>NW_026062031.1:0-600000 GCF_023897955.1 Schistocerca gregaria | reverse complement strand
TATCCTCCAATGGAGTAATGTCACAAACTGTCTACGCTTCGATCGATTCCAGGAAGAGCAGTAGTAGTTTCCAAAGCATATGCTGAGGCCTTCTGTAATCTGTATACCTACAAAGTGTTGACGTAACACAGAAGTTGCATCGGGATTGAATACGACAGGCACCTTGTGGACATTTCTCCATGGATGTAATGTCTCAAACTGTCTACGCTTTGATCGATTAATGGAAGACCAGTAGTAGTTACCGAAACACATCTCAAAGCATTCTGTAATCTGTGGACCTTCAGAATGTTGATGAAACACAGAAATTGCATCGGGATTGAATACAATAGGCACCATGTGGACTTTTTTCCATGGGAGTAATATCTCAAACTGTCTACGCCTTGATCGATTCCTGGAAGACCAGTAGTAGTTTCCGAAGCACATCTGGAATCATTTTGTAATCTGTGGACCTTCAGAGTGTTGATGAAACACAGAAATTGCATCGGGATTGAATACAACGGGCACCATGCGGACTTTTCTCTATGGGAGTAATGTCTCAAACTGTCTACGTTTGACCTATTCCTGGAACACCAGCAGTAGTTCCCTAGCACATCTGGAGCCATTCTGTAAACTGTGGACCTTCACAGTGTGATGAAACACAGAAATTGCATAGAGACTGAATACAGCAGGCACCATGCGGACTTTTCTCCATGGGAGTAATGTCTCAAACTGTATTCGTTTGAATGACTCCTGGAAGACCAGCAGTAGTTTCCGAAGCACATCTGGAGGCATTCTGTAATCTGTTAACCTTCAGACTGTTAAAGAAACACAGAAATTGCATCGGGATTGAAAACAACAGGAACCATGCGGACTTTTCTCCATGGGACTAATAATCTCAAACTGTCTATGCTTTGATCGATTCCTGGGAGACCAGTAATAGTTTCCGAAGCACATCTGTAGGCATTCTGTAATCTGTGGACCTTCAGAGTGTTGATGAAACACAGAAATTGCATCAGGATTGAATACAACAGGCACCATGTGGACTTTTCTCCATGGCAGTAATGTCTCGAAATGACTATGCTTTGAGCGATTCCTGGAAGACCAGTAGTAGTTTCCGAAGCAAATCTTGAGGCATTCTGTGATCTTTGGACTTTCAGAGTGTTGATGAAACACAGAAATGGCATCGGGATAAATTAGAACAATCACCATGCGGACTGTTCTCCATGGGAGTAATGTTTCAAACTGTCTACGTTTGATCGAATCCTAGGAGACCACCAGTAGTTTCCAAAGCACATCTGGATTCATTCTGTAATTTGTGGACCTTCAGAGTGTTGATGAAACACAGAAATTGCACAAGAATTGAATACAACAGGCACCATGCGGACTTTTCTCCATGGGAGTTATGTCTCAAACTGTCTACGCCTTGATCGATTCCTCGAAGTCCAGTAGTAGTTTCCGAAGCAGTTCTGTAGGCATTCTGTAATTTGTGGACCTTGAGAGTGTTGATGAAAAACAGAAATTACATCGGGACTTAATACAACAGGCACCATGTGGACTTTTCTCCATGGGAGTAATGTCTCAAACTGTCTACGATTTGATCGATTCCTGGGAGACCAGTAGTAGTTTCCGAAGCACATCTGGAGTCATTCTGTAATCTGTAGACCTTCAGAGTGTTGATGACACACAGAAATTGCATCGGTATTGAATACAACAAGCACCATGCGGATTTTTCTCCATGGGAGTAGTGTCTCAAACTGTCTACGTTCGATCGATTCTTAGGAGACCAGTAGTTGTTTCCGAAGCACATCTGGAGGCATTCTGTAACCTGTGGACCTTCAGAGTGTTTATGAAACACAGAAATTGCATCTGGATTGATTACAACATGCACCATGGTACTATTCTCCATGGGAGTAATGTCTCAAACTGTCTACGCCTTGATCGATTCCCCGAAGTCCATTAGTAGTTTCCGAAGCTGTTCTGTAGGCATTCTGTAATTTGTGGACCTTTAGAGTGTTGATGAAAAACAGAAATTGCATCGGTATTGAATACAACAAGCACCGTGCGGATTTTTCTCCATGGGAGTAATGTCTCAAACTGTCTACGCTTTGATCGATTCCTGGACGGCCAGTAGTAGTTTGCGACGCATATCTGGAGGCATTCTGTAATGTGTGGACCTTCAGAGTGATGATGAATCACAGAAATTGCATCGGAATTGAATTGAAGGTGCACCATGTGGGCTTTGCTCCATGGGAGTATTGTCTCAAACTGTCTACGTTTGATCTTTTCCTAGAACACCAGCAGTAGTTTCTCTAGCAAATCTGGAGGCATTCTGTACTCTGTGGACCTTCATAGTGTGTTGAAACACAGATACTGCATAGGGATTGAATACAGCAGGCACCATGCGTACTTTTCTCCATGGGAGTAATGTCTCAAACTGTCTTCGATTGAATGACTCCTGGAAGACCAGAAGTAGTTTCCGAAGCACATATGGAAGCATTCTGTAATCTGTTTACCTGCAGACTGTAAAAGAAACACAGAAATTGAATCGGGATTGAATACAACAGGACCCTTGCGGACTTTTCTTCATGGGACTAATAATCTCAAACTGTCTACGCTTTGATCGATTCCTGGAAGACCAGTAATAGTTTCCGAAGCACATCTGGAATCATTGTGTAATCTGTGGACCTTCAGAGTGTTGATGAAACACAGATATTGCATCGGGATGGAAATCAACGGGCAT
Source organism: Schistocerca gregaria (assembly GCF_023897955.1). Lineage (NCBI taxonomy): Eukaryota > Metazoa > Arthropoda > Insecta > Orthoptera > Acrididae > Schistocerca > Schistocerca gregaria. The sequence goes on along the minus strand of NW_026062031.1, from coordinate 597,281 downwards.
TATGCGGACTTTTCTCCATGGGAGGAATGTCTCAAACTGACTATGCTTTGATCGATTCCTGGAAGACCAGTAGTAGTTTCCGAAGCACATCTGGAGGCATTCTGTAATGTGTTGACCTTCAGTGTGTTGATGAAACACAGAAATTCTATCGGGATTGAATACAACAGGCACCATGCGGACTTTTCTCCATGTTAGTAATGTCTCAAACTGCCTACGCTTTGATCGATTCCTGGCAGACCAGTAGTAGTTTCCGAAGCACATATGGAATCATTTTGTAATCTGTGGACCTTCAGAGTGTTGAGGAAACACAGAATTTGCATCGGGATTGAATACAACACTCACCATGAGGACTTTTCTCCATGGGAGTATTGTCTGAAACTGGCTACGATTTGATCGATTCCTGGAAGACCAGTAGTAGTTTCCGAATCACATTGGAGGCATCCTGTAATGTGTGGACCTTCAGAGTATTGGTGAAACACAGAAATTGCATCGGGATTGAATACAACGGGCACCATGATGCCTTTTCTTCATGGAAGTAATGCCACAAACTGTCTACGTTGGATCGATTCCTTTAACACCAGTAGTAGTTTACGTAGCACATCTGGAGGCATTCTGTAATCTGTGGACCTTCAGAGTGTGATGAAACACAGAAATTGCATAGGGATTGAATACAGCAGGCACCATTCGTACTTTTCTCCATGGGAGTAATGTCTCAAACTGTCTACGCTTTGATCGATTATTGGAAGACCAGTAGTAGTTTCCGAAGCACATCTGGAGGCATTCTGTAATCTGTGGACCTTCAGAGTGTTGATGAAACACAGAAATTGTATTGGGAATGAACAACACAGGCACCATGCGGACTTTTCTCCATGGGAGTAATGTCTCAATCTGTCTATGCTTTGATCGATTCCTGGAAGACCAGTAGTAGTTTTCGAAACACATCTGGTATCATTTTGTAATCTGTAAACCTTCAGAAATTGCATCAGGATTGAATACAACGCGCACCATGCGGACTTTTCTCCATGAGAATAATGTCACAAACTGTCTATGTTTTGATCGATCCCTGGAAGACCAGCAGTAGTTAACGAAACACATCTGGAGACATTCTGTAATCTGTGGACCTTCATAGAGTTGATGAAACACAGAAATTGCATCGGGATTGAATACTACTGGCACCATAAGGACTTTTCCCCATGGGAGAAATGTCTCAAACTGCCTACGTTTAATCGATTCCTGGAAGACCAGCAGTAGTTTCCGAAGCACATCTCGAGGCGTGCTATAATCTGTGGACCTTTAGAGTGTTGATGAAACACAGAAATTGCATCTCGATTGAATACAACAAGCACCATGCGGACTTTTCTCCATGGGAGTAATGTCTCAAATTGTCTACGATTTGATCGATTCCTGGAAGACCATTAGAAGTTTCCGAAGCACATCTGGAATTATTGTGTAATCTGTGGACCTTCAGAGTGTTGATGAAACACAGGAAATGCATCGGGATTGAATACAACGGTCACCATGCGGACTTCTCTCCATGGGAGTAATGTCTAAAACGGTCTATGCATTGATCGGTTCCTGAAAGACCAGTAGTAGTTTCCGAAGCACATCTGGAATCATTTTGTAATCTGTGGACCTTCAGAGTGTCGATGCAACACAGAATTTTCATGGGGATTGACTACAACAGGCACCATGCGGACTTTTCTCCATGGGAGTATTGTCTCAAACTGTCTACATTTTGATCGATTCTGGGGAGACCTGTAGTAGTTTCCGAATCACATTTGCGGCATTCTATAATATGTGGACCTTCAGAGTGTTGATGAAACACAAAAATTGCATCGGTATTGAATACAACGGGCACCATGAGGACTTTTCTCCATGGGTGTATTGTCTCAAACTGTCTACGCTTTGATCGATTCCTCGAAGACCAGTAGTAGTTTCCGAAGCACATCTGGAGGCATTCTTTAATGTGTGGACTTTCAGAGTGTTGATGAAACACAGAAATTGCATCGGGATTGAATACAAAAGGCACCATGCGGACTTTTCTCCATGGAAGTAATGTCTCAAACGGTCTACGCTTTGATCGATTCCTGGATGACCAGTAGTAGTTTGCGAGGCACATCTGGGATCATTTTGTAATCTGTGGACCTTTAGAGTGTTGAGGAAACACAGAATTTGCATCGGGATTGAATACAACACTCACCATGCGGACTTTTCTCCATGGGAGTAATGTCTCAAACTGTCTACGCTTTGATCGATTCCTGGAAGACCAGTAGTAGTTTCCGAAACACATCTGGAATCATTTTGTAATCTGTGGACCTTCAGAGTGTTGATGAAACAGAGAAATTGCATCAGGATTGAATACAACGGGCACCATGCAGACTTTTCTCCATGTTAGTAATGTCTCAAATTGCCTACGCTTTGATCGATTCCTGGAAGACCAGTAGTAGTTTCCGAAGCACATCTGGAATCATTTTGTAATCTGTGGACTTTCAGAGTGTCGACGCAATACAGAATTTTCATGGGGATTGAATACAACAGGCACCATGCAGACTTTTCTCCATGGGAGTATTGTCTCAAACTGTCTACATTTTAATCGATTCCTGGAAGACCTGTAGTAGTTTCCGAATCACATTGGCGGCATTCTGAAATATGTGGACCTTCAGAGTGTTGATGAAAAACAAAAATTGCATCGGGATTCAATACAACGGGCACCATGCGGACTTTTCTCCATGGGTGTATTGTCTCAAACTGTCTACGCTTTGATCGATTCCTGGAAGACCAGTAGTAGTTTCCGAGGCACATCTGGGATCATTTTGTAATCTGTGGACCGTCAGAGTGTTGAGGAAACACAGAATTTGCATCGGGATTGAATACAACACTCACCATGAGGACTGTTCTCCATGGGAGTAATGTCTGAAACTGTCTACGATTTTATCGATTCCTGGAAGACTAGTAGTAGTTTCCGAATCACATTGGAGGCATCCTGTAATGTGTGGACCTTCAGAGTATTGGTGAAACACAGAAATTGCATCGGGATTGAATACAACTGGCACCATGATGCCTTTTCTTCATGGAAGTAATGTCACAAACTGTCTACGTTGGATCGATTCCTGGAACACCAGTAGTAGTTTCCGTAGCAAATCTGGAGGCATTCTGTAATCTGTGGACCTTCAGAGTGTGATGAAACACAGAAATTGCATAGGGATTGAATACAGCAGGCACCATGCGTACTTTTCTCCATGGGTGTAATGTCTCAAACTGTCTACGATTTGATCGATTCCTGGAAGACCAGTAGTAGTTTCCGAAGCACATCTGGAGGCATTCTGAAAACTGTGGACCTTCAGTGTGTTGATGAAACACAGAAATTGCATTGTGAATGAATGACACAGGCACCATGCGGACTTTTCTCCATGGGAGTAATGTCTCAAACTGTCTATGCCTTGATCGATTCCTGGAAGACCAGTAGTAGTTTTCGAAACACATCTGGTATCATTTTGTAATCTGTGGACCTTCAGAGTGTTGATGAAACACAGAAATTGCATCAGGATTGAATACAACGGGGACCATGCAGACTTTTCTCCATGAGAGTAATGTCACAAACTGTCTGTGTTTTGATCGATCCCTGGAGGACCAGCAGTAGTTTCCGAAACACATCTGGAGGCATTCTGTAATCTGTGGACCTTCAGAGAGTTGATGAAACACAGAAATTGCATCGGGATTGAATACTACTGGCACCATGCCGACTTTTCTCCATGGGAGAAATGTCTAAAACTGTCTACGTTTAATCGATTCCTGGAAGACCAGCAGTAGTTTACGAAGCACATCTGGAGGCGTGCAATAATCTGTGGTTCTTCAGAGTGTTGATGAAACACAGAAATTGCATCGGAATTGAATTGAAGGTGCATCATGTGGGCTCTGCTCCATGGGAGTATTGTCTCAAACTGTCTACGTTTGATCTATTCCTAGAACACCAGCAGTAGTTTCTCTAGCAAATCTGGAGGCATTCTGTACTCTGTGGACCTTCATAGTGTGATGAAACACAGAAATTGCATAGGGTTTGAATACAGCAGGCACCATGCGCGCTTTTCTCCATGGGGTAATGTCTCAAACTGTCTTCGATTGAATGACTCCTGGAAGACCAGCAGTAGTTTCCGAAGCACATCTGGAGGCATTCTGTAATCTCTTTACCTTCAGTGTGTTGATGAAACACAGAAATTGTATCGGGATTAAATACAAGAGCCACCATGCGGACTTTTCTCCATGTTAGTAATGTCTCAAACTGGCTACGCTTTGATCGATTCCTGGAAGACCAGTAGTAGTTTCCGAAGGACATCTGGAATCATTTTGTAATCTGTGGACCTTCAGAGTGCCGATACAACACAGAATTTTCATGTTGATTGAATACAACAGGCACCATGCAGACTTTTCTCCATGGGAGTATTGTCTCAAACTGTCTACATTTTGATCGATTCCTGGAAGACCTGTACTAGTTTCCGAATCACATTGGTCGGCATTCTGTAATATGTGGACCTTCAGAGTGTTGATGAAACACAAAAATTGCATCGCGATTCAATACAACGGGCACCATGCGGACTTTTCTCCATGGGTGTATTGTCTCAAACTGTCTACGCTTTGACCGATTCCTCGAAGACCAGTAGTAGTTTGCGAAGCACATCTGGAGGCATTCTTTAATGTGTGGAGTTTCAGAGTGTTGATAAATCAAAGAAATTGCATCGGGATTGAATACAACAGGCACCATGCGGACTTTTCTTTATGGGAGTCATGTCTCAAACTGTCTACGCTTTGATCGATTCCTGGAAGACCAGTAGTAGTTTGCGAGGCACATCTGGAGTCATTCTGTAATCTGTAGACCTTCAGAGTGTTGATGACACACAGAAATTGCATCGGTATTGAATACAACAAGCACCATGCGGATTTTTCTCCATGGGAGTAATGTCTCAAACTGTCTACGTTCGATCGATTCCTAGGAGACCAGTAGTTGTTTCCGAAGCACATCTGGAGGCATTCTGTAACCTGTGGACCTTCAGAGTGTTTACGAAACACAGAAATTGCACCTGGATTGATTACAACATGCACCATGCGTACTATTCTCCATGGGAGTGATGTCTCAAACTGTCTACGCCTTGATCGATTCCTCGAAGTCCAGTAGTAGTTTCCGAAGCTGTTCTGAAGGCATTCTGTAATTCGTGGACCTTGAGAGTGTTGATGAAAAACAGAAATTGCATCTGTATTGAATACAACAAGCACCATGCGGATTTTTCTCCATGGGAGTAATGTCTCAAACTGTCTACGCTTTGATCGATTCCTGGACGGCCAGTAGTAGTTTGCGACGCATATCTGGAGGCATTCTGTATGTGTGGACCTTCAGAGTGTTGAAGAAACACAAAAATTGCATCTGAATTGAATACAATAGGCACCATGCCGACTTTTCTCCATGTCGGTAATGTCTCAAACTGTCTATGCTTTGATCGACTCCTGGAAGACCAGTAGTAGTTTCCGAAGCACATCTGGAATCATTGTGTAATCTGTGGACCTTCAGAGTGTTGATGAAAGACAGAAATCGCACCGGGATTGAATACAACGGGTACCATGCGGACTTTTCTCCATGGGAGTAATGTCTCAAACTGTCTACGCTTTGATCGATTAATGGAAGATCTGTAGTAGTTTCCGAAACACATCTAGAGGCATTCTGTAATCTGTGGACCTTCAGAGTGTTGATGAAACACAGAAATTGCATCGGGATTGAATACTACTGGCACCATGCCGACTTTTCTCCATGGGAGAAATGTCTAAAACTGTCTACGTTTAATCGATTCCTGGAAGACCAGCAGTAGTTTACGAAGCACATCTGGAGGCGTGCAATAATCTGTGGTTCTTCAGAGTGTTGATGAAACACAGAAATTGCATCGGAATTGAATTGAAGGTGCATCATGTGGGCTCTGCTCCATGGGAGTATTGTCTCAAACTGTCTACGTTTGATCTATTCCTAGAACACCAGCAGTAGTTTCTCTAGCAAATCTGGAGGCATTCTGTACTCTGTGGACCTTCATAGTGTGATGAAACACAGAAATTGCATAGGGTTTGAATACAGCAGGCACCATGCGCGCTTTTCTCCATGGGGTAATGTCTCAAACTGTCTTCGATTGAATGACTCCTGGAAGACCAGCAGTAGTTTCCGAAGCACATCTGGAGGCATTCTGTAATCTCTTTACCTTCAGTGTGTTGATGAAACACAGAAATTGTATCGGGATTAAATACAAGAGCCACCATGCGGACTTTTCTCCATGTTAGTAATGTCTCAAACTGGCTACGCTTTGATCGATTCCTGGAAGACCAGTAGTAGTTTCCGAAGGACATCTGGAATCATTTTGTAATCTGTGGACCTTCAGAGTGCCGATACAACACAGAATTTTCATGTTGATTGAATACAACAGGCACCATGCAGACTTTTCTCCATGGGAGTATTGTCTCAAACTGTCTACATTTTGATCGATTCCTGGAAGACCTGTACTAGTTTCCGAATCACATTGGTCGGCATTCTGTAATATGTGGACCTTCAGAGTGTTGATGAAACACAAAAATTGCATCGCGATTCAATACAACGGGCACCATGCGGACTTTTCTCCATGGGTGTATTGTCTCAAACTGTCTACGCTTTGACCGATTCCTCGAAGACCAGTAGTAGTTTGCGAAGCACATCTGGAGGCATTCTTTAATGTGTGGATTTTCAGAGTGTTGATAAATCAAAGAAATTGCATCGGGATTGAATACAACAGGCACCATGCGGACTTTTCTTTATGGGAGTCATGTCTCAAACTGTCTACGCTTTGATCGATTCCTGGAAGACCAGTAGTAGTTTGCGAGGCACATCTGGAGTCATTCTGTAATCTGTAGACCTTCAGAGTGTTGATGACACACAGAAATTGCATCGGTATTGAATACAACAAGCACCATGCGGATTTTTCTCCATGGGAGTAATGTCTCAAACTGTCTACGTTCGATCGATTCCTAGGAGACCAGTAGTTGTTTCCGAAGCACATCTGGAGGCATTCTGTAACCTGTGGACCTTCAGAGTGTTTACGAAACACAGAAATTGCACCTGGATTGATTACAACATGCACCATGCGTACTATTCTCCATGGGAGTGATGTCTCAAACTGTCTACGCCTTGATCGATTCCTCGAAGTCCAGTAGTAGTTTCCGAAGCTGTTCTGAAGGCATTCTGTAATTCGTGGACCTTGAGAGTGTTGATGAAAAACAGAAATTGCATCTGTATTGAATACAACAAGCACCATGCGGATTTTTCTCCATGGGAGTAATGTCTCAAACTGTCTACGCTTTGATCGATTCCTGGACGGCCAGTAGTAGTTTGCGACGCATATCTGGAGGCATTCTGTATGTGTGGACCTTCAGAGTGTTGAAGAAACACAAAAATTGCATCTGAATTGAATACAATAGGCACCATGCCGACTTTTCTCCATGTCGGTAATGTCTCAAACTGTCTATGCTTTGATCGACTCCTGGAAGACCAGTAGTAGTTTCCGAAGCACATCTGGAATCATTGTGTAATCTGTGGACCTTCAGAGTGTTGATGAAAGACAGAAATCGCACCGGGATTGAATACAACGGGTACCATGCGGACTTTTCTCCATGGGAGTAATGTCTCAAACTGTCTACGCTTTGATCGATTAATGGAAGATCTGTAGTAGTTTCCGAAACACATCTAGAGGCATTCTGTAATCTGTGGACCTTCAGAGTGTTGATGAAACACAGAAATTGCATCGGGATTGAATACTATAGGCACCATGCGGACTTTTCTCCATGGGAGTAATGTCTCAAACTGTCTACGTTTTGAGCGATTCCTGGAAAACCAGTAGTAGTTTCCGAATCACATTGGAGGAATTCTGTAATGTATGGACCTTCAGAGTGATGATGAATCACAGAAATTGCATCGGAATTGAATTGAAGGTGCACCATGCGGGCTTTGCTCCATGGGAGTATTGTCTCAAACTGTCTACGTTTGATCTTTTCCTAGAACACCAGCAGTAGTTTCTCTAGCAAATCTGGAGGCATTCTGTACTCTGTGGAAATTCATAGTGTGTTGAAACACAGATATTTTATAGGGATTGAATACAGCCGGCACCATGCGGACTTTTCTCCATGGGAGTAATGTCTCAAACTGTCTTCGATTGAATGACTCCTGGACGACCAGAAGTAGTTTCCGAAGCACATATGATGGCATTCTGTAATCTGTTTACCTTCAGACTGTAAAAGAAACACAGAAATTACATCGGGATTGAATACAACAGGACCCTTGCGGACTTTTCTCCATGGGACTAATAATCTCAAACTGTCTACGCTTTGATCGATTCCTGGAAGAACAGTAATAGTTTCCGAAGCACATCTGGAATCATTGTGTGATCTGTGGATTTTCAGAGTGTCGATGCAACACAGAATTTTCGTGGGGATTGAATACAACAGGCACCATGCAGACTTTTCTCCATGGGAGTATTGTCTCAAACTGTCTACATTTTGATCTATTCCTGGAAGACCTGCAGTAGTTTCCGAATCACATTGGCGGCATTCTGAAATATGTGGACCTTCAGAGTGTTGATGAAACACAAAAATTTCATCGGGATTCAATAAAACGGGCACCATGCGGACTTTTCTCCATGGGTGTATTGTCTCAAACTGTCTACGCTTTGATCGATTCCTGGAAGACCAGTAGTAGTTTCCGAGGCACATCTGGGATCATTTTGCAATCTGTGGACCTTCAGAGTGTTGAGGAAACACAGAATTTGCATCGGGATTGAATACAACACTCACCATGAGGACTTTACTCCATGGGAGTATTGTCTGAAACTGTCTACGATTTGATCGATTCCTGGAAGATCAGTAGTAGTTTCCGAATCACATTGGAGGCATCCTGTAATGTGTGGACCTTCAGAGTATTGGTGATACACAGAAATTGCATTGGGATTGAATACAACGGGCACCATGGTGCCTTTTCTTCATGGAAGTAATGCCACAAAATGTCTACGTTGGATCGATTCCTGGAACACCAGTAGTAGTTTACGTAGCACATCTGGAAGCATTCTGTAATCTGTGGACCTTCAGAGTGTGATGAAACACAGAAATTGCATAGGGATTGACTACAGCAGGCACCATTCGTACTTTTCTCCATGGGAGTAATGTCTCAAACTGTCTACGCTTTGATCAATTCCTGGAAGACCAGTAGTAGTTTCCGAAGCACATCTGGCGGCATTCTGTAACCTGTGGACCTTCAGAGTGTTGATGAAACACAGAAATTGTATTGGGAATGAATAACACAGGCACCATGCGGACTTTTCTCCATGGGAGTAATGTCTCAAACTGTCTATGCCTTGATCGATTCCTGGAAGACCAGTAGTAGTTTTCGAAACACATCTGGTATCATTTTGTAATCTGTGGACCTTCAGAGTGTTGATGAAACACAGAAATTGCATCAGGATGGAATACAACGGGGACCATGCAGACTTTTCTCCATGAGAGTAATGTCACAAACTGTCTGTGTTTTGATCGATCCCTGGAGGACCAGCAGTAGTTTCCGAAACACATCTGGAGGCATTCTGTAATCTGTGGACCTTCAGAGAGTTGATGAAACACAGAAATTGCATCGGGATTGAATACTACTGGCACCATGCCGACTTTTCTCCATGGGAGAAATGTCTAAAACTGTCTACGTTTAATCGATTCCTGGAAGACCAGCAGTAGTTTACGAAGCACATCTGGAGGCGTGCAATAATCTGTGGTTCTTCAGAGTGTTGATGAAACACAGAAATTGCATCGGAATTGAATTGAAGGTGCATCATGTGGGCTCTGCTCCATGGGAGTATTGTCTCAAACTGTCTACGTTTGATCTATTCCTAGAACACCAGCAGTAGTTTCTCTAGCAAATCTGGAGGCATTCTGTACTCTGTGGACCTTCATAGTGTGATGAAACACAGAAATTGCATAGGGTTTGAATACAGCAGGCACCATGCGCGCTTTTCTCCATGGGGTAATGTCTCAAACTGTCTTCGATTGAATGACTCCTGGAAGACCAGCAGTAGTTTCCGAAGCACATCTGGAGGCATTCTGTAATCTGTTTACCTTCAGACTGTAAAAGAAACACAGAAATTGCATCGGGATTGAATACAACAGGACCCTTGCGGACTTTTCTCCATGGGACTAATTATCTCAAACTGTCTAGGCTATGCTCGATTATTGGAAGACCAGTAATAGTTTCCGAAGCACATCTGGAATCATTGTGTAATCTGTGGACCTTCAGAGTGTTGATGAAACACAGATATTGCATCGGGATTGAATTCAACGGGCAATATGCGGACTTTTCTCCATGGGAGGAATGTCTCAAACTGACTATGCTTTGATCGATTCCTGGAAGACCAGTAGTAGTTTCCGAAGCACATCTGGAGGCATTCTGTAATGTGTTGACCTTCAGTGTGTTGATGAAACACAGAAATTGTATCGGGATTAAATACAAGAGGCACCATGCGGACTTTTCTCCATGTTAGTAATGTCTCAAACTGGCTACGCTTTGATCGATTTCTGGAAGACCAGTAGTAGTTTCCGAAGGACATCTGGAATCATTTTGTAATCTGTGGACCTTCAGAGTGCCGATACAACACAGAATTTTCATGTTGATTGAATACAACAGGCACCATGCAGACTTTTCTCCATGGGAGTATTGTCTCAAACTGTCTACATTTTGATCGATTCCTGGAAGACCTGTACTAGTTTCCGAATCACATTGGTCGGCATTCTGTAATATGTGGACCTTCAGAGTGTTGATGAAACACAAAAATTGCATCGCGATTCAATACAACGGGCACCATGCGGACTTTTCTCCATGGGTGTATTGTCTCAAACTGTCTACGCTTTGACCGATTCCTCGAAGACCAGTAGTAGTTTGCGAAGCACATCTGGAGGCATTCTTTAATGTGTGGACTTTCAGAGTGTTGATAAATCAAAGAAATTGCATCGGGATTGAATACAACAGGCACCATGCGGACTTTTCTTTATGGGAGTCATGTCTCAAACTGTCTACGCTTTGATCGATTCCTGGAAGACCAGTAGTAGTTTGCGAGGCACATCTGGAGTCATTCTGTAATCTGTAGACCTTCAGAGTGTTGATGACACACAGAAATTGCATCGGTATTGAATACAACAAGCACCATGCGGATTTTTCTCCATGGGAGTAATGTCTCAAACTGTCTACGTTCGATCGATTCCTAGGAGACCATTAGTTGTTTCCGAAGCACATCTGGAGGCATTCTGTAACCTGTGGACCTTCAGAGTGTTTACGAAACACAGAAATTGCACCTGGATTGATTACAACATGCACCATGCGTACTATTCTCCATGGGAGTGATGTCTCAAACTGTCTACGCCTTGATCGATTCCTCGAAGTCCAGTAGTAGTTTCCGAAGCTGTTCTGAAGGCATTCTGTAATTCGTGGACCTTGAGAGTGTTGATGAAAAACAGAAATTGCATCTGTATTGAATACAACAAGCACCATGCGGATTTTTCTCCATGGGAGTAATGTCTCAAACTGTCTACGCTTTGATCGATTCCTGGACGGCCAGTAGTAGTTTGCGACGCATATCTGGAGGCATTCTGTATGTGTGGACCTTCAGAGTGTTGAAGAAACACAAAAATTGCATCTGAATTGAATACAATAGGCACCATGCCGACTTTTCTCCATGTCGGTAATGTCTCAAACTGTCTATGCTTTGATCGACTCCTGGAAGACCAGTAGTAGTTTCCGAAGCACATCTGGAATCATTGTGTAATCTGTGGACCTTCAGAGTGTTGATGAAAGACAGAAATCGCACCGGGATTGAATACAACGGGTACCATGCGGACTTTTCTCCATGGGAGTAATGTCTCAAACTGTCTACGCTTTGATCGATTAATGGAAGATCTGTAGTAGTTTCCGAAACACATCTAGAGGCATTCTGTAATCTGTGGACCTTCAGAGTGTTGATGAAACACAGAAATTGCATCGGGATTGAATACTATAGGCACCATGCGGACTTTTCTCCATGGGAGTAATGTCTCAAACTGTCTACGTTTTGAGCGATTCCTGGAAAACCAGTAGTAGTTTCCGAATCACATTGGAGGAATTCTGTAATGTATGGACCTTCAGAGTGATGATGAATCACAGAAATTGCATCGGAATTGAATTGAAGGTGCACCATGCGGGCTTTACTCCATGGGAGTATTGTCTCAAACTGTCTACGTTTGATCTTTTCCTAGAACACCAGCAGTAGTTTCTCTAGCAAATCTGGAGGCATTCTGTACTCTGTGGACCTTCATAGTGTGTTGAAACACAGATATTTTATAGGGATTGAATACAGCCGGCACCATGCGGACTTTTCTCCATGGGAGTAATGTCTCAAACTGTCTTCGATTGAATGACTCCTGGACGACCAGAAGTAGTTTCCGAAGCACATATGATGGCATTCTGTAATCTGTTTACCTTCAGACTGTAAAAGAAACACAGAAATTACATCGGGATTGAATACAACAGGACCCTTGCGGACTTTTCTCCATGGGACTAAAAATCTCAAACTGTCTACGCTTTGATCGATTCCTGGAAGAACAGTAATAGTTTCCGAAGCACATCTGGAATCATTGTGTGATCTGTGGACTTTCAGAGTGTCGATGCAACACAGAATTTTCGTGGGGATTGAATACAACAGGCACCATGCAGACTTTTCTCCATGGGAGTATTGTCTCAAACTGTCTACATTTTGATCTATTCCTGGAAGACCTGCAGTAGTTTCCGAATCACATTGGCGGCATTCTGAAATTTGTGGACCTTCAGTGTGTTGATGAAACACAAAAATTTCATCGGGATTCAATAAAACGGGCACCATGCGGACTTTTCTCCATGGGTGTATTGTCTCAAACTGTCTACGCTTTGATCGATTCCTCGAAGACCAGTAGTAGTTTCCGAAGCACATCTGGAAGCATTCTTTAATGTGTGGACTTTCAGAGTGTTGATGAAACACAGAAATTGCATCGGGATTGAATACAACAGGCACCATGCGGACTTTTCTCCATTGGAGTAATGTCTCAAACTGTCTACGCTTTGATCGATTCCTGGAAGACCAGTAGTAGTTTCCGAGGCACATCTGGGATCATTTTGCAATCTGTGGACCTTCAGAGTGTTGAGGAAACAAAGAATTTGCATCGGGATTGAATACAACACTCACCATGAGGACTTTACTCCATGGGAGTATTGTCTGAAACTGTCTACGATTTGATCGATTCCTGGAAGATCAGTAGTAGTTTCCGAATCACATTGGAGGCATCCTGTAATGTGTGGACCTTCAGAGTATTGGTGATACACAGAAATTGCATTGGGATTGAATACAACGGGCACCATGGTGCCTTTTCTTCATGGAAGTAATGCCACAAAATGTCTACGTTGGATCGATTCCTGGAACACCAGTAGTAGTTTACGTAGCACATCTGGAAGCATTCTGTAATCTGTGGACCTTCAGAGTGTGATGAAACACAGAAATTGCATAGGGATTGACTACAGCAGGCACCATTCGTACTTTTCTCCATGGGAGTAATGTCTCAAACTGTCTACGCTTTGATCAATTCCTGGAAGACCAGTAGTAGTTTCCGAAGCACATCTGGCGGCATTCTGTAACCTGTGGACCTTCAGAGTGTTGATGAAACACAGAAATTGTATTGGGAATGAATAACACAGGCACCATGCGGACTTTTCTCCATGGGAGTAATGTCCCAATCTGTCTACGCTTTGATCGATTCCTGGAAGACCAGTGGTAGTTTTCGAAACACATCTGGTATCATTTTGTAATCTGTGGACCTTCAGAGTGTTGATGAAATACAGAAATTGCATCAGGATTGAATACAACGCGCACCATGCGAACTTTTCTCCATGAGAGTAATGTCACAAACTGTCTACGCTTTGATCGATCCCTGGAAGACCAGCAGTAGTTAACGAAACACATCTGGAGGCATTCTGTAATCTGTGGACCTTCGTAGAGTTGATGAAACACAGAAATTGCATCGGGATTGAATACTACTGGCACCATGCCGACTTTTCTCCATGGGAGAAATGTCTCAAACTGTCTACGTTTAATCGTTTCCTGGAAGACCAGCAGTAGTTTCCGAAGCACATCTGGAGGCGTGCTATAACCTGTGGACCTTCAGAGTGTTGATGAAACACAGAAATTGCATCTCGATTGAATACAACAGGCACCATGCGGACTTTTCTCCATGGGAGTAATGTCTCAAATTGTCTACGATTTGATCGATTCCTGGAAGAGCATTAGAAGTTTCCGAAGCACATCTGGAATTATTGTGTAATCTGTGGACCTTCAGAGTGTTGATGAAACACAGAAATTGCATCGGGACTGAATACAACGGTCACCATGCGGACTTCTCTCCATGGGAGTAATGTCTCAAACGGTCTATGCTTTGATCGATTCCTGGCAGACCAGTAGTAGTTTCCGAAGCACATCTGGAATCATTTTGTAATCTGTGGACCTTCAGAGTGTTGATGAAACAGAGAAATTGCATCAGGATTGAATACAACGGGCACCATGCAGACTTTTCTCCATGTTAGTAATGTCTCAAACTGCCTACGCTTTGATCGATTCCTGGCAGACCAGTAGTAGTTTTCGAAACACATCTGGTATCATTTTGTAATCTGTGGACCTTCAGAGTGTTGATGAAACACAGAAATTGCAGCAGGATTGAATACAACGGGCACCATGCGGACATTTCTCCATGAGAGTAATGTCACAAACTGTCTATGTTTTGATCGATCCCTGGAAGACCAGCAGTAGTTTCCGAAACACATCTGGAGGCATTCTGTAAACTGTGGACCTTCAGAGAGTTGATGAAACACAGAAATTGCATCGGGATTGAATACTACTGGCACCATGCCGACTTTTCTCCATGGGAGAAATGTCTCAAACTGTCTACGTTTAATCGATTCCTGGAAGACCAGCAGTAGTTTACGAAGCACATCTGGAGGCGTGCTATAATCTGTGGACCTTCAGAGTGTTGATGAAACACATAAATTGAATCTCGATTGAATACAACAGGAGCCATGCGGACTTTTCTCCATGGGAGTAATGTCTCAAATTGTCTACGATTTGATCGATTCCTGGCATACCAGTAGAAGTTTCCGAAGCACATCTGGAATTATTGTGTAATCTGTGGACCTTCAGAGTGTTGATGGAACACAGAATTTTCTTGGGGATTGAATACAACAGGCACCATGCGGACTTTTCTCCATGGGAGTATTGTCTCAAACTGTCTACATTTTGATCGATTCCGGAAAGACCTGTAGTAGCTTCCGAATCACATTGGCGGCATTCTGTAATATGTGGACCTTCAGAGTGTTGATGAAACACAAAAATTGCATCGGTATTGAATACGACGGGCACCATGAGTACTTTTCTCCATGGGTGTGTTGTCTCAAACTGTCTACGCTTTGATCGATTCCTGGAAGACCAGTAGTAGTTTCCGAGGCACATCTGGGATCATTTTGTAATCTGTGGACCTTTAGAGTGTTGAGGAAACACAGAATTTACATCGGGATTGAATACAACACTCACCATGAGGACTTTTCTCCATGGGAGTAATGTCTGAAACTATCTACGATTGGATCGATTCCTGGAAGACCAGTAGCAGTTTCCGAATCACATTGGAGGCATCCTGTAATGTGTGGACCTTCAGAGTATTGGAGAAACACAGAAATTGCATCGGGATTAAATACAACGGGCACCGTGATGCCTTTTCTTCATGGGAGTAATGTCACAAACTACGTTTGATCGATTCCTGGAACACCAGTAGTAGTTTCTGTAGCACATCCGGAGGCATTCTGTAATCTGTGGACCTTCAGAGTGTGATGAAACACAGATATTGCATAGGGATTGCATACAGCAGGCACCATGCGTACTATTTTCCATGGGAGTAATGTCTCAAACTGTCTACGTTTTAAACGATTCCTGGAAGACCAGTAGTAGTTTCCGAAGCACATCTGGAGGCATTCTGTAATCTGTGGACCTTCAGAGTGTTGATGAAACAGAGAAATTGCATCAGGATTGAATACAACGGGCACCATGCAGACTTTTCTCCATTTTAGTAATGTCTCAAACTGCCTACGCTTTGATCGATTCCTGGCAGACCAGTAGTAGTTTCCGAAGCACATCTGGAATCATTTTGTAATCTGTGGACTTTCAGAGTGTCGATGCAACACAGAATTTTCATGGGGATTGAATACAACAGGCACCATGCAGACTTTTCTCCATGGGAGTATTGTCTCAAACTGTCTACATTTTGATCGATTCCGGGAAGACCTGTAGTAGTTTCCGAATCACATCTGGAGGCATTCTTTAATGTGTCTACTTTCAGAGTGTTGATGAAACACAGAAATTGCATCGGGATTGAATACAACAGGCTCCATGCGGACTTTTCTCCATGGGAGTAATGTCTCAAACTGTCTACGCTTTGATCGATTCCTGGAAGACCAGTAGTAGTTTCCGAGGCACATCTGGGATCATTTCGTAATCTGTGGACCTTCAGAGTGTTGAGGAAACACAGAATTTGCATCGGGATTGAATACAACACTCACCATGAGGACTTTTCTCCATGGGAGTAATGTCCCAATCTGTCTACGCTTTGATCGATTCCTGGAAGACCAGTGGTAGTTTTCGAAACACATCTGGTATCATTTTGTAATCTGTGGACCTTCAGAGTGTTGATGAAATACAGAAATTGCATCAGGATTGAATACAACGCGCACCATGCGAACTTTTCTCCATGAGAGTAATGTCACAAACTGTCTACGCTTTGATCGATCCCTGGAAGACCAGCAGTAGTTAACGAAACACATCTGGAGGCATTCTGTAATCTGTGGACCTTCATAGAGTTGATGAAACACAGAAATTGCATCGGGATTGAATACTACTGGCACCATGCCGACTTTTCTCCATGGGAGAAATGTCTCAAACTGTCTACGTTTAATCGTTTCCTGGAAGACCAGCAGTAGTTTCCGAAGCACATCTGGAGGCGTGCTATAACCTGTGGACCTTCAGAGTGTTGATGAAACACAGAAATTGCATCTCGATTGAATACAACAGGCACCATGCGGACTTTTCTCCATGGGAGTAATGTCTCAAATTGTCTACGATTTGATCGATTCCTGGAAGAGCATTAGAAGTTTCCGAAGCACATCTGGAATTATTGTGTAATCTGTGGACCTTCAGAGTGTTGATGAAACACAGAAATTGCATCGGGACTGAATACAACGGTCACCATGCGGACTTCTCTCCATGGGAGTAATGTCTCAAACGGTCTATGCTTTGATCGATTCCTGGCAGACCAGTAGTAGTTTCCGAAGCACATCTGGAATCATTTTGTAATCTGTGGACCTTCAGAGTGTTGATGAAACAGAGAAATTGCATCAGGATTGAATACAACGGGCACCATGCAGACTTTTCTCCATGTTAGTAATGTCTCAAACTGCCTACGCTTTGATCGATTCCTGGCAGACCAGTAGTAGTTTTCGAAACACATCTGGTATCATTTTGTAATCTGTGGACCTTCAGAGTGTTGATGAAACACAGAAATTGCAGCAGGATTGAATACAACGGGCACCATGCGGACATTTCTCCATGAGAGTAATGTCACAAACTGTCTATGTTTTGATCGATCCCTGGAAGACCAGCAGTAGTTTCCGAAACACATCTGGAGGCATTCTGTAAACTGTGGACCTTCAGAGAGTTGATGAAACACAGAAATTGCATCGGGATTGAATACTACTGGCACCATGCCGACTTTTCTCCATGGGAGAAATGTCTCAAACTGTCTACGTTTAATCGATTCCTGGAAGACCAGCAGTAGTTTACGAAGCACATCTGGAGGCGTGCTATAATCTGTGGACCTTCAGAGTGTTGATGAAACACATAAATTGAATCTCGATTGAATACAACAGGAGCCATGCGGACTTTTCTCCATGGGAGTAATGTCTCAAATTGTCTACGATTTGATCGATTCCTGGCATACCAGTAGAAGTTTCCGAAGCACATCTGGAATTATTGTGTAATCTGTGGACCTTCAGAGTGTTGATGGAACACAGAATTTTCTTGGGGATTGAATACAACAGGCACCATGCGGACTTTTCTCCATGGGAGTATTGTCTCAAACTGTCTACATTTTGATCGATTCCGGGAAGACCTGTAGTAGCTTCCGAATCACATTGGCGGCATTCTGTAATATGTGGACCTTCAGAGTGTTGATGAAACACAAAAATTGCATCGGTATTGAATACGACGGGCACCATGAGTACTTTTCTCCATGGGTGTGTTGTCTCAAACTGTCTACGCTTTGATCGATTCCTGGAAGACCAGTAGTAGTTTCCGAGGCACATCTGGGATCATTTTGTAATCTGTGGACCTTTAGAGTGTTGAGGAAACACAGAATTTACATCGGGATTGAATACAACACTCACCATGAGGACTTTTCTCCATGGGAGTAATGTCTGAAACTATCTACGATTGGATCGATTCCTGGAAGACCAGTAGCAGTTTCCGAATCACATTGGAGGCATCCTGTAATGTGTGGACCTTCAGAGTATTGGAGAAACACAGAAATTGCATCGGGATTAAATACAACGGGCACCGTGATGCCTTTTCTTCATGGGAGTAATGTCACAAACTACGTTTGATCGATTCCTGGAACACCAGTAGTAGTTTCTGTAGCACATCCGGAGGCATTCTGTAATCTGTGGACCTTCAGAGTGTGATGAAACACAGATATTGCATAGGGATTGCATACAGCAGGCACCATGCGTACTATTTTCCATGGGAGTAATGTCTCAAACTGTCTACGTTTTAAACGATTCCTGGAAGACCAGTAGTAGTTTCCGAAGCACATCTGGAGGCATTCTGTAATCTGTGGACCTTCAGAGTGTTGATGAAACAGAGAAATTGCATCAGGATTGAATACAACGGGCACCATGCAGACTTTTCTCCATTTTAGTAATGTCTCAAACTGCCTACGCTTTGATCGATTCCTGGCAGACCAGTAGTAGTTTCCGAAGCACATCTGGAATCATTTTGTAATCTGTGGACTTTCAGAGTGTCGATGCAACACAGAATTTTCATGGGGATTGAATACAACAGGCACCATGCAGACTTTTCTCCATGGGAGTATTGTCTCAAACTGTCTACATTTTGATCGATTCCGGGAAGACCTGTAGTAGTTTCCGAATCACATCTGGAGGCATTCTTTAATGTGTCTACTTTCAGAGTGTTGATGAAACACAGAAATTGCATCGGGATTGAATACAACAGGCTCCATGCGGACTTTTCTCCATGGGAGTAATGTCTCAAACTGTCTACGCTTTGATCGATTCCTGGAACACCAGTAGTAGTTTCCGAGGCACATCTGGGATCATTTCGTAATCTGTGGACCTTCAGAGTGTTGAGGAAACACAGAATTTGCATCGGGATTGAATACAACACTCACCATGAGGACTTTTCTCCATGGGAGTAATGTCTGAAACTGTCTACGATTTGATCGATCCCTGGAAGACCAGTAGTAGTTTCCGATTCACATTGGAGGCATTCTGAAATATGTGGACCTTCAGAGTGTTGATGAAACACAAAAATTGCATCGGGATTCAATACAACGGGCACCATGCGGACTTTTCTCCGTGGGTGTATTGTCTCAAACTGTCTACGCTTTGATCGATTCCTCGAAGACCAGTAGTAGTTTCCGAAGCACATCTGGAGGCATTCTTTAATGTGTGGACTTTCAGAGTGTTGATGAAACACAGAAATTGCATCGGGATTGAATACAACATGCACCATGTGGACTTTTCTCCATGGGAGTAATGTCTCAAACTGTCTACGCTTTGATCGATTCCTGGAAGACCAGTAGTAGTTTCCGAGGCACATCTGGGATCATTTCGTAATCTGTGGACCTTCAGAGTGTTGAGGAAACACAGAATTTGCATCGGGATTGAATACAACACTCACCATGAGGACTTTTCTCCATGGGAGTAATGTCTGAAACTGTCTACGATTTGATCGATCCCTGGAAGACCAGTAGTAGTTTCCGATTCACATTGGAGGCATCCTGTAATGTGTGGACCTTCAGAATATTGGTGAAACACAGAAATTGCATCAGGATTGAATACAACGGGCACCATGCGGACTTTTCTCCATGAGAGTAATGTCACAAACTGTCTATGTTTTGATCGATCCCTGGAAGACCAGCAGTAGTTTCCGAAACACATCTGGAGGCATTCTGTAAACTGTGGACCTTCAGAGAGTTGATGAAACACAGAAATTGCATCGGGATTGAATACTACTGGCACCATGCCGACTTTTCTCCATGGGAGAAATGTCTCAAACTGTCTACGTTTAATCGATTCCTGGAAGACCAGCAGTAGTTTACGAAGCACATCTGGAGGCGTGCTATAATCTGTGGACCTTCAGAGTGTTGATGAAACACAGAAATTGAATCTCGATTGAATACAACAGGCGCCATGCGGACTTTTCTCCATGGGAGTAATGTCTCAAATTGTCTACGATTTGATCGATTCCTGGAATACCAGTAGAAGTTTCCGAAGCACATCTGGAATTATTGTGTAATCTGTGGACCTTCAGAGTGTTGATGAAACACAGAAATTGCATCGGCATTGAATACAACGGTCACCATGCGGACTTCTCTCCATGGGAGTAATGTCTCAAACGGTCTATGCTTTGATCGATTCCTGGAAGACCAGTAGTAGTTTCCGAAGCACATCTAGAATCATTTTGTAATCTGTGGGCCTTCAGAGTGTCGATGCAACACAGAATTTTCTTGGGGATTGAATACAACAGGCACCATGCGGACTTTTCTCCATGGGAGTATTGTCTCAAACTGTCTACATTTTGTTCGATTCCGGGAAGACCTGTAGTAGCTTCCGAATCACATTGGCGGCATTCTGTAATATGTGGACCTTCAGAGTGTTGATGAAACACAAAAATTGCATCGGTATTGAATACAACGGGCACCATGAGTACTTTTCTCCATGGGTGTGTTGTCCCAAACTGTCTACGCTTTGATCGATTCCTGGAAGACCAGTAGTAGTTTCCGAGGCACATCTGGGATCATTTTGTAATCTGTGGACCTTTAGAGTGTTGAGGAAACACAGAATTTACATCGGGATTGAATACAACACTCACCATGAGGACTTTTCTCCATGGGAGTAATGTCTGAAACTATCTACGATTGGATCGATTCCTGGAAGACCAGTAGCAGTTTCCGAATCACATTGGAGGCATCCTGTAATGTGTGGACCTTCAGAGTATTGGTGAAACACAGAAATTGCATCGGGATTAAATACAACGGGCACCGTGATGCCTTTTCTTCATGGGAGTAATGTCACAAACTACGTTTGATCGATTCCTGGAACACCAGTAGTAGTTTCTGTAGCACATCCGGAGGCATTCTGTAATCTGTGGACCTTCAGAGTGTGATGAAACACAGAAATTGCATAGGGATTGCATACAGCAGGCACCATGCGTACTATTTTCCATGGGAGTAATGTCTCAAACTGTCTACGTTTTAAACGATTCCTGGGAGACCAGTAGTAGTTTCCGAAGCACATCTGGAGGCATTCTGTAATCTGTGGACCTTCAGAGTGTTGATGAAACACAGAAATTGCATCGGGAATGAATAACACAGGCACCATGCGGACTTTTCTCCATGGGAGTAATGTCTCAAACTGTCTACGCTTTGATCGATTCCTGGAAGACCAGTAGTAGTTTCCGAAACACATCTGGAATCTTTGTGTAATCTGTGGACCTTCAGAGTGTTGATGAAACAGAGAAATTGCATCAGGTTTGAATACAACGGGCACCATGCAGACTTTTCTCCATGAGAGTAATGTCACAAACTGTCTATGTTTTGATCGATCCCTGGAAGACCAGCAGTAGTTTCCGAAATACATCTGGAACCTTTGTGTAATCTGTGGACCTTCAGAGGGTTGATGAAACACAGAAATTGCATCGGGATTGAATACAACGGGCACCATGCGGACTTTTCTCCATGGGAGAAATGTCTCAAACTGTCTACGTTTAATCGACTCCTGGAAGAACAGCAATAGTTTCCGAAGCACATCTGGAGGCGTGCTATAATCTGTGGACCTTCAGAGTGTTGATCAAACACAGAAATTGCACGGGGATTGAATACAACAGGCACCATGCAGACTTTTCTCCATGAGAGTAATGTCACAAACTGTCTATGTTTTGATCGATCCCTGGAAGACCAGCAGTAGTTTCCGAAATACATCTGGAATCTTTGTGTATTCTGTGGACCTTCAGTGTGTTGATGAAAAACAGAAATTGCATCGGGATTGAATATAACAATCACCATGCGGACTTTTCAACATGGGAGTAATGTCTCAAACTGTCTACGCTTTGATCGATTAATGGAAGATCTGTAGTAGTTTCCGAAACACATCTAGAGGCATTCTGTAATCTGTGGACTTTCAGAGTGTTGATGAAACACATAAATTGCATCGGGATTGAATACTATAGGCACCATGCAGACTTTTCTCCATGGGAGTAATGTCTCAAACTGTCTACGTTTTGAGCGATTCCTGGAAGACCAGTAGTAGTTTCCGAATCACATTGGAGGAATTCTGTAATGTGTGGACCTTCAGAGTGATGATGAATCACATAAATTGCATCGGAATTGAATTGAAGGTGCACCATTTGGGCTTTGCTCCATGGGAGTATTGTCTCAAACTGTCTACGTTTGATCTTTTCCTAGAACACCAGCAGTAGTTTCTCTAGCAAATCTGGAGGCATTCTGTACTCTGTGGACCTTCATAGTGTGTTGAAACACTGATATTGCATAGGGATTGAATACAGCAGGCACCATGCGGACTTTTCTCCATGGGAGTAATGTCTCAAACTGTCTTCGATTGAATGACTCCTGGAAGACCAGAAGTAGTTTCCGAAGCACATATGGAGGCATTCTGTAATCTGTTTACCTTCAGACTGTAAAAGAAACACAGAAATTGCATCGGGATTGAATACAACAGGACCCTTGCGGACTTTTCTCCATGGGACTAATAATCTCAAACTGTCTACGCTTTGATCGATTCCTGGAAGACCAGTAATAGTTTCCGAAGCACATCTGGAATCATTGTGTAATCTGTGGACCTTCAGAGTGTTGATGAAACACAGATATTGCATCGGGATTGAATTCAACGGGCATTATGCAGACATTTTTCCATGGGAGGAATGTCTCAAACTGACTATACTTTGATCGATTCCTGGAAGACCAGTAGTAGTTTCCGAAGCACATCTGGAGGCATTCTGTAATGTGTTGACCTTCAGTGTGTTGATGAAACACAGAAATTGTATCGGGATTGAATACAACAGGCACCATGCGGACTTTTCTCCATGTTAGTAATGTCTCAAACTGCCTACGCTTTGATCGATTCCTGGCAGACCAGTAGTAGTTTCCGAAGCACATCTGGAGGCATTCTTTAATGTGTGGACTTTCAGAGTGTTGATGAAACACAGAAATTGCATCGGGATTGAATACAACAGGCACCATGCGGACTTTTCTCCATGGGAGTAATGTCTCAAACTGTCTACGCTTTGATCGATTCCTCGAAGACCAGTAGTAGTTTCCGAAGCACATCTGGAAGCATTCTTTAATGTGTGGACTTTCAGAGTGTTGATGAAACACAGAAATTGCATCGGGATTGAATACAACAGGCACCATGCGGACTTTTCTCCATGGGAGTAATGTCTCAAACTGTCTACGCTTTGATCGATTCCTGGAAGACCAGTAGTAGTTTCCGAGGCACATCTGGGATCATTTTGTAATCTGTGGACCTTCAGAGTGTTGAGGAAACACAGAATTTGCATCGGGATTGAATACAACACTCACCATGATTACTTTTCTCCATAGGAGTATTGTCTGAAACTGTCTACGATTTGATCGATTCCTGGAAGACCAGTTGTAGTTTCCGAATCACATTGGAGGCATCCTGTAATGTGTGGACCTTCAGAGTATTGGTGAAACACAGAAATTGCATCGGGATTGAATACAACGGGCACCATGATGCCTTTTCTTCATGGAAGTAATGCCACAAACTGTCTACGTTGGATCGATTCCTGGAACACCAGTAGTAGTTTACGTAGCACATCTGGAGGCATTCTGTAATCTGTGGACCTTCAGAGTGTGATGAAACACAGAAATTGCATAGGGATTGAATACAGCAGGCACCATTCGTACTTTTCTCCATGGGAGTAATGTCTCAAACTGTCTACGCTTTGATCGATTCCTGGAAGACCAGTAGTAGTTTCCGAAGCACATCTGGAGGCATTCTGTGATCTGTGGACCTTCAGAGTGTTGATGAAACACAGAAATTGTATTTTGAATGAATAACACAGGCACCATGCGGACTTTTCTCCATGGGAGTAATGTCTCAATCTGTCTACGCTTTGATCGATTCCGGGAAGACCTGTAGTAGTTTCCGAATCACATTTGCGGCATTCTGTAATATGTGGACCTTCAGAGTGTTGATGAAACACAAAAATTGCATCGGTATTGAATACAACGGGCACCATGAGGACTTTTCTCCATGGGTGTATTGTCTCAAACTGTCTACGCTTTGATCGATTCCTCGAAGACCAGTAGTAGTTTCCGAAGCACATCTGGAGGCATTCTTTAATGTGTGGACTTTCAGAGTGTTGATGAAACACAGAAATTGCATCGGGATTGAATACAAAAGGCACCATGCGGACTTATCTCCATGGAAGTAATGTCTCAAACGGTCTACGCTTTGATCGATTCCTGGATGACCAGTAGTAGTTTCCGAGGCACATCTGGGATCATTTTGTAATCTGTGGACCTTTAGAGAGTTGAGGAAACACAGAATTTGCATCGGGATTGAATACAACACTCACCATGCGGTCTTTTCTCCATGGGAGTAATGTCTCAAACTGTCTACGCTTTGATCGATTCCTGGAAGACCAGTAGTAGTTTCCGAAACACATCTGGAATCATTTTGTAATCTGTGGACCTTCAGAGTGTTGATGAAACAGAGAAATTGCATCAGGATTGAATACAACGGGCACCATGCAGACTTTTCTCCATGTTAGTAATGTCTCAAACTGCCTACGCTTTGATCGATTCCTGGAAGACCAGTAGTAGTTTCCGAAGCACATCTGGAATCATTTTGTAATCTGTGGACTTTCAGAGTGTCGATGCAACACAGAATTTTCATGGGGATTGAATACAACAGGCACCATGCAGACTTTTCTCCGTGGGAGTATTGTCTCAAACTGTCTACATTTTAATAGATTCCTGGAAGACCTGTAGTAGTTTCCGAATCACATTGGCGGCATTCTGAAATATGTGGACCTTCAGAGTGTTGATGAAAAACAAAAATTGCATCGGGATTCAATACAACGGGCACCATGCGGACTTTTCTCCATGGGTGTATTGTCTCAAACTGTCTACGCTTTGAACGATTCCTCGAAGACCAGTAGTAGTTTCCGAGGCACATCTGGGATCATTTTGTAATCTGTGGACCGTCAGAGTTCTAAGGAAACACAGAATTTGCATCGGGATTGAATACAACACTCACCATGAGGACTGTTCTCCATGGGAGTAATGTCTGAAACTGTCTACGATTTGATCGATTCCTGGAAGACCAGTAGTAGTTTCCGAATCACATTGGAGGCATCCTGTAATGTGTGGACCTTCAGAGTATTGGTGAAACACAGAAATTGCATCGGGATTGAATACAAAGGGCACCATGATGCCTTTTCTTCATGGAAGTAATGTCACAAACTGTCTACGTTGGATCGATTCCTGGAACACCAGTAGTAGTTTCCGTAGCAAATCTGGAGGCATTCTGTAATCTGTGGACCTTCAGAGTGTGATGAAACACAGAAATTGCATAGGGATTGAATACAGCAGGCACCATGCGTACTTTTCTCCATGGGAGTAATGTCTGAAACTGTCTACGATTTGATCGATTCCTGGAAGACCAGTAGTAGTTTTCGAAACACATCTGGTATCATTTTGTAATCTGTGGACCTTCAGAGTGTTGATGAAACACAGAAATTGCATCAGGATTGAATACAACGGGCACCATGCGGACTTTTCTCCATGAGAGTAATGTCACAAACTGTCTATGTTTTGATCGATCCCTGGAAGACCAGCAGTAGTTTCCGAAACACATCTGGAGGCATTCTGTAATCTGTGGACCTTCAGAGTGTTGATGAAACACAGAAATTGCATCGGGATTGAATACTACTGGCACCATGCCGACTTTTCTCCATGGGAGAAATGTCTCAAACTGTCTACGTTTAATCGATTCCTGGAAGACCAGCAGTAGTTTACGAAGCACATCTGGAGGCGTGCTATAATCTGTGGACCTTCAGAGTGTTGATGAAACACTGACATTGAATCTCGATTGAATACAACAGGCACCATGCGGACTTTTCTCCATGGGAGTAATGTCTCAAACTGTCTACGTTTTGAGCGATTCCTGGAAGACCAGTAGTAGTTTCCGAATCACATTGGAGGAATTCTGTAATGTGTGGACCTTCAGAGTGATGATGAAACACAGAAATTGCATCGGTATTGAATTGAAGGTGCACCATGTGGGATTTGCTCCATGGGAGTATTGTCTCAAAGGGTCTACGTTTCATCTATTCCTAGAACACCAGCAGTAGTTTCTCTAGCAAATCTGGAGGCATTCTGTACACTGTGGACCTTCATAGTGTGATGAAACACAGAAATTGCATAGGGTTTGAATAAAGCAGGCACCATGCGCACTTTTCTCCATGGGGTAATGTCTCAAACTGTCTTCGATTGAATGACTCCTGGAAGACCAGCAGTAGTTTCCGAAGCACATCTGGAGGCATTCTGTAATCTGTTTACCTTCAGACTGTAAAAGAAACACAGAAATTGCATCGGGATTGAATACAACAGGACCCTTGCGGAATTTTCTCCATGGGACTAATTATCTCAAACTGTCTACGCTATGCTCGATTATTGGAAGACCAGTAATAGTTTCCGAAGCACATCTGGAATCATTGTGTAATCTGTGGACCTTCAGAGTGTTGATGAAACACAGATATTGCATCGGGATTGAATTCAACTGGCGTTATGCGGAATTTTCTCCATGGGAGGAATGTCTCAAACTGACTATGCTTTGATCGATTCCTCGAAGACCAGTAGTAGTTTGCGAAGCACATCTGGAGGCATTCTTTAATGTGTGGACTTTCAGAGTGTTGATGAATCAAAGAAATTGCATCGGGATTGAATACAACAGGCACCATGCGGACTTTTCTTTATGGGAGTAATGTCTCAAACTGTCTACGCTTTGATCGATTCCTGGAAGACCAGTAGTAGTTTCCGAGGCACATCTGGTGTCATTCTGTAATCTGTAGACCTTCAGAGTGTTGATGACACACAGAAATTGCATCGGTATTGAATACAACAAGCACCATGCGGATTTTTCTCCATGGGAATAATGTCTCAAACTGTCTACGTTCGATCGATTCCTAGGAGACCTGTAGTTGTTTCCGAAGCACATCTGGATGCATTCTGTAACCTGTGGACCTTCAGAGTGTTTACGAAACACAGAAATTGCATCTGGATTGATTACAACATGCACCATGCGTACTATTCTCCATGGGAGTGATGTCTCAAACTGTCTACGCCTTGATCGATTCCTCGAAGTCCAGTAGTAGTTTCCGAAGCTGTTCTGTAGGCATTCTGTAATTTGTGGACCTTGAGAGTGTTGATGAAAAACAGAAATTGCATTGGTATTGAATACAACAAGCACCATGCGGATTTTTCTCCATGGGAGTAATGTCTCAAACTGTCTACGCTTTGATCGATTCCTGGACGGCCAGTAGTAGTTTGCGACGCATATCTGGAGGCATTCTGTATGTGTGGACCTTCAGAGTGTTGATGAAACACAAAAATTGCATCTGAATTGAATACAATAGGCACCATGCCGACTTTTCTCCATGTCGGTAATGTCTCAAACTGTCTATGCTTTGATCGACTCCTGGAAGTCCAGTAGTAGTTTCCGAAGCACATCTGGAATCATTGTGTAATCTGTGGACCTTCAGAGTGTTGATGAAACACAGAAATTGCACCGGGATTGAATACAACGGGTACCATGCGGACTTTTCTCCATGGGAGTAATGTCTCAAACTGTCTACGCTTTGATCGATTAATGGAAGATCTGTAGTAGTTTCCGAAACACATCTAGAGGCATTCTGTAATCTGTGGACCTTCAGAGTGTTGATGAAACACAGAAATTGCATCGGGATTGAATACTCTAGGCACCATGCGGACTTTTCTCCATGGGAGTAATGTCTCAAACTGTCTACGTTTTGAGCGATTCCTGGAAAACCAGTAGTAGTTTCCGAATCACATTGGAGGAATTCTGTAATGTGTGGACCTTCAGAGTGATGATGAATCACAGAAATTGCATCGGAATTGAATTGAAGGTGCACCATGTGGGCTTTGCTCCATGGTTGTATTGTCTCAAACTGTCTACGTTTGATCTTTTCCTAGAACACCAGCAGTAGTTTCTCTAGCAAATCTGGAGGCATTCTGTACTCTGTGGACCTTCATAGTGTGTTGAAACACAGATATTGTATAGGGATTGAATACAGCAGGCACCATGCGGACTTTTCTCCATGGGAGTAATGTCTCAAACTGTCTTCGATTGAATGACTCCTGGAACACCAGAAGTAGTTTCCGAAGCACATATGATGGCATTCTGTAATCTGTTTACCTTCAGACTGTAAAAGAAACACAGGAATTACATCGGGATTGAATACAACAGGACCCTTGCGGACTTTTCTCCGTGGGACTAATAATCTCAAACTGTCTACGCTTTGATCGATTCCTGGAAGACCAGTAATAATTTCCGAAGCACATCTTCAATCATTGTGTAATCTGTGGACATTCAGAGTGTTGATGAAACACAGATATTGCATCGGGATCGAATTCAACAGGCACCATGCGGACTTTTCTCCATGTTTGTAATGTCTCAAACTGCCTACGCTTTGATCGATTCCTTACAGACCAGTAGTAGTTTCCGAAGCACATCTGGAATCATATTGTAAACTGTGGACTTTCAGAGTGTCGATGCAACACAGAATTTTCGTGGGGATTGAATACAACAGGCACCATGCAGACTTTTCTCCATGGGAGTATTGTCTCAAACTGTCTACATTTTGATCGATTCCTGGAAGACCTGCAGTAGTTTCCGAATCACATTGGCGGCATTCTGAAATATGTGGACCTTCAGAGTGTTGATGAAACACAAAAATTGCATCGGGATTCAATAGAACGGGCACCATGCGGACTTTTCTCCATGGGTGTATTGTCTCAAACTGTCTACGCTTTGATCGATTCCTCGAAGACCAGTAGTAGTTTCCGAAGCACATCTGGAAGCATTCTTTAATTTGTGGACTTTCAGAGTGTTGATGAAACACAGAAATTGCATCGGGATTGAATACAACAGGCACCATGCGGACTTTTCTACATTGGAGTAATGTCTCAAACTGTCTACGCTTTCATCGATTCCTGGAAGACCAGTAGTAGTTTCCGAGGCACATCTGGGATCATTTTGCAATCTGTGGACCTTCAGAGTGTTGAGGAAACACAGAATTTGCATCGGGATTGAATACAACACTCACCATGAGGACTTTTCTCCATGGGAGTATTGTCTGAAACTGTCTACGATTTGATCGATTCCTGGAAGACCAGTAGTAGTTTCCGAATCACATTGGAGGCATCCTGTAATGTGTGGACCTTCAGAGTATTGGTGATACACAGAAATTGCATCGGGATTGAATACAACGGGCACCATGATGCCTTTTCTTCATGGAAGTAATGCCACAAACTGTCAACGTTGGATCGATTCCTGGAACACCAGTAGTAGTTTACGTAGCACATCTGGAGGCATTCTGTAATCTGTGGACCTTCAGAGTGTGATGAAACACAGAAATTGCATAGGGATTGAATACAACGGGCACCATGTGGACTTTTCTCCATGGGTGTATTGTCTCAAACTGTCTACGCTTTGATCGATTCCTCGAAGACCAGTAGTAGTTTCCGAAGCACATCTGGCGGCATTCTGTAATCTGTGGACCTTCAGAGTGTTGATGAAACACAGAAATTGTATTGGGAATGAATAACACAGGCACCATGCGGACTTTTCTCCATGGGAGTAATGTCTGAATCTGTCTACGCTTTCATCGATTCCTGGAAGACCAGTAGTAGTTTCCGAGGCACATCTGGGATCATTTTGCAATCTGTGGACCTTCAGAGTGTTGATGAAATACAGAAATTGCATCAGGATTGAATACAACGCGCACCATGCGGACTTTTCTCCATGAGAGTAATGTCACAAACTGTCTACGCTTTGATCGATCCCTGGAAGACCAGCAGTAGTTAACGAAACACATCTGGAGGCATTCTGTAATCTGTGGACCTTCATAGAGTTGATGAAACATAGAAATTGCATCGGGATTGAATACTACTGGCACCTTAAGGACTTTTCTCCATGGGAGAAATGTCTCAAACGTTCTACGTTTAATCGATTCCTGGAAGACCAGCAGTAGTTTCCGAAGCACATCTGGAGGCGTGCTATAATCTGTGGACCTTCAGAGTGTTGATGAAACACAGAAATTGCATCTCGATTGAATACAACAGGCACCATGCGGACTTTTCTCCATGGGAGTAATGTCTCAAATTGTCTACGATTTGATCGATTCCGGGAAGACCTGTAGTTGTTTCCGAATCACATTTGCGGCATTCTGTAATATGTGGACCTTCAGAGTGTTGATGAAACACAAAAATTGCATCGGTATTGAATACAACGGGCACCATGTGGACTTTTCTCCATGGGTGTATTGTCTCAAACTGTCTACGCTTTGATCGATTCCTCGAAGACCAGTAGTAGTTTCCGAGGCACATCTGGAGGCATTCTTTAATGTGTGGACTTTCAGAGTGTTGATGAAACACAGAAATTGCATCGGGATTGAATACAACAGGCACCATGCGGACTTTTCTCCATGGAAGTAATGTCTCAAACGGTCTACGCTTTGATCGATTCCTGGATGACCAGTAGTAGTTTCCGAGGGACATCTGGGATCATTTTGTAATCTGTGGACCTTTAGAGTGTTGAGGAAACACAGAATTTGCAATGGAATTGAATACAACACTCACCATGCGGACTTTTCTCCATGGGAGTAATGTCTCAAACTGTCTACGCTTTGATCGATTCCTGGAAGACCGGTAGTAGTTTCCGAAACACATCTGGAATCATTTTGTAATCTGTGGACCTTCAGAGTGTTGATGAAACAGAGAAATTGCATCAGGATTGAATACAACGGGCACCATGCAGACTTTTCTCTATGTTAGTAATGTCTCAAACTGCCTACGCTTTGATCGATTCCTGGCAGACCAGTAGTAGTTTCCGAAGCACATCTGGAATCATTTTGTAATCTGTGGACTTTCAGAGTGTCGATGCAACACAGAATTTTCATGGGGATTGAATACAACAGGCACCATGCAGACTTTTCTCCATGGGAGTATTGTCTCAAACTGTCTACATTTTCATCGATTCCTGGAAGACCTGTAGTAGTTTCCGAATCACATTGGCGGCATTCTGAAATATGTGGACCTTCAGAGTGTTGATGAAACACAAAAATTGCATCGGGATTCAATACAACGGGCACCATGCGGACTTTTCTCCATGGGTGTATTGTCTCAAACTGTCTACGCTTTGATCGATTCCTCGAAGACCAGTAGTAGTTTCCGAAGCACATCTGGAGGTATTCTTTAATGTGTGGACTTTCAGAGTGTTGATGAAACACAGAAATTGCATCGGGATTGAATGCAACAGGCACCATGCGGACTTTTCTCCATGGGAGTAATGTCTCAAACTGTCTACGCTTTGATCGATTCCTGGAAGACCAGTAGTAGTTTCCGAGGCACATCTGGGATCATTTTGTAATCTGTGGACCTTCAGAGTGTTGAGGAAACACAGAATTTGCATCGGGATTGAATACAACACTCACCATGAGGACTTTTCTCAATGGGAGTAATGTCTGAAACTGTCTACGATTTGATCGATCCCTGGAAGACCAGTAGTAGTTTCCGATTCACATTGGAGGCATCCTGTAATGTGTGGACCTTCAGAATATTGGTGAAACACAGAAATTGCATCGGGATTGAATACAACGGGCACCATGATGCCTTTTCTTCATGGAAGTAATGTCACAAACTGTCTACGTTGGATCGATTCCTGGAACACCAGTAGTAGTTTCTGTAGCAAATCTGGAATCATTCTGTAATCTGTGGACCTTCAGAGTGTGATGAAACACAGAAATTGCATAGGGATAGAATACAGCAGGCACCATGCGTACTTTTCTCCATGGGAGTAATGTCTCAAACTGTCTACGATTTGATCGATTCCTGGAAGACCAGTAGTAGTTTCCGAACCACATCTGGAAGCATTCTGTAAACTGTGGACCTTCAGTGTGTTGATGAAACACAGAAATTGCATTGTGAATGAATAACACAGGCACCATGCGGACTTTTCTCCATGGGAGTAATGTCTCAAACTGTCTACGCTTTGATCGATTCCTGGAAGACCAGTAGTAGTTTTCGAAACACATCTGGTATCATTTTGTAATCTGTGGACCTTCAGAGTGTTGATGAAACACAGAAATTGCATTAGGATTGAATACAACGGGCAACATGCGGACTTTTCTCCATGAGAGTAATGTCACAAACTGTCTATGTTTTGATCGATCCCTGGAAGACCAGCAGTAGTTTCCGAAACACATCTGGAGGCATTCTGTAATCTGTGGACCTTCAGAGAGTTGATGAAACACAGAAATTGCATCGGGATTGAATACTACTGGCACCATGCCGACTTTTCTCCTTGGGAGAAATGTCTCAAACTGTCTACGTTTAATCGATTCCTGGAAGACCAGCAGTAGTTTACGAAGCACATCTGGAGGCGTGCTATTATCTGTGGACCTTCAGGGTGTAGATGAAGCACAGAAATTGAATCTCGATTGAATACAACAGGCACCATGCGGACTTTTCTCCATGGGAGTAATGTCTCAAATTGTCTACGATTTGATCGATTCCTGGAAGACCAGTAGAAGTTTCCGAAGCACATCTGGAATTATTGTGTAATCTGTGGACCTTCAGAGTGTTGATGAAACACAGAAATTGCATCGGGATTGAATACAACGGTCACCATGCGGACTTGTCTCCATGGGAGTAATGTCTCAAACGGTCTATGCTTTGATCGATTCCTGGAGGACCAGTAGTAGTTTCCGAAGCACATCTGGAATCATTTTGTAATCTGTGGGCCTTCAGAGTGTCGATACAACACAGAATTTTCATGGGGATTGAATACAACAGGCACCATGCGGACTTTTCTCCATGGGAGTATTGTCTCAAACTGTCTACATTTTGATCGATTCCGGGAAGACCTTTAGTAGCTTCCAAATCACATTGGCGGCAATCTGTAATATGTGGACCTTCAGAGTGTTGATGAAACACAAAAATTGCATCGGTATTGAATACAACGGGCACCATGAGTACTTTTCTCCATGGGTGTGTTGTCTCAAACTGTCTACGCTTTAATCGATTCCTGGAAGACCAGTAGTAGTTTCCGAGGCACATCTGGGATCATTTTGTAATCTGTGGACCTTTAGAGTGTTGAGGAAACACAGAATTTACATCGGGATTGAATACAACACTCACCATGAGGACTTTCCTCCATGGGAGTAATGTCTGAAACTATCTACGATTGGATCGATTCCTGGAAGACCAGTAGCAGTTTCCGAATCACATTGGAGGCATACTGTAATGTGTGGACCTTCAGAGTATTGGTGAAACACAGAAATTGCATCGGGATTAAATACAACGGGCACCGTGATGCCTTTTCTTCATGGGAGTAATGTTACAAACTACGTTTGATCGATTCCTGGAACACCAGTAGTAGTTTCTGTAGCACATCCGGAGGCATTCTGTAATCTGTGGACCTTCAAAGTGTGATGAAACACAGAAATTGCATAGGGATTGCATACAGCAGGCACCATGCGTACTATTTTCCATGGGAGTAATGTCTCAAACTGTCTACGTTTTAAACGATTCCTGGAAGACCAGTAGTAGTTTCCGTAGCACATCTGGAGGCATTCTGTAATCTGTGGACCTTCAGAGTGTTGATGAAACACAGAAATTGCATCGGGAATGAATAACACAGGCACCATGCGGACTTTTCTCCATGGGAGTAATGTCTCAAACTGTCTACGCTTTGATCGATTCCTGGAAGACCAGTAGTAGTTTCCGAAACACATCTGGAATCTTTGTGTAATCTGTGGACCTTCAGAGTGTTGATGAAACAGAGAAATTGCATCAGGATTGAATACAACGGGCACCATGCGGACTTTTCTCCATGAGAGTAATGTCACAAACTGTCTATGTTTTGATCGATCCCTGGAAGACCAGCAGTAGTTTCCGAAATACATCTGGAATCTTTGTGTAATCTGTGGACCTTCAGAGGGTTGATGAAACACAGAAATTGCATCGGGATTGAATACAACGGGCACCATGCGGACTTTTCTCCATTGGAGTAATGTCTCAAACGGTCTATGCTTTGATCTATTCCTGGAAGACCAGTAGTAGTTTCCGAAGCACATCTGGAGGCATTCTGTAATGTGTGGACCTTCAGAGTGTTAATGAAACAAAAAAATTGAATTGGGAATGAATAACACAGGCACCATGCAGACTTTTCTCCATGGGAGAAATGTCTCAAACTTTCTACGTTTAATCGATTCCTGGAAGACCAGCAGTAGTTTCCGAAGCACATCTGTAGGCGTGCTATAATCTGTGGACCTTCAGAGTGTTGATGAAACACAAAAATTGCATCGGTATTCAATACAACGGGCACCATGAGGACTTTTCTCCATGGGTGTATTGTGTCAAACTGTCTACGCTTTGATCGATTCCTCGAAGACCAGTAGTAGTTTCCGAAGCACATCTGGAGGCATTCTTTAATGTGTGGACTTTCAGAGTGTTGATGAAACACAGAATTTGCAACGGGATTAAATACAACAGGCACCATGCGGACTTCTCTCCATGGGAGTAATGTCTCAAATGGTCTACGTTTGATCGATTCCTGGAACACCAGTAGTAGTTTACGTAGCACATCTGGAGGCATTCTGTAATCTGTGGACCTTCAGAGTGTGATGAAACACAGAAATTGCATAGGGACTGAATACAGCAGGCACCATTCGTACTTTTCTCCATGGTAGTAATGTCTCAAACTGTCTACGCTTTGATCGATTCCTGGAAGACCAGTAGTAGTTTCCGAAGCACATCTGGAGGCATTCTGTAATCTGTGGACCTTCAGAGTGTTGATGAAACACAGAAATTGTATTGGGAATGAATAACACAGGCACCATGCGGACTTTTCTCCATGGGAGTAATGTCTCAAACTGTCTACGCTTTGATCGATTCCTGGAAGACCAGTAGTAGTTTTCGAAACACATCTGGTATCATTTTGTAATCTGTGGACCTTCAGAGTGTTGATGAAACACAGAAATTGCATCGGGATTGAATACTACTGGCACCATAAGGACTTTTCTCCATGGGAGAAATGTCTCAAACTGTCTACGTTTAATCGATACCTGGAAGACCAGCAGTAGTTTCCGAAGCACATTTGGAGGCGTGCTATAATCTGTGGACCTTCAGAGTGTCGATGCAACACAGAATTTTCATGGGGATTGAATACAACAGGCACCATGCGGACTTTTCTCCATGGGAGTATTGTCTCAAACTGTCTACATTTTGATCGATTCCGGGAAGATCTGTAGTAGTTTCCGAATCACATCTGGAGGCATTCTTTAATGTGTCTACTTTCAGAGTGTTGATGAAACACAGAAATTGCATCGGGATTGAATACAACAGGCTCCATGCGGACTTTTCTCCATGGGAGTAATGTCTCAAACGGTCTACGCTTTGATCGATTCCTGGATGACCAGTAGTAGTTTCCGATGCACATCTGGGATCATTTTGTAATCTGTGGACCTTTAGAGTGTTGAGGAAACACAGAATTTGCATCGGGATTGAATACAACACTCACCATGAGGACTTTTCTCCATGGGAGTAATGTCTGAAACTGTCTACGATTGGATCGATTCCTGGAAGACCAGTAGCAGTTTCCGAATGACATTGGAGGCATCCTGTAATGTGTGGACCTTCAGGGTATTGGTGAAACACAGAAATTGCACCGAGATTGAATACAACGGGCACCATGATCCCTTTTCTTCATGGGAGTAATGTCACAAACTGTCTACGTTTGATCGATTCCTGGAACACCAGTAGTAGTTTCCGTAGCACATCTGGAGGCATTCTGTAGTCTGTGGACCTTCAGAGTGTGATGAAACACAGAAATTGCATTGGGATTGGATACAGCAGGCACCATGCGTACTTTTCTCCATGGGAGTAATGTCTCAAACTGTCTACGTTTTAAACGATTCCTGGAAGACCAGTAGTAGTTTCCGAAGCACATCTGGATGCATTCTGTAATCTGTGGAACTTCAGAGTGTTGATGAAACACAGAAATTGCATCGGGAAAGAATAACACAGGCACCATGCGGACTTTTCTCCATGGGAGTAATGTCTCAAACTGTCTACGCTTTGATCGATTCCTGGAAGACCAGTAGTAGTTTCCGAAACACATCTGGAATCATTTAGTAATCTGTCGACCTTCAGAGTGTTGATGGAACACAGAAATTGCATCAGGATTGAATACAACGGGCTCCATGCGGACTTTTCTCCATGAGAGTAATGTCACAAACTGTCTATGTTTTGATCGATCCCTGGAAGACCAGCAGTAGTTTCCGAAACACATCTGGAATTTTTGTGTAATCTGTGGACCTTCAGAGGGTTGATGATACACAGAAATTGCATCGGGATTGAATACAACGGTCACCATGCGGACTTTTCTCCATGGGAGAAATGTCTCAAACTGTCTACGTTTAATCGATTCCTGGAAGAACAGCAATAGTTTCCGAAGCACATCTGGAGGCGTACTATAATCTGTGGACCTTCAGAGTGTTGATCAAACACAGAAATTGCATGGGGATTGAATACACAAGGCACCATGCGGACTTCTCTCCATGGGAGTAATGTCTCAAATTGACTATGATTTGATCGATTCCTGGAAGACCAGTAGAAGTTTTCCAAGCACATCTGGAGGCTTTCTGTGATCTGATGACCTCCAGAGCGTTGAAGAAAAACAGATATTGCATCGGGATTGAATACAACAGTCACCATGCGTACTTTTCTCCATTGGAGTAATGTCTGGAACGGTCTATGGTTTGATCTATTCCTGGAAGACCAGTAGTAGTTTCCGAAGCACATCTGGAGGCATTCTGTAATGTGTGGACCTTCAGTGTGTTGATGAAACACATAAATTGTATCGGGACTGAATACAACCGGCAGCATGCGGACTATTCTCCAATGGAGTAATGTCACAAACTGTCTACGCTTCGATCGATTCCAGGAAGAGCAGTAGTAGTTTCCAAAGCATATGCTGAGGCCTTCTGTAATCTGTATACCTACAAAATGTTGACGAAACACAGAAGTTGCATCGGGATTGAATACAACAGGCACCATGTGGACTTTTCTCCATGGGAGTAATGTCTCAAACTGTCTACGCTTTGATCGATTCCTGGAAGACCAGTAGTAGTTTCCGAAGCACATCAGGAGGCATTCTGTAATCTGTGGACCTTCAGAGTGTTGATGAAACACAGAAATTGCATTGGGAATGAATAACACAGGCACCATGCGGACTTTTCTCCATGGGAGTAATGTCACAAATTGTCTACGATTTGATCGATCCCTGGAAGACCAGTAGAAGTTTCCGAAGCACATCTGGAATTATTGTGTAATCTGTGGACCTTCAGAGTGTTGATGAAACAGAGAAATTGCATCGGGATTGAATACAACGGTAACCATGCGGTCTTCTCCACATGGGAGTAATGTCTCAAACGGTCTATGCTTTGATCGATTCCTAGAAGACTAGTAGTATTTTCCGAAGCACATCTGGAATCTTTTTGTAATCTGTGGACCTTCAGAGTGTCGGTGCAACACAGAATTTTCATGGGGATTGAATACAACAGGCACCATGCGGACTTTTCTCCATGGGAGTATTGTCTCAAACTGTCTACATTTTGATCGATTCCGGGAAGACCTGTAGTAGTTTCCGAATCACATTGGCGGCATTCTGTAATATGTGGACCTTCAGAGTGTTGATGAAACACAAAAATTGCATCGGTATTGAATACAACGGGCAGCATGAGGACTTTTCTCCATGGGAGTAATGTCTGAAACGGTCTACGATTGGATCGATTCCTGGAAGACCAGTACCAGTTTCCGAATCACATTGGAGGCATCCTGTAATGTGTGGACCTTCAGAGTATTGGTGAAACACAGAAATTGCATCGGGATTGAATACATCGGGCACCATGATGCCTTTTTTTCATGGAAGTAATGTCACAAACTGTCTACGTTTGATCGATTCCTGGAACACCAGTAGTAGTTTCCGTAGCACATCTGGAGGCTTCCTGTAATCTGTGGACCTTCAGAGGGTTGATGAAACACAGAAATTGCATCACGATTGAACAAAACGGGCACCATGCGGACTTTTCTCCATGGGAGAAATGTCTCAAACTGTCTACGTTTAATCGATTCCTGGAAGAACAGCAATAGTTTCCGAAGCACACCTGGAGGCGTGCTATAATCTGTGGACATTCAGAGTGTTGATCAAACACAGAAATTGTATCGGGACTGAATACAACAGGCACCATGCGGACTTTTCTCCATTGGAGTAATGTCTAAAACGGTCTACGCTTCGATCGATTCCAGGAAGAGCAGTAGTAGTTTCCAAAGCATGTGTGGAGGCCTTCTGTAATCTGTATATCTAAAAGTGTTGACGAAACACAGAAGTGGCATCGGGATTGAATACAACAGGCACCATGCGGACTTTTCTCCATGGATTTAATGTCTCACACTGTATACGCTTTGATCGATTAATCGAGGACCAGTAGTAGTTTCCGAAGCAATTCTGGAATCATTTTGTAATCTGTGGACCTTCAGAGTGTTGATGAAACACAGAAATTGCATCGGGATTGAATACAACAGGCACCATGCGGACTTTTCTCCATGGGAGTAATGTCACAAATTGTCTACGTTTTGATCGATTCCTGGAAGACCAGTAGTAGTTTCCGAAACACATCTGGAATCATTGTGTAATCTGTGGACCTTCAGAGTGTTGATGAAACACAGAAATTGCATCGGGATTGAATACAACGGGCACCATGCGGACTTTACTCCATCGGAGAAATGTCTCAAACTGTCTACGTTTAATCGATTCCTGGAAGACCAGTAGTAGTTTCCGAAGCTCATCTGGAAGCGTGCTATAATCTGAGGACCTTCAGAGTGTTGATCAAAGACAGAAATTGCATCGGGATTGAATACAACAGGCACCATGCGGACTTTTCTCCATGGGAGTAATGTCTCAAACTGTCTACGATTTGTTCGATTCCTGGAAGACCAGTAGTAGTTTCCGAAGCACATCTGGAATCATTGTGTAATCTGTGGACCTTCAGAGTGTTGATGAAACACAGAAATTGCATCGGGATTGAATACAACGGGCACCATGCGGACTTCTCTCCATGGGAGTAATGTCTCAAACTGACTATGCTTTGATCGATGCCTGGAAGACCAGTAGAAGTTTCCGATGCACATCTGGAGGCTTTCTGTGATCTGTGGACCTCCAGAGATTTTTGACGAAAAACAGAAATTTCATCGTGATTGAATACAACAGACACCATGCGGACTTTTCTCCATTGGAGTAATGTCTCAAACTGTCTACGCTTTGATCGATTCCTGGAACACCAGTAATAGTTTCCGAAGCACACCTGTAGGCATTCTGTAATCTGTGGACCTTCAGAGTGTTGATGAAACACAGAAATTGCATCAGGATTGAATACAACAGGCACCATGCGGACTTTTCTCAATGGCAGTAATGTCTCGAACTGACTATGCTTGGATCGATTCCCGGAAGACCAGTAGTAGTTTCCGAAGGAAATCTGGAGGCATTCTATAATATGTGGACCTTCAGAGTGTTGATGAAAATCAGATATTGCATCGGGATTGAATACAACTGGCACCATGCGGACTTTCCGCAATGGGGTTAATGTCTCAAACTGTCTACGCTTTGATCGATTCCTGGAAGGCCAGTAGTAGTTAGCGAAGCACATCTGGAGGCATTATGTAATGTGTATACCTTCAGAGTGTTGATGAAACAAAGAAATTGCATCGGGATTGAATACAACGGGCACCATGCGAACTTCTGACCATGGGTGTAATGTCTCAAACTGACTATGCTTTGATCGATTCCTGGAAGACCAGCAGAAGTTTCTGAAGCACATCTGGAGGCTTTCTGTGATCTGTGCACCTCCAGAGCGCTGATGAAAAACAGAAATTGCGTCGGGATTGAATACAACAGTCACCATGCGGACTTTTCTCCATTGGAGTAATGTCTCAAACGGTCTATGATTTGATCGATTCCTGGAAGACCAGTAGTAGTTTCCGAAGCACACCTGCAATCATTTTGTAATCTGTGGACATTCAGAGTGTCGATGAAACACAGAATGTTCATGGGGATTGAATACAACAGGCACCATGCGGACTTTTCTCCATGGGAGTAATGTCTCAATCTGTCTACATTTTGATCGATTCCTGGAAGACCTGTAGTGATTTCCGAATCACATTGGCGGCATTCTGTAATATGTGGACCTTCAGAGTGTTGATGAAACACTGAAATTGCATCTGGATTGAATACAACAGGCTCCATGCGGACTTTTCTCCATGGGTGTATTGTCTCAAACTGTCTACGCTTTGATCGATTCCTCGAAGACCAGTAGTAGTTTCCGAAGCACATCTGGAGGCATTCTTTAATGTGTGGACTTTCAGAGTGTTGATGAAACACTGAAATTGCATCGGGATTGAATACAACAGGCTCCATGCGGACTTTTCTCCATGGGAGTATAGTCTCAAACTGTCTACGCTTTGATCGATTCCTGGAAGACCAGTAGTAGTTTCCGAAGCACATCTGGAGGCATTATGTAATGTGTATACCTTCAGAGTGTTGATGAAACACAGAAATTGCATCGTAATTGAATACAACAGGCACCATGCCGAATTTTCTCCATGTGGGTAATGTCTCAAACTGTCTATTATTGATCGATTCCTGGAAGACCACTAGAAATTTCCGAAGCACAACTGGAGGCATTCTGTAATCTGTGGACCTTCCGAGTGTTGATGAAACACATAACTTGCATCGGGAATGAATGTAACAGGCACCAAGGGGACATTTCTACATGGGAGTAATGTCTCAAACTGTCTTCATTTGATCGATTCCTGGAAGACCAGCAGTAGTTTGCGAAGCACATCTGGACTTATTCTGAAATTTGTGGACCGTCAGAGTGTTGATGAAACACAGAAATTGCATCGGGATTGATTACAACAAGCACCATGAGGACTATTCTCCATGGGAGTAATGTCTCAAACTGTCTACGCCTTGATCGATTCCTCGAAGTCCAGTACTAGTTTCCGAAGCAGTTCTGTAGGCATTCTGTAATTTGTGGACCTTTAGAGTGTTGATGAAACACAGAAATTGCATCGGGATGGAATAAAACAGGCACCATGCGGACTTTTCTCCATGGGAGTAATTTCTCAAATTGTCTACGCATTGATTGATTCCTGGAAGACCAGTAGTAGTTTCGGAAGCCCATCTCAAATCATTTTGTAATCTGTGAACTTTCAGAGTGTTGATGAAACACAGAAGTTGCATCGGGATTGAATACAACAGGCACCATGTTGACTTTTCTGCATTGGAGTAATGTCTAAAACGGTCTACGCTTCGATCGATTCCAGGAAGAGCAGTAGTAGTTTCCAAAGCATGTGTGGAGGCCTTCTGTAATCTGTATATCTAAAAGTGTTGACGAAACACAGAAGTGGCATCGGGATTGAATACAACAGGCACCATGCGGACTTTTCTCCATGGATTTAATGTCTCACACTGTATGCGCTTTGATCGATTAATCGAGGACCAGTAGTAGTTTCCGAAGCAATTCTGGAATCATTTTGTAATCTGTGGACATTCAGAGTGTTGATGAAACACAGAAATTGCATCGGGATTGAATACAACAGGCACCATGCGGACTTTTCTCCATGGGAGTAATGTCACAAATTGTCTACGTTTTGATCGATTCCTGGAAGACCAGTAGTAGTTTCCGAAACACATCTGGAATCATTGTGTAATCTGTGGACCTTCAGAGTGTTGATGAAACACAGAAATTGCATCGGGATTGAATACAACGGGCACCATGCGGACTTTACTCCATCGGAGAAATGTCTCAAACTGTCTACGTTTAATCGATTCCAGGAAGACCAGTAGTAGTTTCCGAAGCACATCTGGAAGCGTGCTATAATCTGAGGACCTTCAGAGTGTTGATCAAAGACAGAAATTGCATCGGGATTGAATACAACAGGCACCATGCCGACTTTTCTCCATGGGAGTAATGTCTAAAATTGTCAACGCATTGTTCGATTCCTGGAAGACCAGTAGTAGTTTCCGAAGCACATCTGGTGGCATTCTATAATTTGTGGACCATCAGGGTGTTCATGACACACAGAAAGTGCATCGGGATTGAATACAACAGCACCATGCCGACTTTTCTCCATGGGAGAATTGTCTCAAACTATCTACGATGTCATCGATTCCTGGAAGACCGGTAGTTGTTTCCGAAGCACATCTGGAGACATTCTGTAATCTGTGGACCTTCACAGTGTTTATGAAACACAGAAATTGCATCGGGAATGAATAAAACAGGCACAATGCTGACTTTTCTCCATGTCAGTAAAGTCTCAAACTGTCTACGTTTTGATCGATTCCTGGAAGGCCAGTAGTAGTTTGCGAAGCACATCTGGAGCCATTCTGTAATGTGTGGACCTTCAGAGTGCTGATGAAACACAGAAATTGCATAGGGATTGAATGCAGCAGGCACCATGCGGGCTTTTCTCCATGGGAGTAATGTCTCAAACTGACTACGCTTTGTTCGATTAATGGAAGTCCAGTAGTAGTTTCCGAAACACATCTGGAGGCAATCTGTAATCTGTGGACCTTCAGATTGATGATGAAACACAAAAATTACATCGGGATTGAATACAACGTGCACCATGTGGACTTTGCTCCATGGGGGTAATGTCTCAAACTGTCTACCTTTGATCTATTCCTGGAAAACCAGCAGTAGTTTCCCTAGCAAATCTGGAGGCATTCTGTAATCTGTTTACCTTCAGACTGTTAAAGAAACACACAAATTGCATCGGGATTGAATACAACAGGAACCATGCGGGCTTTTCTCCATGGGACTAATAATCTCAAACTGTCTACGCTTTGATCGATTCCTGGAAGACCAACAATAGTTTCCGAAGCACATCTGAAATCATTGTGTAATCTGTGGACCTTCAGAGTGTTGATGAAACTCAGATATTGCATCGGGATTGAATTCAACAGGGCATTATGCGGACTTTTCTACATGTTAGGAATGTCTCAAACTGATTATGCTTTGACCGATTCATGGAAGACCAGTAGAAGTTTCCGAACAACATCTGGAGGTTTTCTGTGATCTGTAGACCTACAAAGTGTTGACGAATCACAAAAGTTGCATCGGGATAGAATACAACAGCCACCATGCGGACTTTTCTCCATGGGAGTAATGTCTCAAACTCTCTATGCTTTGATCGATTATTGGAAGACCAGTAGTAGTTTCCGAAACACATCTGGAGGCATTCTGTAGTCTAGGGACCTTCAGAGTGTTATTGAAACACAGACATTGCATCTTGATTGAATACAACAGGCACCATGCGGACATTCTCCGTGAGAGTAATGTCACAAACTGTCTACGCTTTGATAGATTCCATGAAGAC
The DNA here is from genome assembly GCF_023897955.1 of Schistocerca gregaria. NCBI lineage: Eukaryota > Metazoa > Arthropoda > Insecta > Orthoptera > Acrididae > Schistocerca > Schistocerca gregaria. The sequence goes on along the minus strand of NW_026062031.1, from coordinate 553,076 downwards.
CAGTACTAGTTTCCAAAGCATATGTGGAGGCATTCTGTAATCTGTAGACCTTCAAAGTGTTGACGAAACACAGAAGTTGCATCGGGATTGAATACAACAGGCATCATGCGGACTTTTCTCCATCGGAGTAATGTCTCAAACTGCCTACGCTTTGATCGATTCCTGGAAGACCAGTAGTAGTTTCCAAAGCCCATCTGGAATCATTTTGTAATCTGTGTACCTTCAGGGTGTCGATGAAACACAGAATTTTCATGGGGATTGAATACAACAGGCACCATGCGGACTTTTCTCCATGGGAGTAATGTCTGAAACTGTATACGTTTTGATCGATTCCTGGAAGACCAGTAGTATTATCCGAATCACATTGGAGGCATCCTGTAATGTGTGGACCTTCAGAGTATTGGTGAAACATAGAAATTGCATCGGGATTGAATGCAAAGGGCACCATGATGCCTTTTCATCATGGGAGAAATGTCACAAACTGTCTACGTTTGATCGATTCCTGGAAGACCTGTAGTAGTTTCCGAATCTCATCTGGAGGCATTCTGTAATCTGTGGACCTTCAGAGTGTTGATGAAACACAGAAATTGCGTCGGGATTGAATACAACTGGCACCATGCCGACTTCTCACCATGGGAGTAATGTCTCAAACTGTCTATGCTTTCATCGATTCCTGGAAGACCAGTAGTAGTTTCCGAAGCACATCTGGAGGCATTCTGTAATCTGTGGACCTTCAGAGTGCGATGAACCACAGAAATTGCATAGGGATTGAATACAGCAGGCACCATGCGGACTTTTCTCCATGGGAGTTATGTCTCAAACTGTCTACGCTTTGATCGATTCCTGGAAGACCAGTAAGAGTTTCCAAAGCACATCTGGAGGCATTCTGTAATGTATGGACTTTCAGAGTGTTGATGGAAAACAGAAATTGCATCGGGATTGAATACAACAGGCACCATGCGGACTTTTCTCCATGGGAGTGATGTCTCAAGCTGTCTACGCTTTGAAAGTTTCCTGGAAGACCAGTAGTAGTTTCTGAGGCACATCTGGAATCATTTTGTAATCTGTGGACCTTCAGAGTGTTGAGGAAAACACAGAATTTGCATCGGGATTGAGTACAACAGGCACCATGGGGACTTTTCTCCATGGGAGTTATGTCTGAAACTGTATACGTTTTGATCGATTCCTGGAAGACCAGTAGTATTTTCCGAATCACATTGGAGGCATCCTGTAATGTGTGGACCTTCAGAGTATTGGTGAAACATAGAAAATGCATCGGGATTGAATGCAAAGGGCACCATGATGCCTTTTCATCATGGGAGTAATGTCACAAACTGTCTACGTTTGATCGATTCCTGGAACACCAGTAGTGGTTTCCGTAGCACATCTGGAGGCATTCTGTAATCTGTGGACCTTCAGAGTGCGATGAACCACAGAAAATGCATAGAGATCGAATACAGCAGGCAGCATGCGGACTTTTCTCCATGGGAGTTATCTCTCAAAGTGTCTACGTTTTGATCGATTCCTGGAAGACCAGTAGTAGTTTCCAAAGCACATCTGGAGGCATTCTGTAATCTGTGGACCTTCAGAGTGTTGATGAAACACAGAAATTGTATCGGGAATGAATAACACAGGCACCATGTGAACTTTACTCCATGGGAGTAATGTCTCAAACTGTCTACGTTTTGATCGATTCGTGGAAGACCAGTAGTAGTTTCCGAAGCACATCTGGAATCATTGTGTAATCTGTGGAAATTCAGAGTGTTGATGAAACACAAAAATTGCATCGGGATTGAATACAATAGGCACCATGTGGACTTTTCCCCATGGGAGTAATGTCACAAACAGTCTACGTTTTGATCGATTCGTGGAAGACCAGTTGTAGTTTCAGAATCACATTGGAGAAATTCTGTAATGTGTGGACTTTCAGAGTGATGATGAAACATAGAAATTGCATCGGGATTTAATACAACGTGCACCATGTGGACTTTGCTCCATGGGAGTAATGTCTCAAACTGTCTACGTTAGATCTATTCCCGGAACACCAGCAGTAGTTTCCCTAGCAAATCTGGAGGCATTCTGTAATCTGTGGACCTTCATGGTGTGATGAAACACAGAAATTGCATAGGGATTTTATACAGCATTCACCATGCGGACTTTTCTCCATGGGAGTAATGTCTCAAACTGTCTTCGTTTGAATGACTCCTGGAAGACCAGCAGTAGTTTCCGAAGCACATCTGGAGGCATTCTGTAATCTGTTTACCTTCAGACTGTTAAAGAAACACAGAAATTGCATCGGGATTGAATACAACAGGAACCATGCCAACTTTTCTCCATGGGACGAATAATCTCGAACTGTCTAGCTTTGATCGATTCCTGGAAGACCAGTAGAAGTTTCCGAAGCACATCTGGAGGCTTTCTGTGATCTGTGGACCTCCAGAGCGTTGATGAAAAACAGAAATTGCATCAAGATTGAATAAAACAGGAACCATGCGGACTATTCCCTAATGGAGTAATGTCACAAACTCTCTACGCATCGATCGATTCCAGGAAGAGCAGTAGTAGTTTCCAAAGCACATCTGGAATCATTTTGTAATTTGTGGACCTTCAGAGTGTCCATGAAACACAGAATTTTCATGGGGATTGAATACAACAGGCACCATGCGGACTTTCCTCCATGGGAGTAATGTCTCAAACTGTCTACATTTTGATCGATTCCAGGAAGACCTGTAGTAGTTTCCGAATCACATTTGCGACATTCTGTAAAATGTGGACCTTCAGAGTGTTAATGAAACACAGAAATTGTATCGGGATTGAATACAACAGGCACCATGCGTGCTATTCTCTATGGGAGTAATGTCACAAACTGTCTACGCTTTGATCGATTCCTCAAAGACCTGTAGTAGTTTCCGAAGCACATCTGGAGACATTCTTTAATGTGTGTACTTTCAGAGTGTTGATAAAAAACAGAAATTGCATCGGGATAGAATACAACAGGCACCATGCGGACTTTTCTCCATGGCAGTAATGTCTCAAACTTTCTACGCTTTGATCGATTCCTGGAAGACCAGTAGTAGTTTCTGAGGCACATCTGGAATCATTTTGTAATCTGTGGACCTTCAGAGTGTTGAGGAAACACAGAATTTGCATCTGGATTGAATACAACAGGCACCATGAGGACTTTTCTCCATGGGAGTAATGTCTCAAACTGTCTACGTTTTGATCGATTCCTGGAAGACCAGTAGTAGTTTCCGAATCACATTGGAGGCATCCTGTAATGTGTGGACCTTCAGAGTATTGATGAAACACAGAAATTGCATCGGGATTGAATACAACGGGCACCATGATGCCTTTTCTTCATGGGAGTAATGTCACAAACTGTCTAGGTTGATCGATTCCTGGAACACCAGTAGTAGTTTCCGTAGCACATCTGGAGGCATTCTGTAATCTGTGTACCTTCAGAGTGTGATGAACCACAGAAATTGCATAGGGATTGAATACAGCAGGCACCATGCGGACTTTTCTCCATGGTAGTTATGTCTCAAACTGTCTACGCTTTGATCGATTCCTGGAAGACCAGCAGTAGTTTCCAAAGCACATCTGGAGGCATTCTGTAATCTGTGGACCTTCAGAGTGTTGATGAAACACAGAAATTGCATCGGGAATGAATAACACATTCACCATGTGGACTTTTCTCCATGGGAGTAATGTCTCAAACTGTCTACGCTTTAATCGATTCCTGGAAGACCAGTAGTAGTATCCGAAGCATATCTGGAATCATTTTGTAAACTGTGGGCCTTCAGAGTGTTGATGAAACACAGAAATTGTATCGGGATTGAATACAACGGGCACGATGCCGACTTTTCTCCATGGGAGTAATGTCTCAAACTGTCTACGTTTAATCGATTCCTGGAAGACCAGTAGTAGTTTCCGAAGCACATCTGGAGGCGTGCTATAATCTGTGGACCTTCAGAGTGTTGATGAAACACAGAGATTACATCGGGATTGAATACAACAGGCACCATGCGGACTTTTCTCCATGGGAGTAATGTCTCAAACTGCCTACGCTTTGATCGATTTCTGGAAGACCAGTAGTATATTCCAAAGCACATCTGGAATTATTTAGTAATCTGTGGACCTTCAGAGTGTCGATGAAACACAGAAATTGCATCGGGATTGAATACAACAGGCACCATGCGGACTTTCCTCCATGGGAGTAATGTCTCAAACTGTCTACATTTTGATCGATTCCTGGAAGACCTGTAGTAGTTTCCGAATCACATTGGCGGCATTCTGTAATATGTGGGCCTTCAGAGTGTTGATGAAACACAGAAATTGCATCGGGATTGAATACAACTGGCACCATGCCGACTTCTCACCATGGGAGTAATGTCTCAAACTGTCTATGCTTTGATCGATTCCTGGAAGACCAGTAGTAGTTTCCGAAGCACATCTGGAGGCATTCTGTAATGTGTGGAACGTCAGTGTGTTGATGAAACACAGAAATTGTATCGGGATTGAATACAACAGGCACCATGCGTGCTATTCTCCATGGGAGTAATGTCACAAACTGTCTACGCTTTGATCGATTCCTCGAAGACCTGTAGTAGTTTCCGAAGCACATCTGGAGGCATTCATTAATGTGTGGACTTTCAGAGTGTTGATGAAAAACAGAAATTGCATCGGGATAGAATACAACAGGCACCATGCGGTCTTTTCTCCATGGCAGTAATGTCTCAAACTGTCTACGCTTTGATCGATTCCTAGAATACCAGTAGTAGTTTCTGAGGCACATCTGGAATCATTTTGTAATCTGTGGACCTTCAGAGTGTTGAGGAAACACAGAATTTGCATCGGGATTGAATGCAACAGGCACCATGAGGACTTTTCTCCATGGGAGTAATGTCTGAAACTGTCTACGTTTTGATCGATTCCTGGAAGACCAGTAGTAGTTTCCGAATCACATTGGAGGCATCCTGTAATGTGTGGACCTTCAGAGTATTGGTGAAACACAGAAATTGCATAGGGATTGAATACAACGGGCACCATGATACCTTTTCTTCATGGGAGTAATGTCACAAAATGTCTACGTTTGATCGATTCCTGGAACACCAGTAGTAGTTTCCGTAGCACATCTGGAGGCATTCTGTAATCTGTGTACCTTCAGAGTGTAATGAACCACAGAAATTGCATAGGGATTGAATACAGCAGGCACCATGCGGACTTTTCTCCGTTAGAGTAATGTCTCAAACTGTGTACGCTTTGATCGATTCCTGGAAGATCAGTAGTAGTTTATGAAGCACATCTGGAATCATTTTGTAAACTGTGGACCTTCAGAGTGTTGATGAAACACAGAAATTGCATCAGGATTGAATACAACGGGCACCATGCGGACTTTTCTCCATGAGAGTAATGTGTCAAACTGTCTATGCTTTGATCGATCCCTGGAAGACCAGCAGTAGATTCCGAAGCACATCTGGAATCATTTTGTAAACTGTGGACCTTCAGAGTGCTGATGAAACACAGAAATTGCATCTGGATTGAATACAACCGGCACCATGCGGACTTTTCTCCATGGGAGAAGTGTATCAAACTGTCTACGTTTAATCGATTGCTCGAAGACCAGTAGTAGTTTCCGAAGCACATGTGGAGGCGTGCTATAATCTGTGGACCTTCAGAGTGTTGATGAATCACAGAAATTGCATCCTGGATTGAATACAACGGGCACCATGCGGACTTCTCTCCATGGGAGTAATGTCTCCAACTGTCTATGTTTTGATCGATTCCTGGAAGACCAGTAGAAGTTTCCGAAGCACATCTGGAGGCTTTCTGTGATCTGTGGACCTCCAGAGCGTTGATGAAAAACAGAAATTGCATCGGGATTGAATACAACAGTCACAATGCGGACTTTTCTCCATTGGAGTAATGTCTCAAACGGTCTATGCTTTGATCGATTCCTGGAAGACCAGTAGTAGTTTCCAAAGCACATCTGGAGGCATTCTGTAATGTGTGGACCTTCAGTGTGTTGATGAAACACAGAAATTGTATCGGGACTGAATACCACAGGCACCATACGGACTATTCTCCAATGGAGTAATGTCACAAACTGTCTACGCTTCGATCGATTCCAGGAAGAGCAGTAGTAGTTTCCAAAGCATATGTGGAGGCCTTCTATAATCTGTATACCTACAAAGCGTTGACGAAACACAGAAGTTGCTGGTGATGGCCATCCAGGAGTCCCTCCATACTCTCGTCCGTTGCGGCCGCTCTGTCACCTTTGTTTGTTCCCTGGGTCACGTCGGCATCCCGGGTAACGAGCGGGTTGATGAACTGGCGAAACAGGCGGTCAGTTCCCCGGCCATGGAGATCGGTCTTTTAGAGAGTGACGTCCGATTCGTATTGCGGCAGAAGGTCCTTGCTGCTTGGCGTGATGAGTGGCGCACCCTGCCCTCTCCCAACAAACTTCGGGCAGTCAAGGAGACAACCAGTGTGTGGCGCTCCTCCATGCGGGGGTCTCGCAAGGACGCTGTCGTCCTCTGCCGGCTCCGCATAGGACATACCCGGCTCACGCACGCGTATCTCTTGTGCCGTGACGACCCGCCTCTCTGTCGCTGCGGATTGGCCCTGACCGTGGTACACGTCTTACTAGACTGCCCACTTTTAACTGCCCTCAGGCAGACGTTCGCGCTGCCTGATACACTCCCTGCTCTTTTAACCGATGACTCTACTATGGCTGACTTAGTTCTCCGTTTTATTCGAGCAGGGGGTTTTTATTATTCGATATGAGAGTCCCTTTTTATTTTATTTTTTTTTAGTGTCGACTGTGGCTTTTGGCCTGCGTTTTTAGTTTGTGGTGTTTTAATGTGTCCCTTGGTTGTTGGCCTTTCCAGTTTTATTTTCGTGGTCGGCCAATGACCGTCGCACTCTGTGTGTCTTTTAATCTCTTTTCTCTGGTCTTCGTCTATGTCTTTCTTGTACTGTGTCGTCCCTTGTCGTCTCCGTTATGTGTTTATTGCTTGTTGGACTTTTCTTCGTGTATTATTATGGTCGTGGAACAAGGGACCGATGACCTAAGTAGTCTGGTCCCTTTAACCCCCACAAACCAACCAACCACGGAAGTTGCATCGGGATTGAATACAACAGGCACCATGCGGACTTTTCTCCATGGGAGTAATATCTCAAATTGTCTACGCTTTGATCGTTTCCTGGATGACCAGTAGTAGTTTCCGAAGCACATCTGGAATCATTTTGTAATCTGTGAACCTTCAGAGTGTTGATGAAACACAGAAATTGCATCGGGATTGAATACAACAGGCAACATGGGGTCTTTTCTCCATGGGAGTAATGTCACAAATTGTCTACGTTTTGATCGATTCCTGGAAGACCAGTAGTAGTTTCCGAATCACATTGAAGGAATTCTGTAATGTGTGGACCTTCACAGTGTTGATTAAACACAGAAATTGCATCGGGATTGAATACAACGGGCACCATGCTAACTTTTCTCCATGGGAGTAATGTCTTAAACTGTCTACGTTTGATCTATTCCTGGAACACCAGCAGTAGATTCCCTAGCACATCTTGAGGCATTCTGTAATCTGTGGACCTTCATAGTGTGATGAAACACAGAAATTGCATAGAAATTGAATACAGCAGGCACCATGCGGACTTTTCTCCATGGGAGTAATGTCTCAAACTGCATTCGTTTGAATGACTCCTGGAAGACCAGCAGTAGTTTCCGAAGCACATCTGGAGGCATTCTGTAATCTGTTTACCTTCAGACTGTTAAAGGAACACAGAAATTGCATCGGGTTGAATACAACAGGCACAATGCGGACTTTTCTCCATAGGAGTAATGTCTCAAACTGTCTACACTTTGATCGATTCCTGGAAGACCAGTAGTAGTTTCCGAAGCACATCTGGAGGCATTCTATAATATATGGACCTTCCGAGTGTTGATGGAACACAGAAATTGCATCGGGATTGAATATAACAGGCACCAAGGGGAAATTTCTACATGTCAGTAATGTCTCAAACTGTCTACATTTGATCGATTCCAGGAAGACCAGCAGTAGTTTGCGAATCACATGTGGACTCATTCTGCAATTTGTGGACCTTAAGAGTGTTGATGAAACACAGAAATTGCATCGGGATTGAATAAAACAGGCACCATGCGGACTTTTCTCCATAAGAGAAATGTCTCAAATTGTCTACGCATTGATCGATTCCTGGAAGACCAGTAGTAGTTTCCGAAGCACATCTGGTGGCATTCTATAATTTGTGGACCTTCAGAGTGTTGATGACACACAGAAAGTGCATCGGGATTGAATACAACAGGCACCATGCGAACTTTTCTCCATGCGAGTAATCTCGCAAACTGTCTACGCTTTGATCGATTCCTGGAAGACCAGTAGTAGTTTCCAATGCATATGTGGAGGCATTCTGTAATCTGTATACCTACAAAGTGTTGACGAAACACAGAAGTTGCATCGGGATTGAATACCACAGGCACCATGCGGACTTTTCAGGCACCATGCGGACTTTTCTCCATGGGAGTAATGTCTCAAACTGTCTACGCTTAGATCTATTAACGAAAGACCAGTAGTAGTTTCCGAAACACATCTGGAGGCATTCTGTACTCTGTGGACCTTCAGAGTGTTGATGAAACACAGAAATTGCATCGGGATTGAATACAACAGGCACCATGCGGACTTTTCTCCATGGAAGTAATATCTCAAACTGTCTACGTTTTGATCGATTCCTGGAAGACCAGTAGTAGTTTCCGAAGCACATTGGAGGAGTCCTCTAATGTGTGGACCTTCAGAGTGATGATGAAACACAGAAATTGCATCTGGATTGAATACAACGTGCACCATGTGGACTTTGCTCCATGGGAGTAATGTCTCAAACTGTCTACGTTTAATCTAATCCTGGAACACCAGCAGTAGTTTCCCTAGCAAATCTGGAGGCATTCTGTAATCTGTGGACCTTCATAGTGTGATGAAACACAGAAATTGCATAGGGATTGAATACAGCAGGCACCATGCGGACTTTTCTCCATGGGAGTAATGTCTCAAACTGTCTTCGTTAAATGACTCCTGGAAGACCAGCAGCAGTTTCCGAAGCACATCTGGAGGCATTCTGTAATCTGTTTACCTTCAGACTGTTAAGTAACACAGAAATTGCATCGGGATTGAATACAACAGGAACCATGCGGATTTTTCTCCATGGGACTAATGATCTCAAACTGTCTACGCTTTGATCGATTAATGGAAGACCAGTAATAGTTTCCGAACCACATCTGGAATCATTGTGTAATCTGTGGACCTTCAGAGTGTTGATGAAACATAGATATTGCATCGGGGTTGAATTCAACGGGCATTATGCGGACTTTTTCCATTGGAGGAATGTCTCAAACTGTCTACGCTTTGAACTATTAATGGAAGACCAGTAGTAGTTTCTGAAACACATCTGGACGCATTCTGTAATCTGTGGACCTTCAGAGTGTTATTGAAACACAGAAATTGCATCGGGATTGATAACAACAGGCACCATGCGGACTTTTCTCCATGGGAGTAATATCTCAAACTGTCTACGCTTTGATCGATTCCTGGAAGACCAATAGTAGTTTCCGAATCACATTGGAGGCATTCTGTAATCTGTGGACCTTCAGAGTGTTGATGAAACACAGAAATTGCATCTTGATTGAATACAACAGGCACCATGCGGACTTTTCTCCATGGGAGTAATATCTCAAACTGTCTACGCTTTGATCGATTCCTGGAAGATCAGTAGTAGTTTCCGAATTACATCTGGAATCATTGTGTAATCTGTGGACCTTCTGAGTGTTGATGAAACACAGAAATATCATCGGGATTGAATACACCGGGCACCATGCGGACTTTTCTCCATGGGAGAAATGTTTCAAACTGTCTATGCTTTGATCGATTCCTGTGAGACCAGTAGTAGTATCCGAAGCACATCTGGAGGCTTTCTGTGATCTGTGGACCTTCAGAGCGTTGATGAAAAACAGAAATTGCATCGGGATTTAATACAACAGGCACCATGCAGACTTTCCTCCATGGGAGTAATGTCTCAAACTGTCTACGATTTGATCGATTCCTGGAAGACCAGTAGTAGTTTCTGAAGCACATCTGGAATCATTGTGTAATCTGTGGACCTCCAGAGCCTTGATGAAAAACAGAAATTGCATCGGGATTGAATACAACAGTCACCATGCGGACTTATCTCCATTGGAGTAATGTCTCAAACGGTCTATGCTTTGATCGATTCCTGGAAGACCAGTAGTAGTTTCGGAAGCACATCTGGAGGCATTCTGTAATGTGTGGACCTTCAGAGTGTTGTTGAAACACAGAAATTGTATCGGGATTGAATACAACAGGCACCATGCGGACTTTTCTCCATGGGAGTAATGTCTCAAACTGTCTACATTTTGATCGATTCCTGGAAGACCAGTAGTAGTTTTGCGAATCACATTGGAGGCATCCTGTAATGTGTGGACCTTCAGAGTATTGCTGAAACACAGAAATTGCATCGGGATTGAATACATCGGTCACCATGATGCCTTTTCTTCATGGGAGTAATGTCTCAAACTGTCAACGTTTAATTGATTCCTGGAAGACCAGTAGTAGTTTCCGAAGCACTTCTGGAGGCGTGCTATAATCTGTGGACCTTCAGAGTGTTGATCAAACACAGAAATTGCATCGGGACTGAATACAACAGGCACGATGCAGACTATTCTCCAATGGAGTAACGTCACAAACTGTCTACGCTTCGATCGATTCAAGGAAGAGCAGCAGTAGTTTCAAAAGCATATGTGGAGGCCTTCTGTAATCTGTATAGATACAAAGTGTTGACGAAACACAGAAATTGCATCGGGATTGAATACAAAAGGCACCATGCGGGCTCCTCTCCATGGGAGTAATGTCTCTAACTGTCTTCGTTTGAATGACTCCTGGAATACGAGCAGTAGTTTCCGAAGCACATCTGGAGGCATTCTGTAATCTCTGTACCTTCAGACTGTTGATGAAACACAGAAATTGCATCGGGATTGAATACAACAGGCACCATGCGGACTTTTCTCCTTGGGACTAATGTCTCAACCTGTCTACGCTTTGATCGATTCCTGGAAGACCAGTTAAAGTTTCCGAAGCACATCTGTAGGCATTCTGTAATCTCTGGACCTTCAGTGTGTTGATGAAACACAGAAATTGTATCGGGACTGAATACAACAGGCACCATGCAGACAATTCTCCAATGGAGTAACGTCACAAACTGTCTACGCTTCGATCGATCCCAGGAAGAGCAGTAGTAGTATCCATGGCATATGTGAAGGCTTTCTGTAATCTGTATCCCTACGAAGTGTTGACGAAACACAATAGTTGCATCGGGATTGAATACAAAAGGCACCATGCGGGCTTTTCTCCATGGATGTAATGTCTCAGACTGTCTACGGTTTGATCGATTAATGGAAGACCAGTAGTAGTTTCCGAAACACATCTCAAGGCATTCTGTAATCTGTGGACCTTCAGAGTGTTGATGAAACACAGAAATTGCATCTTGATTGAATACAACAGGCACCATGCGGACTTTTCTCCATGGGAGTAATATCTCAAACTGTCTACGCTTTGATCGATTCCTGGAAGACCAGTAGTAGTTTCCGAATTACATCTGGAATCATTGTGTAATCTGTGGACCTTCTGAGTGTTGATGAAACACAGAAATATCATCGGGATTGAATACACCGGGCACCATGCGGACTTTTCTCCATGGGAGAAATGTTTCAAACTGTCTATGCTTTGATCGATTCCTGTGAGACCAGTAGTAGTATCCGAAGCACATCTGGAGGCTTTCTGTGATCTGTGGACCTTCAGAGCGTTGATGAAAAACAGAAATTGCATCGGGATTTAATACAACAGGCACCATGCAGACTTTCCTCCATGGGAGTAATGTCTCAAACTGTCTACGATTTGATCGATTCCTGGAAGACCAGTAGTAGTTTCTGAAGCACTTCTGGAATCATTGTGTAATCTGTGGACCTCCAGAGCGTTGATGAAAAACAGAAATTGCATCGGGATTGAATACAACAGTCACCATGCGGACTTATCTCCATTGGAGTAATGTCTCAAACGGTCTATGCTTTGATCGATTCCTGGAAGACCAGTAGTAGTTTCGGAAGCACATCTGGAGGCATTCTGTAATGTGTGGACCTTCAGAGTGTTGTTGAAACACAGAAATTGTATCGGGACTGAATACAACAGACACCATGCGGACTTTTCTCCATGGGAGTAATGTCTCAAACTGTCTACATTTTGATCGATTCCTGGAAGACCTGTAGTTGTTTCCGAATCACATTGGCGGCATTCTGTAATATGTGGACCTTCAGAGTGTCGATGAAACACAATAATTGCATCGGGATGGAATACAACGAGCACCATGTGGACTTTTCGCCATGGGAGTAATGTCACAAACTATCTACGTTTGATCGATTCCTGGAACACCAGTAGTTGTTCCCGTAGCATATCTGGAGGCATTCTGTAATCTGTGGACCTTCAGATTGTGATGAAACACAGAAATTGTATAGGGATTGAATATAGCAGGCACCATGCGGACTTTTCTCCATGTTAGTAATGTCTTAAACTGTCTACGCTTTGATCGATTCCTGGAAGACCAGCAGTAGTTTGCGAAGCACATCTGGACTCATTCTGAAATTTGTGGACCTTCAGAGTGTTGATGACACACAGAAAGTGCATCGGGATTGAATACCACAGGCACCATGCTGTCTTGCCTCAATGGGTTGTAATGTCTCAAACTATCTACGATTTGATCGATTCCTGGACGACCAGTAGTAGTTTCCGAAGCTCATCTGGAGTCATTCTGTAATCTGTAGACCTTCCGAGTGTGATGAAACACAGAAATTGCATCGGTATTGAAAACAACAAGCACCATGCTGATATTTCTCCATGGGAGTAATGTCTCAAACTGTCTACGATTTGATCGATTCCTGGGAGACCAGTAGTAGTTTCCGAAGCACATCAGGAATCATTGTGTAATCTGTGGACCTACAGAGTGTTCATGAAACACAGAAAATGCATCGGGATAGAATACAACGGGCACCATGCGGACTTCTCTCCATGGGAGTAATGTCTCAAACTGACAATGCTTTGATCGATTCCTGGAAGACCCGTAGAAGTTTCCGAAGCACATCTGGTGGCTTTCTGTGATCTGTGGGCCACCAGAGCGTTGATGAAAAACAGAAATTGCATCGGTATTGAATACAACAGTCACCATGCGGACTTATCTGAAATGGAGTAATGTCTCAAACGATCTATGCTTTGATCGATTCCTGGAAGACCAGTAGTAGTTTCCGAAGCACATCTGGAGGCATTCTGTAATGTGTGGACCTTCAGAATGTTGATGAAACACAGAAATTGCATCGGTATGGAATACAACAAGCACCTTGCGGATATTTCTCCATGGGAGTAATGTCTCAAACTGTCTACATTTTGATCGATTCCTGGAAGACCTGTAGTAGTTTCCGAATCACATTGGCGGCTTTCTGTAATATGTGGACCTTCAGAGTGTCGATGAAACACATAAATTGCATCGGGATTGAATACAACGGGCACCATGCGGACTTTTCGCAATGGGAGTAATGTCACAAACTGTCTACGTTTGATCGATTCCTGGAACACCAGTAGTAGTTTCCGTAGCACATCTGGAGGCATTCTGTAATATGTATACCTTCAGAGTGTTGATGAAACACAGAAATTGCATCGGAATTGAATACAATAGGCACCATGCCGACTTTTTTCCATGTCGGTAATGTCTCAAACTGTCTGTGCTTTGATCGACTCCTGGAAGACCAGTAGTAATTTCCGCAGCACATTTGGAGACATTCTGTAATCTGTGGACCTTCAGAGTGTTGATGAAGCACAGAAATTGCATCGGGATTGAATATAACAATCACAATGCGGACTTTTCAACATGGGAGTAATGTCTCAAACTGTCTACGATTTGATCGATTCCTGGGAGACCAGCAGTAGTTTCCGAAGCACATCTGGAGGCATTCTGTAAACTGTGGACCTTCAGAGTGTTGAAGAAACACAGAAATTGCATCGGTGTTGAATACAACAAGCACCATGCGGATTTTTCTCCATGGGAGTAATGTCTCAAACTGTCTACGCTTTGATCGATTCCTGTACGGCCAGTAGTAGTTTGCGACGCACATCTGGAGGCATGCTCTAATGTGTGGACCTTCAGAGTGTTGTTGAAACACAGAAATTGCATCGGAATTGAATACAATAGGCACCATGCCGGCTTTTCTCCATGTCGTTAATGTCTCAAACTGTCTATGCTTTGATCGACTCCTGGAAGACCAGTAGTAATTTCGGCAGACCATTTGGAGGCATTCTGTAATCTGTGGACCTTCAGAGTGTTGATGAAGCACAGAAATTGCTTCGGGATTGAATATAACAGTCACCATGCGGACTTTTCTACATGGGAGTAATGTGTCAAACTGTCTACGATTTGATCGATTCCTGGGAGACCAGCAGTAGATTCTGAAGCACATCTGGAGGCATTCTGTAAACTGTGGACCTTCAGAGTGTTGAAGAAACACAGAAATTGCTTCAGGATCGAATACGACAGGCTCCATGCGGACTTTTCTCCATGGGAGTAATGTCTCAAACTGTCTACGTTTCGATCGATCCCTCGAAGACCAGTAGTAGTTTCCAAAGCATATGTGCAGGCGTTCTGTAGTAATTAGACCTTCAAAGTGTTGACGAAACATAGAAGTTACATCGGGATTGAATACAACAGGCACCCCGCGGACTTTTCTCCATGGGAGTAATGTTTCAAACTGTCTATGCTTTGATCGATTCCTGTGAGGCCAGTAGTAGTATCCGAAGCACATCTGGAGGCTTTCAGTGATCTGTGGACCTTCAGAGCGTTGATGATAAACAGAAATTGCATCGGGATTTAATACAACAGACACCATGTGGACTTTTCTCATGGGAGTAATGTCTCAAACTGAGTACGATTTGATCGATTCCTAGAAGACCAGTAGTTGTTTCCAAAGCACATCTGGAGGCATTCTGTAACCCGTGGACCTTCAGAGTGTTTATGAAACACAGATATTGCATCGGGATTGAATGCCACAGGCACCATGCTGTCTTGCCTCAATGGGTTGTAATGTCTCAAACTATCTACGATTTGATCGATTCCTGTAAGACCAGTAGTAGTTTCCGAAGCACATCTGGAGTCATTCTGTAATCAGTAGTCCTTCAGAGTGTTGATGAAACACAGAACTTGCATCGGTATTGAATGCAACAAGCACCATGCGGATATTTCTCCATGGGAGTAATGTCTCAAACTGTCTACAATTTTAAATGATTCCTGGACGGCCAGTAGTAGTATCCGAAGCACATCTGGAGGCTTTCTGTGATCTGTGGACCTTCAGAGCGTTGATGAAAAACAGAAATTGCATCGGGATTTAATACAACAGACCCAATGTGGACTTTTCTCCATGGGAGTAATGTCTCAAACTGTCTACGATTTGATCGATTCCTAGAAGACCAGTAGTTGTTTCCAAAGCACATCTGGAGGCATTCTGTAACCCGTGGACCTTCAGAGTGTTTATGAAACACAGATATTGCATCGGGATTGAATACCACAGGTACCATGCTGTCTTGCCTCAATGGGTTGTAATGTCTCAAACTATCTACGATTTGATCGATTCCTGGAAGACCAGTGGTAGTTTCCGAAGCACATCTGGAGTCATTCTGTAATCTGTAGACCTTCAGAGTGTTGATGAAACACAGAAATTGCATCGGTATTGAGTACAACAAGTACCATGCGGATATTTCTCCATGGGAGTAATGTCTCAAACTGTCTACGCTTTGAAATGATTCCTGCACGGCCAGTAGTAGTTTGCGACGCACATCTGGAGGCATTCTGTAATGTGTGGACCATCGGAGTGTTGATGAAACAAAGAAATTGCATCGGAATTGAATACAATAATCACCATGCCGACTTTTTTCCAAGTCGGTAATGTCTCAAACTGTCTATGCTTTGATCGACTCCTGGAAGACCAGCTGTAGTTTCCGAAACATATCTGGAATCATTGTGTAATCTGTGGACCTTCAGAGTGTTGATGAAACACAGAAATATCATCGGGATTGAATACAACAGGTACCATGCGGACTTTTCTCCATCGGAGTAATGTCTCAAACTGTCTACATTTTCATCGATTCCTGGAAGACCTGTAGTAGTTTCCGAATCACATTGGCGGCATTCTGTAATATGTGGACTTTCAGAGTGTCGATGAAACACAAATATTGCATCGGGATTGAATACAACGGGCACCATGCTGACTTTTCTCAATGGGAGTAATGTCGCAAACTGTCTACGCTTTGATCGATTCCTGGAAGACCAGTAGTAGTTTCCGAAGTACATCTGGAATCATTTTGTAATCTGTGGACCTTCAGAGTGTTGATGACACACAGATATTGCGTCAGGATTGAATACAACTTGCACCATGCGGACTTTTCTCCATGAGAGTAATGTCTCAAACTGTCAATGCTTTGATCGATCCCTGTAAGACCAGCAGTAGTTACCGAAACACATCTGGAGGCAATTTGTAATCTGTGGACCTTCAGTGAGTTGATGAAACACAGAAATTGCATCGGGTTTGAATACTTCTGGCACCATGCGGACTTTTCTCCATGGGAGTAAAGTCTCAAACTGTCTACGCTTTGATCGATTCCTGGAAGACCAGTAGTAGTTTCCGAAACACATCTGGAATCATTGTGTAATCTGTGGACCTTCAGAGTGTTGATGAAACACAGAAATATCATCGGGATTGAATACAACGGGCACCATGCGGACTTTTCGCCATGGGATTAATGTCACAAACTGTCTACGTTTGATCGATTCCTGGAACACCAGTAGTAGTTTCCGTAGCACATCTGGTGGCATTCTGTAATCTGTGGACCTTCAGATTGTGATGAAACACAGAAATTGCATAGGGATTGGATACAGCAGGCACCTTTCGGACTTTTCTCCATGTAAGTAATGTTTCAAACTGTCTAGGCTTTGATCGACTCCTGTGAGACCAGTAGTAGTATCCGAAGCACATCTGGAGGCTTTCTGTGATCTGTGGACCTTCAGAGCCTTGATGAAAAACAGAAATTGCATCGGGATTTAATACAACAGACACCATGTGGACTTTTCTCCATGGGAGTAATGTCTCAAACTGTCTACGATTTGGTCGATTCCTGGAAGACCAGTAGTTGTTTCCAAAGCACATCTGGAGGCATTCTGTAACCTGTGGACCTTCAGAGTGTTTATGAAACACAGATATTGCATCGGGATTGAATACCACAGGCACCATGCTGTCTTGCCTCAATTGGTTGTAATGTCTCAAACTATCTACGATTTGATGGATTCCTGGAAGACCAGTAGTAGTTTCCGAAGCACATCTGGAGTCATTCTGTATTCTGTAGACCTTCCGAGTGTGATGAAACACAGAAATTGCATCGGAATTGAATACAATAGGCACCATGCCGACTTTTTTCCATGTCGGTAATGTCTCAAACTGTCTATGCTTTGATCGACTCCTGGAAGAACAGTAGTAATTTCCGCAGAACATTTGGAGGCATTCTGTAATCTGTGGACCTTCAGAGTGTTGATGAAGCACAGATATTGCATCGGGATTGAATATAACAATCACCATGCGGACTTTTCAACATGGGAGTAATGTCTCAAACTGTCTACGATTTGATCGATTCCTGGGAGACCAGTAGTAGTTTCCGAAGCACATCTGGAATCATTGTGTAATCTGTAGACCTTCAGAGTGTTGATGAAACACAGAAAATACAGCGGGATAGACTACAACGGGCACCATACGGACTTCTCTCCATGGGAGTAATGTCTCAAACTGATAATGCTTTGATCGATTCCTGGAAGACCAGTAGAAGTTTCCGAAGCACATCTGGTGGCTTTCTGTGATCTGTGGGCCTCCAGAGCGTTGATGAAAAACAGAAATTGCATCGGAATTGAATACAACAGTCACCATGCGGACTTATCTCCATTGGAGTAATGTCTCAAACGGTCTATGCTTTGATCGATTCCTGGAAGACCAGTAGTAGTTTCAGAAGCACCTCTGGAGGCATTCTGTAATGTGTGGACCTTCAGTGTGTTGATGAAACACAGAAATTGTATCGGGATTGAATACAACAGGCACCATGCGGACTATTCTCCAATGGAGTAATGTTACAAACTGTCTACGATTTGATCGATTCCTGGAAGACCAGTAGTAGTTTCTGAAGCACTTCTGGAATCATTGTGTAATCTGTGGACCTCCAGAGCGTTGATGAAAAACAGAAATTGCATCGGGATTGAATACAACAGTCACCATGCGGACTTATCTCCATTGGAGTAATGTCTCAAACGGTCTATGCTTTGATCGATTCCTGGAAGACCAGTAGTAGTTTCGGAAGCACATCTGGAGGCATTCTGTAATGTGTGGACCTTCAGAGTGTTGTTGAAACACAGAAATTGTATCGGGACTGAATACAACAGGCACCATGCGGACTTTTCTCCATGGGAGTAATGTCTCAAACTGTCTACATTTTGATCGATTCCTGGAAGACCTGTAGTTGTTTCCGAATCACATTGGCGGCATTCTGTAATATGTGGACCTTCAGAGTGTCGATGAAACACAATAATTGCATCGGGATGGAATACAACGAGCACCATGTGGACTTTTCGCCATGGGAGTAATGTCACAAACTATCTACGTTTGATCGATTCCTGGAACACCAGTAGTTGTTCCCGTAGCATATCTGGAGGCATTCTGTAATCTGTGGACCTTCAGATTGTGATGAAACACAGAAATTGTATAGGGATTGAATATAGCAGGCACCATGCGGACTTTTCTCCATGTTAGTAATGTCTCAAACTGTCTACGCTTTGATCGATTCCTGGAAGACCAGCAGTAGTTTGCGAAGCACATCTGGACTCATTCTGAAATTTGTGGACCTTCAGAGTGTTGATGACACACAGAAAGTGCATCGGGATTGAATACCACAGGCACCATGCTGTCTTGCCTCAATGGGTTGTAATGTCTCAAACTATCTACGATTTGATCGATTCCTGGACGACCAGTAGTAGTTTCCGAAGCTCATCTGGAGTCATTCTGTAATCTGTAGACCTTCCGAGTGTGATGAAACACAGAAATTGCATCGGTATTGAAAACAACAAGCACCATGCTGATATTTCTCCATGGGAGTAATGTCTCAAACTGTCTACGATTTGATCGATTCCTGGGAGACCAGTAGTAGTTTCCGAAGCACATCAGGAATCATTGTGTAATCTGTGGACCTACAGAGTGTTCATGAAACACAGAAAATGCATCGGGATAGAATACAACGGGCACCATGCGGACTTCTCTCCATGGGAGTAATGTCTCAAACTGACAATGCTTTGATCGATTCCTGGAAGACCCGTAGAAGTTTCCGAAGCACATCTGGTGGCTTTCTGTGATCTGTGGGCCACCAGAGCGTTGATGAAAAACAGAAATTGCATCGGTATTGAATACAACAGTCACCATGCGGACTTATCTGAAATGGAGTAATGTCTCAAACGATCTATGCTTTGATCGATTCCTGGAAGACCAGTAGTAGTTTCCGAAGCACATCTGGAGGCATTCTGTAATGTGTGGACCTTCAGAATGTTGATGAAACACAGAAATTGCATCGGTATGGAATACAACAAGCACCTTGCGGATATTTCTCCATGGGAGTAATGTCTCAAACTGTCTACATTTTGATCGATTCCTGGAAGACCTGTAGTAGTTTCCGAATCACATTGGCGGCTTTCTGTAATATGTGGACCTTCAGAGTGTCGATGAAACACATAAATTGCATCGGGATTGAATACAACGGGCACCATGCGGACTTTTCGCAATGGGAGTAATGTCACAAACTGTCTACGTTTGATCGATTCCTGGAACACCAGTAGTAGTTTCCGTAGCACATCTGGAGGCATTCTGTAATATGTATACCTTCAGAGTGTTGATGAAACACAGAAATTGCATCGGAATTGAATACAATAGGCACCATGCCGACTTTTTTCCATGTCGGTAATGTCTCAAACTGTCTGTGCTTTGATCGACTCCTGGAAGACCAGTAGTAATTTCCGCAGCACATTTGGAGACATTCTGTAATCTGTGGACCTTCAGAGTGTTGATGAAGCACAGAAATTGCATCGGGATTGAATATAACAATCACAATGCGGACTTTTCAACATGGGAGTAATGTCTCAAACTGTCTACGATTTGATCGATTCCTGGGAGACCAGCAGTAGTTTCCGAAGCACATCTGGAGGCATTCTGTAAACTGTGGACCTTCAGAGTGTTGAAGAAACACAGAAATTGCATCGGTGTTGAATACAACAAGCACCATGCGGATTTTTCTCCATGGGAGTAATGTCTCAAACTGTCTACGCTTTGATCGATTCCTGTACGGCCAGTAGTAGTTTGCGACGCACATCTGGAGGCATGCTCTAATGTGTGGACCTTCAGAGTGTTGTTGAAACACAGAAATTGCATCGGAATTGAATACAATAGGCACCATGCCGGCTTTTCTCCATGTCGTTAATGTCTCAAACTGTCTATGCTTTGATCGACTCCTGGAAGACCAGTAGTAATTTCGGCAGACCATTTGGAGGCATTCTGTAATCTGTGGACCTTCAGAGTGTTGATGAAGCACAGAAATTGCTTCGGGATTGAATATAACAGTCACCATGCGGACTTTTCTACATGGGAGTAATGTGTCAAACTGTCTACGATTTGATCGATTCCTGGGAGACCAGCAGTAGATTCTGAAGCACATCTGGAGGCATTCTGTAAACTGTGGACCTTCAGAGTGTTGAAGAAACACAGAAATTGCTTCAGGATCGAATACGACAGGCTCCATGCGGACTTTTCTCCATGGGAGTAATGTCTCAAACTGTCTACGTTTCGATCGATCCCTCGAAGACCAGTAGTAGTTTCCAAAGCATATGTGCAGGCGTTCTGTAGTAATTAGACCTTCAAAGTGTTGACGAAACATAGAAGTTACATCGGGATTGAATACAACAGGCACCCCGCGGACTTTTCTCCATGGGAGTAATGTTTCAAACTGTCTATGCTTTGATCGATTCCTGTGAGGCCAGTAGTAGTATCCGAAGCACATCTGGAGGCTTTCAGTGATCTGTGGACCTTCAGAGCGTTGATGATAAACAGAAATTGCATCGGGATTTAATACAACAGACACCATGTGGACTTTTCTCATGGGAGTAATGTCTCAAACTGAGTACGATTTGATCGATTCCTAGAAGACCAGTAGTTGTTTCCAAAGCACATCTGGAGGCATTCTGTAACCCGTGGACCTTCAGAGTGTTTATGAAACACAGATATTGCATCGGGATTGAATGCCACAGGCACCATGCTGTCTTGCCTCAATGGGTTGTAATGTCTCAAACTATCTACGATTTGATCGATTCCTGTAAGACCAGTAGTAGTTTCCGAAGCACATCTGGAGTCATTCTGTAATCAGTAGTCCTTCAGAGTGTTGATGAAACACAGAACTTGCATCGGTATTGAATGCAACAAGCACCATGCGGATATTTCTCCATGGGAGTAATGTCTCAAACTGTCTACAATTTTAAATGATTCCTGGACGGCCAGTAGTAGTATCCGAAGCACATCTGGAGGCTTTCTGTGATCTGTGGACCTTCAGAGCGTTGATGAAAAACAGAAATTGCATCGGGATTTAATACAACAGACCCAATGTGGACTTTTCTCCATGGGAGTAATGTCTCAAACTGTCTACGATTTGATCGATTCCTAGAAGACCAGTAGTTGTTTCCAAAGCACATCTGGAGGCATTCTGTAACCCGTGGACCTTCAGAGTGTTTATGAAACACAGATATTGCATCGGGATTGAATACCACAGGTACCATGCTGTCTTGCCTCAATGGGTTGTAATGTCTCAAACTATCTACGATTTGATCGATTCCTGGAAGACCAGTGGTAGTTTCCGAAGCACATCTGGAGTCATTCTGTAATCTGTAGACCTTCAGAGTGTTGATGAAACACAGAAATTGCATCGGTATTGAGTACAACAAGTACCATGCGGATATTTCTCCATGGGAGTAATGTCTCAAACTGTCTACGCTTTGAAATGATTCCTGCACGGCCAGTAGTAGTTTGCGACGCACATCTGGAGGCATTCTGTAATGTGTGGACCATCGGAGTGTTGATGAAACAAAGAAATTGCATCGGAATTGAATACAATAATCACCATGCCGACTTTTTTCCAAGTCGGTAATGTCTCAAACTGTCTATGCTTTGATCGACTCCTGGAAGACCAGCTGTAGTTTCCGAAACATATCTGGAATCATTGTGTAATCTGTGGACCTTCAGAGTGTTGATGAAACACAGAAATATCATCGGGATTGAATACAACAGGTACCATGCGGACTTTTCTCCATCGGAGTAATGTCTCAAACTGTCTACATTTTCATCGATTCCTGGAAGACCTGTAGTAGTTTCCGAATCACATTGGCGGCATTCTGTAATATGTGGACTTTCAGAGTGTCGATGAAACACAAATATTGCATCGGGATTGAATACAACGGGCACCATGCTGACTTTTCTCAATGGGAGTAATGTCGCAAACTGTCTACGCTTTGATCGATTCCTGGAAGACCAGTAGTAGTTTCCGAAGTACATCTGGAATCATTTTGTAATCTGTGGACCTTCAGAGTGTTGATGACACACAGATATTGCGTCAGGATTGAATACAACTTGCACCATGCGGACTTTTCTCCATGAGAGTAATGTCTCAAACTGTCAATGCTTTGATCGATCCCTGTAAGACCAGCAGTAGTTACCGAAACACATCTGGAGGCAATTTGTAATCTGTGGACCTTCAGTGAGTTGATGAAACACAGAAATTGCATCGGGTTTGAATACTTCTGGCACCATGCGGACTTTTCTCCATGGGAGTAAAGTCTCAAACTGTCTACGCTTTGATCGATTCCTGGAAGACCAGTAGTAGTTTCCGAAACACATCTGGAATCATTGTGTAATCTGTGGACCTTCAGAGTGTTGATGAAACACAGAAATATCATCGGGATTGAATACAACGGGCACCATGCGGACTTTTCGCCATGGGATTAATGTCACAAACTGTCTACGTTTGATCGATTCCTGGAACACCAGTAGTAGTTTCCGTAGCACATCTGGTGGCATTCTGTAATCTGTGGACCTTCAGATTGTGATGAAACACAGAAATTGCATAGGGATTGGATACAGCAGGCACCTTTCGGACTTTTCTCCATGTAAGTAATGTTTCAAACTGTCTAGGCTTTGATCGACTCCTGTGAGACCAGTAGTAGTATCCGAAGCACATCTGGAGGCTTTCTGTGATCTGTGGACCTTCAGAGCGTTGATGAAAAACAGAAATTGCATCGGGATTTAATACAACAGACACCATGTGGACTTTTCTCCATGGGAGTAATGTCTCAAACTGTCTACGATTTGGTCGATTCCTGGAAGACCAGTAGTTGTTTCCAAAGCACATCTGGAGGCATTCTGTAACCTGTGGACCTTCAGAGTGTTTATGAAACACAGATATTGCATCGGGATTGAATACCACAGGCACCATGCTGTCTTGCCTCAATTGGTTGTAATGTCTCAAACTATCTACGATTTGATCGATTCCTGGAAGACCAGTAGTAGTTTCCGAAGCACATCTGGAGTCATTCTGTATTCTGTAGACCTTCCGAGTGTGATGAAACACAGAAATTGCATCGGAATTGAATACAATAGGCACCATGCCGACTTTTTTCCATGTCGGTAATGTCTCAAACTGTCTATGCTTTGATCGACTCCTGGAAGAACAGTAGTAATTTCCGCAGAACATTTGGAGGCATTCTGTAATCTGTGGACCTTCAGAGTGTTGATGAAGCACAGATATTGCATCGGGATTGAATATAACAATCACCATGCGGACTTTTCAACATGGGAGTAATGTCTCAAACTGTCTACGATTTGATCGATTCCTGGGAGACCAGTAGTAGTTTCCGAAGCACATCTGGAATCATTGTGTAATCTGTAGACCTTCAGAGTGTTGATGAAACACAGAAAATACAGCGGGATAGACTACAACGGGCACCATACGGACTTCTCTCCATGGGAGTAATGTCTCAAACTGATAATGCTTTGATCGATTCCTGGAAGACCAGTAGAAGTTTCCGAAGCACATCTGGTGGCTTTCTGTGATCTGTGGGCCTCCAGAGCGTTGATGAAAAACAGAAATTGCATCGGAATTGAATACAACAGTCACCATGCGGACTTATCTCCATTGGAGTAATGTCTCAAACGGTCTATGCTTTGATCGATTCCTGGAAGACCAGTAGTAGTTTCAGAAGCACCTCTGGAGGCATTCTGTAATGTGTGGACCTTCAGTGTGTTGATGAAACACAGAAATTGTATCGGGATTGAATACAACAGGCACCATGCGGACTATTCTCCAATGGAGTAATGTTACAAACTGTCTACGCTTCAAACGATTCCAGGAAGAGTAGTAGTGGTTTGCAAAGCATATGTGGAGGCCTTCTGTAATCTGTATACCTACAAAGTGATGACGAAACACAGAAGTTGCATCGGGATTGAATACAAAAGGCACCATGCGGACTTTTTTCCATCGGAGTAATGTCTCAAACGGTCTACGCTTTGATCGATTCCTGTACTGCCAGTAGTAGTTTGCGACGCAAATCTGGAGGCATTCTGTAATGTGTGGACCTTCAGAGTGTTGTTGAAACACGGAAATTGCATCGGAATTGAATACAATAGGCACCATGCCTACTTTTCTCCATGTCGGTAATGTCTCAAACTGTCTATGCTTTGATCGACTCCTGGAAGACCAGTAGTAGTTTCTAAAGCTTATGTGCAGGCGTTCTGTAATATGTAGACATTCAAAGTGTTGACGAAACACAGAAGTTACATCGGCATTGAATACAACAGGCACCATGCGGACTTTTCTCCATGGGAGTAATGTCTCAAACTGTCTACATTTTGATCGATTCCTGGAAGACCTGTAGTAGTTTCCGAATCACATTGGCGGCATTCTGTAATATGTGGACCTTCAGAGTGTCGATGAAACTCAGAAATTGCATCGGGATTGATTACAACAAGCACCATGCGGGCCATTCTCCATGGGAGTAATGTCTCAAAGTGTCTATGCCTTGATCGATTCCTCGAAGTCCAGTAGTAGTTTCCGAAGCAGTTCTGTAGGCATCCTGTAATTACTGGACCTTGAGAGTGTTGATGAAATACAGAAATTGCATCGGGATTGATTAAAACAGGCACCATGTATACTTTTCTCCATGGGAGTAATGTCTCAAATTGTCTACAAATTGATCGATTCCTGGAAGACCAGTAGTAGCTTCCGAAGCACATCTGGTGGCATTCTATAATTTGTGGACCTTCAGAGTGTTGATGACACACAGAAAGTGCATCGGGATTGAATACAACAGGCACCATGCGGACTTTTCTCCATGCGAGTAATCTCGCAAACTGTCTACGCTTTGATCGATTCCTGGAAGACCAGTATTAGTTTCGGAAGCCCATCTCAAATCATTTTGTAATCTGAGGACCTTCAGAGTGTTGGTGAAACACAGATATTGCATCGGGATTGAATAAAACAAGCACCATGTATACTTTTCTCCATGGGAAAAATGTTTCAAACTGTCCTTGCTTTGATCGATTCCTGTGAGACCAGTAGAAGTATCCGAAGCACATCTGGAGGCTTTCTGTGATCTGTGGACCTTCAGAGCGTTGATGAAAAACAGATATTGCATCGGGATTTAATACAACAGACCCAATGTGGACTTTTCTCCATGGGAGTAATGTCTCAAACTGTCTACGATTTGATCGATTCCTAGAAGACCAGTAGTTGTTTCCAAAGCACATCTGGAGGCATTCTGTAACCCGTGGACCTTCAGAGTGTTTATGAAACACAGATATTGCATCGGGATTGAATACCGCAGGCACCATGCTGTCTTGCCTCAATGGGTTGTAATGTCTCAAACTATCTACGATTTGATCGATTCCTGGAAGACCAGTAGTTGTTTCCGAAGCACATCTGGAGTCATTCTGTAATCTTTAGACTTTCAGAGTGTTGATGAAACACAGAAATTGCATCGGTATTGAATACAACAAGCACCATGCGGATATTTCTCCATGGGAGTAATGTCTCAAACTGTCTACGCTTTGAAATGATTCGTGGACGGATAGTAGTAGTTTGCGACGCACATCTGGAGGCATTCTGTAATGTGTGGACCTTCAGAGTGATGATGAAACACAGAAATTGCATCGGAATTGAATACAATAGGCACCATGCCGACTTTTCTCCAAGTCGGTAATGTCTCAAACTGTCTATGCTTTGATCGACTCCTGGAAGACCAGTAGTAATTTCCGCAGCACATTTGGAGGCATTCTGTAATCTGTGGACCTTCAGAGTGTTGATGAAGCACAGAAATTGCATCGGGATTGAATATAACAATCACCATGCGGACTTTTCAACATGGGAGTAATGTCTCAAACTGTCTACGATTTGATCGATTCGTGGGAGACCAGCAGTAGTTTCCGAAGCACATCTGGAGGCATTCTGTAAACTGTGGACCTTCAGAGTGTTGAAGAAACACAGAAATTGGATCGGTGTTGAATACAACGAGCACCATGCGGATTTTTCTCCATGGGAGTAATGTCTCAAACTGTCTACGCTTTGATCGATTCCTGGAAGGCAAGTAGTAGTTTGCGAAGCACATCTGGAGGCATTATGTAATGTGTATAACTTCAGAGTGTTGATGAAACACAGACATTGCATCGGGATTGAATACAACAGGCGCCATGCCGACTTTTCTCCATGTGGGTAATGTCTGAAACTGTCTATGATTAGATCGATTCCTGGAAGACCAGTAGTAATTTAGGAAGCACATCTGTAGGCATTCTGTAATTTGTGGACCTTGAGATTGTTGATGAAATACAGAAATTGCATCGTGATTGAATAAAACAGGCACCATGTATACTTTTCTCCACGGGAGTAATGTCTCAAATTGTCTACGCATTGATCGATTCCTGGAAGACCAGTAGTAGTTTCCGAAGCACATCTGGTGGCATTCTATAATTTGTGGACCTTCAGAGTGTTAATGACACACAGAAAGTGCATCGGGATTGAATACAACAGGCACCATGCGGACTTTTCTCCATGCGAGTAATCTCGCAAACTGTCTACGCTTTGATCGATTCCTGGAAGACCAGTATTAGTTTCGGAAGCCCGTCTCAAATCATTTAGTAATCTGTAGACCTTGAGAGTGTTGGTGAAAGACAGAAATTGCATCGGGATTGAATAAAACAGGCACCATGTATACTTTTCTCCATGGGAGCAATGTTTCAAACTGTCTATAGTTTGATCGATTCCTATGAGACCAGTAGTAGTATCCGAAGCACATCTGGAGGCTTTCTGTGATCTGTGGACCTTCAGAGCGTTGATGAAAAACAGAAATTGCATCGGAATTTAATACAACAGACACCATGTGGACTTTTCTCCATGGGAGTAATGTCTCAAACTGTCTACGATTTGATCGATTCTTGGTAGACCAGTAGTAGATTCCGAAGCACATCGGAAGTCATTCTGTAATCTGTAGACCTTCAGAGTGTTGATGAAACACAGAAATTGCATCGGTATTGGATACAACAAGCACCATGCGGATGTTTCTCCATGGGTGTAATGTCTCAAACTGTCTACGCTTTGAAATGATTCCTGGACGGCCAGTAGTAATTTGCGACGCACATCTGGAGGCATTCTGTAATGTGTGGACCTTCAGAGTGTTGATGAAACACAGTAATTGCATCGGAATTGAATACAATAGGCACCATG
Source organism: Schistocerca gregaria (assembly GCF_023897955.1). Lineage (NCBI taxonomy): Eukaryota > Metazoa > Arthropoda > Insecta > Orthoptera > Acrididae > Schistocerca > Schistocerca gregaria. The sequence continues at coordinate 525,066 of NW_026062031.1, read as the reverse complement.
CCGACTTGTTTCCATGTCGGTAATGTGTCAAACTGTCTATGCTTTGATAGACTCCTGGAAGACCAGTAGTAATTTCCGCAGCACATTAGAGGCATTCTGTAATCTGTGGACCTTCAGAGTGTTGATGAAGCACAGAAATTGCATCGTGATTGAATATAACAATCACCATGCGGACATTTCAACATGGGAGTAATGTCACAAACTTTCTACGATTTGATCGATTCCTGGGAGACCAGCAGTAGTTTCCGAAGCACATCTGGAGGCATTCTGTAAAATGTGGACCTTCAGAGTGTTGAAGAAACACAGATATTGCTTCAGGATTTAATACGACAGGCTCCATGCGGACTTTTCTCCATGGGAGTAATGTCTCAAACTGTCTACGCTTCGATCGATCCCTGGAAGACCAGTAGTAGTTTCCAAAGCATATGTGCAGGCGATCTGTAATATGTAGATATTCAAAGTGTTGACGAAACACAGAAGTTACATCGGGATTGAATACAACACGCACCACGCGGACTTTTCCCCATGGGAGTAATGTCTCAAACTGCCTACGTTTGATCGACTGCTTTAACACCAGTAGAAGTTTCCGTAACATATCTGGAGTCATTCTGTAATCTGTAGACCTCCAGAGTGTGATGAAACACAGAGATTGCATCGGGATTGAATACAACAGGCACCATGCGGACTTTCCTCCATGGGGGGAATGTCTCAAACTGTCTACGCTTTGATCGATTCCTGGAAGGCAAGTAGTAGTTTGCGAAGAACATCTGGAGGCATTATGTAATGTGTATACCTTCACAGTGTTGATGAAACACAGACAATGCATCGGGATTGAATACAACAGGCGCCATGCCGACTTTTCTCCATGTGGGTAATGTCTCAAACTGTCTATGATTTGATCGATTCCTGGAAGACCAGTAGTAATTTCCGAAGCACATCTGGAGGCATTCTGTAATCTGTGGACCTTCCGTGTGTTGATGAAACACAGAAATTGCATCGGGATTGAATATAACATTCACAAAGGGGACATTTCTACATGGGAGTAATGTCTCAAACTGTCTACATTTGATCGATTCCTGGAAAACCAGCAGTAGTTTGCGAAGCACATCTGGACTTATTCTGAAATTTGTGGACCTTCAGAGTGTTGATGAAACACAGAATTTGCATCGGGATTGAATAAAACAGGCACCATGCTGACTTTTCTCCATGTCAGTAAAGTCTCAAACTGTCTATGCTTTGATCGAATCCTGTGAGACCAGTAGTAGTATCCGAAGCACATCTGGAGGCTTTCTGTGATCTGTGGACCTTCAGAGCGTTGATGAAAAACAGAAATTGCATCGGGATTTAATACAACAAGCACCATGTGGACTTTTCTCCATGGGAGTAATGTCTCATACTGTCTACGATTTGATCGATTCCTGGAAGACCAGTAGTTGTTTCCGAAGAACATCTGGAGGCATTCTGTAACCTGTGGACCTTCAGAGTGTTTAAGAAACACAAAAATTGTATCGGGATTGAATCCCACAGGCACCATGCTGCCTTGCCTCAATGGGTGGTAATGTCTCAATGTATCTACGATTTGATCGATTCCTGGAAGACCAGTAGTTGTTTCCGAAGCACATCTGGAGTCATTCTGTAATCTTTAGACTTTCAGAGTGTTGATGAAACACAGAAATTGCATCGGTATTGAATACAACAAGCACCATGCGGATATTTCTCCATGGGAGTAATGTCTCAAACTGTCTACGCTTTGAAATGATTCGTGGACGGATAGTAGTAGTTTGCGACGCACATCTGGAGGCATTCTGTAATGTGTGGACCTTCAGAGTGTTGATGAAACACAGAAATTTCATCGGAATTGAATACAATAGGCACCATGCCGACTTTTTTCCAAGTCGGTAATGTCTCAAACTGTCTATGCTTTGATCGACTCCTGGAAGACCAGTAGTAATTTCCGCAGCACATTTGGAGGCATTCTGTAATCTGTGGACCTTCAGAGTGTTGATGAAGCACAGAAATTGCATCGGGATTGAATATAACAATCACCATGCGGACTTTTCAACATGGGAGTAATGTCTCAAACTGTCTACGATTTGATCGATTCGTGGGAGACCAGCAGTAGTTTCCGAAGCACATCTGGAGGCATTCTGTAAACTGTGGACCTTCAGAGTGTTGATGAAACACGGAAATTGGATCGGTATTGAATACAACGATCACCATGCGGATTTTTCTCCATGGGAGTAATGTCTCAAACTGTCTACGCTTTGATCGATTCCTGGAAGGCAAGTAGTAGTTTGCGAAGCACATCTGGAGGCATTATGTAATGTGTATACCTTCAGAGTGTTGATGAAACACAGACATTGCATCGGGATTGAATACAACAGGCGCCATGCCGACTTTTCTCCATGTGGGTAATGTCTCAAACTGTCTATGATTAGATCGATTCCTGGAAGACCAGTAGTAATTTAGGAAGCACATCTGGAGGCATTCTGTAATCTGTGGACCTTCCGAGTGTTGATGTAACACAGAAATTACATCGGGATTGAATATAACAGGCACCAAGGGGACATTTCTACATGTGAGTAATGTCTCAAACTGTCTACATTTGATCGATTGCTTTAAGACCAGCAGTAGTTTGCGAAGCACATCTGGAGTTATTCTGATATTTTTGGACCTTCGGAGTGTTGATGAAACTCAGAAATTGCATCGGGATTGATTACAACAAGCACCATGCGGGACATTCTCCATGGGAGTAATGTCTCAAAGTGTCTATGCCTTGATCGATTCCTCGAAGTCCAGTAGTAGTTTCCGAAGCATTTCTGTAGGCATTCTGTAATTTGTGGACCTTGAGATTGTTGATGAAATACAGAAATTGCATCGGGATTGAATAAAACAGGCACCATGTATACTTTTCTCCATGGGAGTAATGTCTCAAATTGTCTACGCATTGATCTATTCCTGGAAGACCAGTAGTAGTTTCCGAAGCACATCTGGTGGCATTCTATAATTTGTGGACCTTCAGAGTGTTAATGACTCACAGAAAGTGCATCGGGATTGAATACAACAGGCACCATGCGGACTTTTCTCCACGCGAGTAATCTCGCAAACTGTCTACGCTTTGATCGATTCCTGGAAGACCAGTATTAGTTACGGAAGCCCATCTCAAATCATTTTGTAATCTGTGGACCTTGAGAGTGTTGGTGAAAGACAGAAATTGCATCGGGATTGAATAAAACAGGCACCATGTATACTTTTCTCCATGGGAGCAATGTTTCAAACTGTCTATGCTTTGATCGATTCCTATGAGACCAGTAGTAGTATCCGAAGCACATCTGGAGGCTTTCTGTGATCTGTGGACCTTCAGAGCGTTGATGAAAAACAGAAATTGCATCGGAATTTAATACAACAGACACCATGTGGACTTTTCTCCATGGGAGTAATGTCTCAAACTGTCTACGCTTTGAAATGATTCCTGGACGGCCAGTAGTAGTTTGCGACGCACATCTGGAGGCATTCTGTAATGTGTGGACCTTCAGAGTGTTGATGAAACACAGTAATTGCATCGGAATTGAATACAATAGGCACCATGCCGACTTGTTTCCATGTCGGTAATGTGTCAAACTGTCTATGCTTTGATCGACTCCTGGAAGACCAGTAGTAATTTCCGCAGCACATTTGGAGGCATTCTGTAATCTGTGGACCTTCAGAGTGTTGATGAAGCACAGATATTGCATCGGGATTGAATATAACAATCACCATGCGGACATTTCAACATGGGAGTAATGTCACAAACTTTCTACGATTTGATCGATTCCTGGGAGACCAGCAGTAGTTTCCGAAGCACATCTGGAGGCATTCTGTAAAATGTGGACCTTCAGAGTGTTGAAGAAACACAGAAATTGCTTCAGGATTTAATACGACAGGCTCCATGCGGACTTTTCTCCATGGGAGTAATGTCTCAAACTGTCTACGCTTCGATCGGTCCCTGGAAGACTAGTAGTAGTTTCCAAAGCATATGTGCAGGCGATGTGTAATATGTAGATATTCAAAGTGTTGACGAAACACAGAAGTTACATCGGGATTGAATACAACACGCACCACGCGGACTTATCCCCATGGGAGTAATGTCTCAAACTGCCTACGTTTGATCGACTGCTGGAACACCAGTAGTAGTTTCCGTAACATATCTGGAGTCATTCTGTAATCTGTAGACCTCCAGAGTGTGATGAAACACAGAGATTGCATCGGGATTGAATACAACAGGCACCATGCGGACTTTCCTCCATGGGGGGAATGTCTCAAACTGTCTACGCTTTGATCGATTCCTGGAAGGCAAGTAGTAGTTTGCGAAGAACATCTGGAGGCATTATGTAATGTGTATACCTTCAGAGTGTTGATGAAACACTGACAATGCATCGGGATTGAATACAACAGGCGCCATGCCGACTTTTCTCCATGTGGGTAATGTCTCAAACTGTCTATGATTTGATCGATTCCTGGAAGACCAGTAGTAATTTCCGAAGCACATCTGGAGCATTCTGTAATCTGTGGACCTTCCGTGTGTTGATGAAACACAGAAATTGCATCGGGATTGAAGATAACATTCACAAAGGGGACATTTCTACATGGGAGTAATGTCTCAAACTGTCTACATTTGGTCGATTCCTGGAAAACCAGCAGTAGTTTGCGAAGCACATCTGGACTTATTCTGAGATTTGTGGACCTTCAGAGTGTTGATGAAACACAGAAATTGCATCGGGATTGAATACCACAGGCACCATGCTGCCTTGCCTCAATGGGTGGTAATGTCTCAATGTATCTACGATTTCGTCGATTCCTGGAAGACCAATAGTAGTTTTCGAAGCACATCTGGAGTCATCCTGTAATCTGTAGACCTTCAGAGTGTTGATGAAACACAGAAATAGCATCGGTATTGAATACAACAAGCACCATGCTGATTTTTCTCCATGGGAGTAATGTCTCAAACTGTCTACGATTTGATCGATTCCTGGACGGCCAGTAGTAGTTTGCGACGCACATCTGGAGGCATTCTGTAATGTGTGGACCTTCAGAGTGTTGATGAAACACAGAAATTGCTTCGGAATTGAATACAACAGGCAGCATGCCGACTTTTCTCCATGGAAGTAATGTCTCAAACTGTCTACGATTTGATCGATTCCTGGAAGACCAGTAGTAGTTTCCGTAGCATATCTGGAGCCATTCTGTAATCTGTGGACCTTCAGAGTGTGATGAAACACAAAAATTGCAAAGGGATTGAATACAGCAAGCACCATGCTGACTTTTCTCCATGGGAGTAATGTCTCAAACTGTCTACGCTTTGATCGATTCCTGGAAGACCAGTAGTAGTTTCCGAAGCACATCTGGAATCATTTTGTAATCTGTGCACCCTCAGAGTGTTGATGAACACAGTAATTGCATCGGGATTGAATACAACATTCACCATGCCGACTTTTCTCCATGGGAGTAATGTCTCAAACTGTCTATGCTTAGATCGTTTCCCTTCGAGACCAGTAGTTATTTCCTAAGCACATCTGGAGGCATTCTGTAATCTGTGGACATTCAGAGTGTCGATGAAACACATTAAGTGCATCGGGATTGAAGACAACAGCCACAATGCGGCTTTTTTCCGAGGGAGTAAAGTCTCAAACTGTCTATGCTTTGATCGAATCCTGGAAGACAAGCAGTAGTTTCCGAAGCACATCTAGACGCATTCTGTACCAAGTGGACGTTCAGAGTGTTGTTGAAACACAGAAATTGCATCGGGATTGATTACAACATGCACCATGCGGACTTTCATCCATGGGAGTAATGTCTGAAACTGTCTACGGTTGTTTGATTCCTGGAAGGCCGGTAGTAGTTTGCGAAGCACATCTGGAGGCATTCTGTAATGTGTATACCTTCAGAGGGTTGATGAAACACAGAAATTGCATCGGAATTGAATACAACATTCACCATGCCGACTTTTCTCCATGTGGGTAATGTCTCAAACTGTCTATGCTTTGATCGTTTCCTGGGAGACCAGTAGTAATTTCCCAAGCACATGTGGAGGCATTCTGTAATCTGTGGACCTTGAGAGTGTTGATGAAACACAGAAATTGCATCGGGATTGAATAAAACAGGCACCATGTATACTTTTCTCCATGGGAGCAATGTTTCAAACTGTCTATGCTTTGATCGATTCCTGTGAGACAAGTAGTAGTATCCGAAGCACATCTGGAGGCTTTCTGTGATCTGTGGACCTTCAGAGCGTTGATGAAAAACAGAAATTGCATCGGGATTAAATACAACAGACACCATACGGACTTTCCTCCATGGGTGTAATGTCTCAAACTGTCTACGCTTTGATCGATTCCTGGAAGGCAAGTAGTAGTTTGCGAAGCACATCTGGGGGCATTATGTAATGTCTATACCTTCAGAGTGTTGATGAAACGCAGAGATTGCATCGGGATTGAATACAACAGACACCATGCGGACTTTCCTCCATGGGGTAATGTCTCAAACTGTCTACGCTTTGATCGATTCCTGGAAGGCAAGTAATAGTTTGCGAAGCACATCTGGAGGCAATATGAAATGTGTATACCTTCAGAGTGTTGATGAAACACAGACAATGCATCGGGATTGAATACAACAGGCGCCATGCCGACTTTTCTCCATGTGGGTAATGTCTCAAACTGTCTATGATTAGATCGATTCCTGGAAGACCAGTAGTAATTTAGGAAGCACACCTGGAGGCATTCTGTAATCTGTGGACCTTCCGAGTGTTGATGAAACACAGAAATTGCATCGGGATTGAATATAACAGGCACAAAGGGGACATTTCTACATGGGAGTAATGTCTCAAACTGTCTACATTTGATCGATTCCTGGAAAACCAGCAGTAGTTTGCGAAGCACATCTGGACTTATTCTGAAATTTGTGGACCTTCAGAGTGTTGATGAAACTCAGAATGTGCATCGGGATTGATTACAACAAGCACCATGCGGGCCATTCTCCATGGGAGTAATGTCTCATAGTATCTATGCCTTGATCGATTCCTCGAAGTCCAGTAGTAGTTTCTGAAGCAGTTCTGTAGGCATTCTGTAATTTGTGGACCTTGAGAGTGTTGATGAAACACAGATATTGCATCGGGATTGAATAAAACAGGCACCATGCTGACTTTTCTCCATGTCAGTTAAGTCTCAAACTGTCTACGCTTTGATCGATTCCTGGAAGACCAATACTAGTTTCGGAAGCCCATCTCAAATCATTTTGTAATCTGTGGACTTTCAGACTGTTGATGAAACACAGAAGATGCATCGGGATTGAATACAACGGGCACCTTGCGGACTTTTCTCCATGGGAGTAATGTCTCAAACTGTCTATGTTTGATCGATTCCTGTGAGACCAGTAGTAGTATCCGAAGCACATCTGGAGTCATCCTGTAATCTGTAGACCTTCAGAGTGTTGATGAAACACAGAAATTGCATCGGTATTGAATACAACAAGCACCATGCTGATTTTTTTCCATGGGAGTAATGTCTCAAACTGTCTAAGCTTTGATCGATTCCTGGACGGCCAGTAGTAGTTTGCGACGCACATCTGGAGGCATTGTGTAATGTGTGGACCTTCAGAGTGTGGATGAAACACAGAAATTGCATCGGAATTGAATACAACAGGCACCATGGCGACTTTTCTCCATTGGGGTAATGTCTCAAACTATCTACGATTTGATCGATTCCTGGAAGAACCGTAGTAGTTTCCGAAGCACATCCGGAGACATTCCGTAACCTGTGGACCTTCACAATGTTTATGAAACACAGTAATTGCATCGGGATTGAATACAACAGGCACAATGCGGACTTCTCTCCATGGGAGTATGTCTCAAACTGTCTACGCTTTGATCGATTCCTGGACGACCAGTAGTAGTTTCTGAATCACATTGGAGGCATACTATAATGTGTGGACCTTCAGAGTGTTGATGAAACACTGAAATGGCATCGGGATTGAATACAACGGGCACCATGCGGTCTTTTCTACATGGGAGTAATGTCTCAAACTGCATACGTTTGATCGATTCCTGGGACACCAGTAGTAGTTTCCGTAGCATATCTGGAGCCATTCTGTAATCTGTGGACCTTCAGAGTGTGATGAAACACAAAAATTGCAAAGGGATTGAATACAGCAAACACCATGCTGACTTTTCTCCATGGGAGTAATGTCTCAAACTGTCTACGCTTTGATCGATTCCTGGAAGACCAGTAGTAGTTTCCGAAGCACATCTGGAATCATTTTGTAATCTGTGGACCCTCAGAGTGTTGATGAACACAGAAATTGCATCGGGATTGAATACTACAAGCACAATGCGGATTTTTCTCCATGGGAGTAATGTCTCAAACTGTCAACGCTTTGATCGATTCCTGGACGGCCAGTAGTAGTTTCGGAAGCACATCTGAAAACATTTTGTAATCTGTTGAGCTTCAGAGCGTTGATTAAACACAGAAATTGCATCGGGATTGAATACAATGGGCACCATGCGGACTTTTCTCCATGGGAGTAATGTCTCAAACAGTGGACGCTTTGATCGATTCCTGGAAGATCAGTAGTAGTTTATGAAGCACATCTACAGGCTTTCTATAATATGTGCACCTTCAGAGCTTTGATGAAACACAGTAATTGCATCGGGATTGAATACAACAGGCACCATGCCGACTTTTCTCCATGGGAGTAATGTCTCAAACTGTCTATGCTTACATCGTTCCCCTTCGAGACCAGTAGTTATTTCCTAAGCACATCTGGAGGCATTCTGTAATCTGTGGACATTCAGAGTGTCGATGAAACACATTAAGTGCATCGGGATTGAAGACAACAACCACAACGCGGCTTTTTTCCGAGGGAGTAAAGTCTCATACTGTCTATGCTTTGATCGAATCCTGGAAAACAAGCAGTAGTTTCCGAAGCACATCTAGAGGCATTCTGTACCCTGTGGACGTTCAGAGTGTTGTTGAAACACAGAAATTGCATCGTTATTGATTACAACATGCACCATGCGGACTTTCATCCATGGGAGTAATGTCTGAAACTGTCTACGTTTGATCGATTCCTGGAAGGCCGGTAGTAGTTTGCGAAGCACATCTGGAGGCATTCTGTAATGTGTATACCTTCAGAGTGTTGATGAAACAAAGAAATTGCATCGGAATTGAATACAATAGGCACCATGCCGACTTTTTTCCAAGTCGGTAATGTCTCAAACTGTCTATGCTTTGATCGACTCCTGGAAGACCAGCAGGAGTTTCCCAAGCACATGTGGAGGCATTCGTTAATCTGTGGACCTTCAGAGTGTTGATGAAACCCAGAAAGTGCATCGGGATTGAATACAACAGTCACCATGCGGTTTTTTTCCAAGGAAGTAAAGTCTCACACTGTCTATGCTTTGATCGAATCCTGGAAGACAAGCAGTAGATTCTGAAGCACATCTAGAGGCATTCTGTACCCTGTGGACGTTCAGAGTGTTGTTGAAACACAGAAATTGCATCGGGATTGATTCCAACATGCACCATGCGGACTTTCATCCATGGGAGTAATGTCTCAAACAGTCTACGCTTTGATCGATTCCAGGAAGGCTAGTAGTGGTTTCCCAAGCATATCTGGAGGCATTCTGTAATTTGTGGACGTTCAGAGTGTTGATGAAACACAGAAATTGCATAGGGATTGAATACAACAAGCACCATGCAGACTTTTCTCCATGGGAGTAGTGTCTCAAACTGTCTACGCTTTGATCGATTCCTTTAAGACCAGTAGCAGTTTCCGAAGCAAATCTGGAATCATTTTGTAATCTGTGGACCCTCAGAGTGTTGATGAACATAGAAATTGCATCGGGATTGAATACAACGGGCACCTTGCCGACTTTTCTCCATGGGAGTAATGTCTCAAACTGTCTATGCTTTGATCGATTCCTGTGAGACCAGTAGTAGTATCCGAAGCACATCTGGAGGCTTTCTGTGATCTGTGGACCTTCAGAGCGTTGATGAAAAACAGAAATTGCATCGGGATTTAATACAACAAGCACCATGTGGACTTTTCTACATGGGAGTAATGTCTCATACTGTCTACGATTTGATCGATTCCTGGAAGACCAGTAGATGTTTCCGAAGAACATCTGGAGGCATTCTGTAACCTGTGGACCTTCAGAGTGTTTATGAAACACAGATATTTCATCGGGATTGAATACCACAGGCACCATGCTGCCTTGCCTCAATGGGTGGTTATGTATCAATGTATCTACGATTTTATCGATTCCTGGAAGACCAGTAGTAGTTTCCGAAGCACATCTGGAGTCATTCTGTAATCTGTAGACATTCAGGGTGTTGATGAAACACAGAAATTGCATCGGTATTGAATACAACAAGCACCATGCTGATTTTTCTCCATGGGAGTAATGTCTCAAACTGTCTACGCTTTGATCGATTCCTGGACGGCCAGTAGTAGTTTGCGACGCACATCTGGATGCATTCCGTAATGTGTGGACCTTCAGAGTGTTGATGAAACACAGAAATTGCATCGGAATTGAATACAACAGGCACCATGCCGACTTTTCTCCATGGGAGTAATGTCTCAAACTATCTACGATTTGATCGATTCCTGGAAGACCGGTAGTAGTTTCCGAAGCACATCTGGAGGCATTCCGTAATCTGTGGACCTTCACAGTGTTTATGAAACACAGTAATTGCATCGGGATTGAATACAACAGGCATCATGCGGACTTTTCTCCATGTGAGTATGGCTCAAACTGTCTACGCTTCGATCGATCCCTGGGAGACCGGTAGTAGTTTCAAAAGCATATGTGCAGGCGTTCTGTAATATGTAGACCTTCAAAGTGTTGACGAAACACAGAAGTTACATCGGGATTGAATACAACAGGCACCACGCGGACTTCTCTCCATGGGAGTAATGTCTCAAACTGTCTACGTTTGATCGAATCCTGGAACACCAGTAGTAGTTTCCGTAGCATATCTGGAGTCATTCTGTAATCTGTAGACCTTCAGAGTGTGATGAAACACATAGATTGCATCGGGATTGAATACAACAGGCACCATACCGACTTTCCTCCATGGGTGTAATGTCTCAAACTGTCTACGCTTTGATCGATTCCTGGAAGGCAAGTAGTAGTTTGCGAAGCACATCTGGAGGCATTATGTAATGTCTATTACTTCAGAGTGTTGATGAAATGCAGAGATTGCATCGGGATTGAATACAACAGGCACCATGCGGATTTTCCTCCATGGGGGTAATGTCTCAAACTGTCTATGATTTGATCGATACCTGGAAGACTAGTAGTAATTTCCCAAGCACATATGGAGGCATTCTGTAATCTGTGGACCTTCCGAGTGTTGATGAAACACAGAAATAGCATCGGGATTGAATATAACAGGCACAAAGGGGACATTTCTACATGGGAGTAATGTCTCAAACTGTCTACATTTGATCGATTCCTGGAAAACCAGCAGTAGTTTGCGAAGCACATCTGGACTTATTCTGAAATTTGTGGACCTTCAGAGTGTTGATGAAACTCGGAATGTGCATCGGGATTGATTACAACAAGCACCATACGGGCCATTCTCCATGGGAGTAATGTCTCATAGTGTCTATGCCTTGATCGATTCCTCGAAGCCCAGTAGTAGTTTCCGAAGCAGTTCTGTAAGCATTCTGTAATTTGTGGACCTTGAGAGTGTTGATGAAACACAGAAATTGCATCGGGATTGAATAAAACAGGCACCATGCTGACTTTTCTCCATGTCAGTAAAGTCTCAAACCTTCTACGCTTTGATCGATTCCTGGAAGACCAATACTAGTTTCGGAAGCCCATCTCAAATGATTTTGTAATCTGTGGACTTTCAGAGTGTTGATGAAACACAGAAGTTGCATCGGGATTGAATACAACGGGCACCTTGCGGACTTTTCTCCATTGGAGTAATGTCTCAAACTAACTACGATTTGATCGATTCCTGGAAGACCATTAGTAGTTTCCGAAGCACATCTGGAGGCATTCCGTAACCTGTGGACCTTCACAATTTTTATGAAACACAGTAATTGCATCGGAATTGAATACAACAGGCACCATGCGGACTTTTCTCCATGGGAGTATGTCTCAAACTGTCTACGCTTTGATCGATTCCTGGACGACCAGTAGTAGTTTCTGAATCACATTGGAGGCATACTATAATGTGTGGACCTTCAGAGTGTTAATGTAACACTGAAATGGCATCGGGATTGAATACAACGGGCACCATGCGGTCTTTTCTACATGGGAGTAATGTCTCAAACTGCATACGTTTGATCGATTCCTGGGACACCACTAGTAGTTTCCGTAGCATATCTGGAGCGATTCTGTAATCTGTGGACCTTCAGAGTGTGATGAAACACAAAAATTGCAAAGGGATTGAATACAGCAAACACCATGCTGACTTTTCTCCATGGGAGTAATGTCTCAAACTGTCTACGCTTTGATCGATTCCTGGAAGACCAGTAGTAGTTTCCGAAGCACATCTGGAATCATTTTGTAATCTGTGGACCCTCAGAGTGTTGATGAACACAGAAATTGCATCGGGATTGAATACTACAAGCACAATGCGGATTTTTCTCCATGGGAGTAATGTCTCAAACTGTCAACGCTTTGATCGATTCATGGACGGCCAGTAGTAGTTTCGGAAGCACATCTGAAAACATTTTGTAATCTGTTGAGCTTCAGAGCGTTGATTAAACACAGAAATTGCATCGGGATTGAATACAATGGGCACCATGCGGACTTTTCTCCATGGGAGTAATGTCTCAAACTGTCTATGCTTAGATCGTTCCCCTTCGAGACCAGTAGTTATTTCCTAAGCACATCTGGAGGCATTCTGTAATCTGTGGACATTCAGAGTGTCGATGAAACACATTAAGTGCATCGGGATTGAAGACAACAACTACAATGCGGCTTTTTTCCGAGGGAGTAAAGTCTCATACTGTCTATGCTTTGATCGAATCCTGGAAGATAAGCAGTAGTTTCCGAAGCACATCTAGAGGCATTCTGTACCGTGTGGACGTTCAGAGTGTTGTTGAAACACAGAAATTGCATCGGGATTGATTACAACATGCACCATGCGGACTTTCATCCATGGGAGTAATGTCTGAAACTGTCTACGTTTGATCGATTCCTGGAAGGCCGGTAGTAGTTTGCGAAGCACATCTGGAGGCATTCTGTAATGTGTATACCTTCAGAGGGTTGATGAAACACAGAAATTGCATCGGAATTGAATACAACAGGCACCATGCCGACTTTCCTCCATGTGGGTAATGTCTCAAACTGTCTATGCTTTGATCGTTTCCTGGGAGACCAGTAGTGATTTCCCAAGCACATGTGGAGGCATTCTGTAATCTGTGGACCTTCAGAGTGTTGATGAAACCCAGAGAGTGCATCGGGATTGAATACAACAGTCACCATGCGGTTTTTTTCCAAAGGAGTAAAGTCTCAAACTGTCTATGCTTTGATCGAATCCTGTGAGACCAGTAGTAGTATCCGAAGCACATCTGGAGGCTTTCTGTGATCTGTGGACCTTCAGAGCGTTGATTAAAAACAGAAATTGCATCGGGATTAGATACAACAAGCACCATGTGGACTTTTCTACATGGGAGTAATGTCTCATACTGTCTATGATTTGATCAATTCCTGGAAGACCAGTAGATGTTTCCGAAGAACATCTGGAGGCATTCTGTAACCTGTGGACCTTCAGAGTGTTTATGAAACACAGAAATTGCATCGGGATTGAATACCACAGGCACCATGCTGCCTTGCCTCAATGGGTGGTTATGTCTCAATGTATCTATGATTTTATCGATTCCTGGATGACCAGTAGTAGTTTCCGAAGCACATCTGGAGTCATTCTGTAATCTGTAGACTTTCAGGGTGTTGACGAAACACAGAAATTGCATCGGTATTGAATACAACAAGCACCATGCTGATTTCTCTCCATGGGAGTAATGTCTCAAACTGTCTACGCTTTGATCGATTCCTGGACGGCCAGTAGTAGTTTGCGACGCACATCTGGATGCATTCCGTAATGTGTGGACCTTCAGAGTGTTGATGATACACAGAAATTGCATCGGAATTGAATACAACAGGCACCATGCCGACTTTTCTCAAAGGGAGTAATGTCTCAAACTATCTACGATTTGATCGATTCCTGGAAGACCGGTAGTAGTTTCCGAAGCACATCTGGAGGCATTCCGTAATCTGTGGACCTTCACAGTGTTTATGAAACACAGTAATTGCATCGGGATTGAATACAACAGGCATCATGCGGACTTTTCTCCATGTGAGTATGGCTCAAACTGTCTACGCATTGATCGATTCCTGGAAGACCAGTAGTAGTTTCTGAATCACATTGGAGGCATACTATAATGTGTGGACCTTCAAAGTGTTGATGAAACACTGAAATGGCATCGGGATTGAATACAACGGGCACCATGCGGTCTTTTATACATGGGAGTTATGTCTCAAACTGCATACGTTTGATCGATTCCTGGGACACCAGTAGTAGTTTCCGTAGCATATCTGGAGCCATTCTGTAATCTGTGGACCTTCAGAGTGTGATGAAACACAAAAATTGCAAAGGGATTGAATACAGCAAGCACCATGCTGACCTTTCTCCGTGGGAGTAATGTCTCAAACTGTCTACGCTTTGATCGATTCCTGGAAGACCAGTAGTAGTTTCCGAAGCACATCTGGAATCATTTTGTAATCTGTGGACCCTCAGAGTGTTGATGAACACAGAAATTGCATCGGGATTGAATACTACAAGCACAATGCGGATTTTTCTCCATGGGAATAATGTGTCAAATTGTGAACGCTTTGATCGATTCTGGGACGGCCAGTAGTAGTTTCGGAAGCACATCTGAAATCATTTTGTAATCTGTTGAGCTTCAGAGCGTTGATTAAACACAGAAATTGCATCGGGATTGAATACAATAGGCACCATGCGGACTTTTCTCCATGGGAGTAATGTCTCAAACTGACTATGATTTGATCGACTCCTGAAAGACCGGTAGTAGTATCCGAAGCACATCTGGAGGCTTTCTGTGATCTGTGGACCTTCAGAGCGTTGATGAAAAACAGAAATTGCATCGGGATTTAATACAACAGGCACAATGAGGACTATTCTCCACATGAGTAATGTCTCAAACTGTCTACGTTTGATCGATTCCTGGAAGGCCAGTAGTAGTTTGCGAAGCACATCTGGAGGCATTCTGTAATGTGTGGACCTTCAGAGAGTTGATGAAACACAGAAATTGCATCGGAATTGAATGCAACAGGCACCACGCCAACTTTTCTCCATGTGGGTAATGTCTCAAACAGACTATGCTCTGATCGATTCCTGGGAGTCCAGTGGTAGCTTCCGAAGCACATCTGGAGGCGATCTGTGATCTGTGGACTTTCAGTGCGTTGATGAAACTCAGAAATTGCATCGGGATAAAATACAACAATCAACATGCGGACTGTTCTCCATGGGAGTAATGTTTCAAACTGTGTACGTTTGATCGATTCCTGGGAGACCAGCAGTAGTTTCCGAAGCACATATGAGGGCATTCAGTAATTTTTGGACCTTCAGAGTGTTGATGAAACACAGAAATTGCATCGGGATTGAATAAGACAGGCACCATGCGGACCTTTCTCCATGGAGTAATGTCTCAAACAGTGTACGCTTTGATCGATTCCTGGAAGATCAGTAGTAGTTTATGAAGCACATCTACAGGCTTTCTATAATCCGTGCACCTTCAGAGCTTTAATGAAAAACAGAAATTGCATCGGGATTGAATACAACAGGCACCATTCCGACTTTTCTCCATGGGAGTAATATCTCAAACTGTCAATGCTTAGATCGTTTCCCTTGGAGACCAGTAGTTATTTCCTAAGCACATCTGGAGGCATTATGTAATCTGTGGACATTCAGAGTGTCGATGAAACACAGTAAGTGCATCGGGATTGAAGACAACAGCCACAATGCGGCTTTTTTCCGAGTGAGTAAAGTCTCAAACTGTCTATGCTTTGATCGAATCCTGGAAGACAAGCAGTAGTTTCCGAAGCACATCTAGAGGCATTCTGTACCCTGTGGACGTTCAGAGTGTTGTTGAAACACAGAAATTGCATCGGGGTTGATTACAACAGGCACCATGGCGACTTTTCTCCATTGGAGTAATGTCTCAAACTATCTACGATTTGATCGATTCCTGGAAGACCGGTAGTAGTTTCCGGAGAACATCTGGAGGCATTCCGTAACCTGTGGACCTTCACATTGTTCATGAAACACAGTAATTGCATCGGGATTGAATACAACAGGCACCATGCGGACTTTTCTCCATGGGAGTATGTCTCAAACCGTCTACGCTTTGATCGATTCCTGGACGACCAGTAGTAGTTTCTGAATCACATTGGAGGCATACTATAATGTGTGGACCTTCAGAGTGTTGATGAAACACTAAAATGGCATCGGGATTAAATACAACGGGCACCATGCGGTCTTTTCTACATGGGAGTAATGTCTCAAACTGCATGCGTTTGATCGATTCCTGGGACACCAGTAGTAGTTTCCGTAGCATATCTGTAGCCATTCTGTAATCTGTGGACCTTCAGAGTGTGATGAAACACAAAAATTGCAAAGGGATTGAATTCAGCAAGCACCATGCTGACTTTTCTCCATGGGAGTAATGTCTCAAACTGTCTACGCTTTGATCGATTCCTGGAAGACCAGTAGTAGTTTCCGAAGCACATCTGGAATCATTTTGTAATCTGTGGACCCTCAGGGTGTTGATGAACACAGAAATTGCATCGTGATTGAATACTACAAGCACAATGCGGATTTTTCTCCATGGGAGTAATGTCTCAAACTGTCAACGCTTTGATCGATTCCTGGACGGCCAGTAGTAGTTTCGGAAGCACATCTGAAATCATTTTTAATCTGTTGAGCTTCAGAGGGTTGATTAAACACAGATATTGCATCGGGATTGAATACAATGGGCACCATGCGGACATTTCTCCATGGGAGTAGTGTCTCAAACTGTCTATGATTTGATCGACTCCTGAAAGACCGGTAGTAGTATCCGAAGCACATCTGGAGGCTTTCTGTGATGTGTGGACCTTCTGAGCGTTGATGAAAAACAGAAATTGCATCGGGATTTAATACAACAGGCACAATGAGGACTATTCTCCACATGAGTAATGTCTCAAACTGTCTACGTTTGATCGATTCCTGGAAGGCCAGTAGTAGTTTGCGAAGCACATCTGGAGGCATTCTGTAATGTGTATACCTTCAGAGTGTTGATGAAACACAGATATTGCATCGGAATTGAACGCAACAGGCAACATGCCAACTTTTCTCCATGTGGCTAATGTCTCAAACAGACTATGCTTTGATCGATTCCTGATAGTCCAGTGGTAGCTTCCGAAGCACATCTGGAGGCGTTCTGTGATCTGTCGACTTTAAGTGCGTTGATGAAACTCAGAAATTGTATCGGGATAAAATACAACAATCTACATGCGGACTGTTGTCCATGGGAGTAATGTTTCAAACTGTCTACGTTTGATCGACTCCTGGGAGACCAGCAGTAGTTTCCGAAGCACATATGAGGGCATTCTGTAATTTGTGGACCTTCAGAGTGTTGATGAAACACAGAAATTGCATCGGGATTGAATACAACAGGCAGCATGCGGACTTTTCTCCATGGGAGTAATGTCTCAAACTGTGGACGCTTTGATCGATTCCTGGAAGATCAGTAGTAGTTTATGAAGCACATCTACAGGCTTTCTATAATATGTGCACCTTCAGAGCTTTGATGAAACACAGTAATTGCATCGGGATTGAATACAACAGGCACCATGCCGACTTTTCTCCATGGGAGTAATGTCTCAAACTGTCTATGCTTAGATCGTTTCCCTTCGAGACCAGTAGTTATTTCCTAAGCACATCTGGAGGCATTCTGTAATCTGTGGACATTCAGAGTGTCGATGAAACACATTAAGTGCATCGGGATTGAAGACAACAGCCACAATGCGGCTTTTTTCCGAGGGAGTAAAGTCTCAAACTGTCTATGCTTTGATCGAATCCTGGAAGACAAGCAGTAGTTTCCGAAGCACATCTAGAGGCATTCTGTACCCTGTGGACATTCAGAGTGTTGTTGAAACACAGAAATTGCATCGGGATTGATTACAACATGCACCATGCGGACTTTCATCCATGGGAGTAATGTCTCAAACTGTCTACGCTTTGATCGATTCCTGGAAGACCAGTATTAGTTTCTGAATCACATTGGAGGCATACTATAATGTGTGGAGCTTCAGAGTGTTGATGAAACACTGAAATGGCATCGGGATTGAATACAACGGGCACCATGCGGTCTTTTCTACATGGGAGTAATGTCTCAAACTGTATACGTTTGATCGATTCCTGGGACACCTGTAGTAGTTTCCGTAGCATATCTGGAGCCATTCTGTAATCTGTGGACCTTCAGAGTGTTGATGAACACAGAAATTGCATCGGGATTGAATACTACAAGCACAATGCGGATTTTTCTCCATGGGAATAATGTCTCAAACTGTGAACGCTTTGATCGATTCCGGGACGGCCAGTAGTAGTTTCCGAAGCACATCTGAAATCATTTTGTAATTTGTTGAGCTTCAGAGTGTTGATTAAACACAGGAATTGCATCGGGATTGAATACTATGGGCACCATGCGGACATTTCTCCATGGGAGTAATGTCTCAAACTGACTATGATTTACAAAATTGTTAAGACTTTCGTGGCCACTTGTTGACAAACTGCTTATTTGCTTCTGTCTCGGGTTCTTCGGCCGACGTTCGTGTGATGATTTTGCTGACGTTTCGCCAGCACGAGTGGCTGGCATTGTCAAAGCTTCACCCTCCATTGCCGGAGGTGAACTGGAGCCGGGCTCGCGGCCGCAGACTATATGTACCTTGCGCGCCAACGTCCGAGGGCTTCTCCGCGGTCATTTCCGCGGTCATTTCCGGTGCGTTTCTCCTCTTGCTACCTGCTACGGTCGTTCTCTGCAGTACGGGAAGCCAGGAGCCGTTTACCTTAAGGCTTTCTTCTTTCTTGTTGAAGCTGTTCCCGTGTTTGTGTATTTCTACAGCTTCTCTGTACAAGCGGGTGTGATAGTGCTTCCGTGTCGGTGAATTTTATTACATGTACCTGGTCGGTCTCACTCAGTGCGTGTTCTGCCACGGCCGATTTTTCCACCTGTCCCAACCTGCAATGTCGCTTATGTTCTTTGATCCTGGTGTTCATTGATCTTCCAGTCATTCCGACATAAACTTTCCCGCATGTGCATGGTAAGCGGTATATTCCTGACATTTCAAGTGGGTCCCTTTTATCCTTTGCCTTTCTAAGACATTCTTTGATTTTCCTTGTCGGTTTGAAAATTGTCTTTACGCCGTGCTTGTGTAATATACGGCCGATTCTGTCCGTCACTCTGGGAATGTATGGCAGAAAGGCCGTGCCCGACATTTCTTTTTCTGGTTTCTTACTTCGCCGGTGGTTTGGCTCTGTTACACTTCTAATATCATTTGTGGAGTACCCATTGCTCCTCAGAACCCTTGCCAGGTGTTGCATTTCGCGTTTAAGGTGCTGCGGCTCACATATTCGTGCTGCTCGCGTTACGAGCGTCTGAATCATGCATCTTTTCTGGCTCGGGTGGTGGTTTGACAGTTTGTGCAGATATCGGTCCGTGTGCGTCGGTTTTCGGTACACGCTATGTCCCAGGTTTTGGCCATCCCTTGTGACCAGCACATCTAGAAATGGTAGTTTTTTGTCCTTTTCCACTTCCATGGTAAATTTTATGTTGGCGTGGAGGTTGTTCAAGTGTCTTAGGAAGTCACCGAGCTGTTCTTCACCATGGCTCCACACGACGAAAGTATCATCGACGTACCTGTACGACACCTTAGGCTTACAAGTCGCCGAGTCCAGTGCCTGTGCTTCGAAATGTTCCATGAAGAAGTTGGCCACCACTGGACTAAGAGGACTACCCATGGCAACGCCTTCCAGCTGTTCGTAGAAATTGCCATTCCACGTGAAATAGCTCGTGGTGAGACAGGCATGGGAGAGCTTCATGATGTCTTGCGGGAAAATGGAACCGATGTGCTCCAGAGCGTCACTGAGTGGCACTTTCGTAAACAAAGAAACAATATCAAAGCTGACCAGGATGTCGTTTGGTGCAAGTTTTAGTTTCTTCAGCTTCTGGATGAAATGTCCTGAGTCCTTTACGTACGTGTCGGTCTTCCCCACGTGCGGCTGGAGCAGAGAGGCCAAGTGTTTTGCCAGTTTATATGTTGGTGAGCCAGGAGCGCTAACAATCGGTCTTAATGGAACGTTGTTCTTATGGATCAAAATCGGCCGTGGCAGAACACGCACTGAGTGAGACCGACCAGGTACATGTAATAGAATTCACCGACACGGAAGTTCTGGCTGTAGAGAAGCACTATCACACCCGCTTGTACAGAGAAGCTGTAGAAATACACAAACACGGGAACAGCTTCAACAAGAAAGAAGAAAGCCTTAAGGTAAACGGCTCCTGGCTTCCCGTACTGCAGAGAACGACCGTAGCAGGTAGCAAGAGGAGAAACGCACCGGAAATGACCGCGGAAATGACCGCGGAGAAGCCCTCGGACGTTGGCGCGCAAGGTACATATAGTCTGCGGCCGCGAGCCCGGCTCCAGTTCACCTCCGGCAATGGAGGGTGAAGCTTTGACAATGCCAGCCACTCGTGCTGGCGAAACGTCAGCAAAATCATCACACGAACGTCGGCCGAAGAACCCGAGACAGAAGCAAATAAGCAGTGACTATGATTTGATCGACTCCTGAAAGACCGGTAGTAGTATCCGAAGCACATCTGGAGGCTTTCTGTGATGTGTGGACCTTCAGAGCGTTGATGAAAAACAGAAATTGCATCGGGATTTAATACAACAGGCACAATGAGGACTATTCTCCACATGAGTAATGTCTGAAACTGTCTACGTTTGATCGATTCCTGGAAGGCCAGTAGTAGTTTGCGAAGCACATCTGGAGGCATTCTGTAATGTGTATACCTTCAGAGTGTTGATGAAACACAGAAATTGCATCGGAATTAAATGCAACAGGCACCATGCCAACGTTTCTCCATGTGGGTAATGTCTCAAACAGACTATGCTCTGATCGATTCCTGGGAGTCCAGTGGTAGCTTCCGAAGCACATCTGGAGGCGATCTGTCATCTGTGGACTTTCAGTGCGTTGATGAAAGTCAGAAATTGCATCGGGATAAAATACAACAATCAACATGCGGACTGTTCTCCATGGGAGTAATGTTTCAAACTGTCAACGTTTGATCGATTCCTGGGAGACCAGCAGTAGTTTCCGATGCACATATGAGGGCATTCAGTAATTTTTGGACCTTCAGAGTGTTGATGAAACACAGAAATTGCATCGGGATTGAATAAAACAGGCACCATGCGGACCTTTCTCCATGGGAGTAATGTCTCAAACTGTCAATGCTTAGATCGTTTCCCTTCGAGACCAGTAGTTATTTCCTAAGCACATCTGGAGGCATTCTGTAATCTGTGGACATTCAGAGTGTCGATGAAACACAGTAAGTGCATCGGGATTGAAGACAACAGCCACAATGCGGCTTTTTTCCAAGGGAGTAAAGTCTCAAACTGTCTATGCTTTGATCGAATCCTGGGAGACAAGCAGTAGTTTAAGAAACACATTTGGGGGCATTCTGCAATGTGTGGACCTTCAGAGTGTTTATGAAACACAGAAATTGCATCGGGATTGAATACAACAAGCTCAATGCGGATTTTTCTCCATGGGAGTAATGTCTGAAACTGTCAACGCTTTGATCGATTCCTGGACAACCATTAGTAGTATCCGAAGCACATCTGGAGGCATTCTATAATATGTGGACCTTCAGAGCTTCGATGAAACACAGATATTTCATTGGGATTGAATACAACAGGCACCATGCGGACTTTTCTCCAAGGGAGTAATGTCTCAAACTATCTACGATTTGATCGATTCCAGGAAGACCGGTAGTAGTTTCCGAAGCACATCTAAAGGCATTCTGTAACCTGTGGACCTACAGAGTGTTGATGAAACACAGAAATTGCATCGGGATTGAATACTACAATCACCATGCGGACTTTCATCCATAGGAGTAATGTCTCAAACTGTCTACGCTTTGATCGATTCCTGGAAGACCAGTAGTCGTTTGCGAAGCACATCTGGAATCTTTCTGTAATGTTTATACCTTCAGAGGGTTGATGAAACACAGAAATCGCATCGGAATTGAATACAACAGGCACCATGCTGACTTTTCTCCATGTGGGTAATGTCTCAAACTGTCTATATTTTGATCGTTTCCTGGGAGACAAGTAGTTATTTCCGAAGCACATGTTGAGGCATTCTGTAATCTCTGGACCTTCTGAGTATTGATGAAACACAGCAATTGCATAGGGATTGAATATAACGAGCACCATGGGGTCATATCTACATGGGAATAAAGTCTCAAACTGTCTACGTTTGATCGATTGCTGGAAGACAAGCACTAGTTTGCGAAGCAGATCTGGATGCATTCTGTAATTTGTGGACCCTCAGAGAGTTGATGAAACACAGAACTTGCATCGGTATTGAATACAACATTCACCATACGGACTATTCTCCACGGGAGTAATGTCTTAAACCTTCCACACTTTGATCGATTCCTGGAAGACCAGTAGTAGTTTCCGAAGCACATCTGGAGGCATTCTGTAAACTGTGGACCTTCATAGTGTTGATGAAACACAGAAATTGCATCAGGATTGAATACGACAGGCTCCATGCGGACTTTTCTCCATGGGAGTATTGTCTCAAACATTCTACGCTTCGATAGATTCCTGGAACACCAGTAGTAGTTTCCGGTAGACATCTCGAAGCATTCTGTAATCTGTAGACCTTCAGGGTGTTGATGAAATACAGATATTGCATCGTGATTGAATTCAACAGGCACCATAGCGCCTTTTCTACATGGGAGTAATGTCTCAAACTGTCTACGCTTCGATCGATTGCTGGAAGACAAGCAGTAGTTTTCGAAGCACATTTTGAGGCAGTCTGTTATCTGTGGACCTTCAGAGTGTTGATGAAACACAGAAATCGCACCGGGGATGAATACAACAAGCGCCATGCGGACTTTTCTCCGTGGGAGTAATGTCACAAACTGTCATCGTTTTGATCTTTTCCTGGAACACCAGTAGTAGTTTCCGAAGCACATCTGGAGGTACTCTGTAACCTGTGGACCCGCAGAGTGTTTATGAAACACAGAAATTGCATCGGGATTGAATACCACAGGCATCATGCGGTCTTTTCTCAATGGCAGTTATGTCTCAAACTGTCTATGCTATGATCGATTCCTGGAATACCAGTAGTAGTTTCCGAAGCACATCTGGAGGCATTCTCTAATCTATGGACCTCCAGAGTTTTGATGATCCACAGAAATTGCATCGGGATTTAATACAACAGGCACCACGAGACGTTATTCCATGAGAGATATGTCTCAAACTGTCTACGCTTTGGGCGATTCCTGGAAGACCAGTATTACTTTCCGAAGCACATCTGGAGGCATTCTGTCATCTGTGTACTTTCAGTGTTTTGATGAAACACAGAAATTGCATCTGGATTGAATATAACTGGCACCATGAGGAATTTTCACCATGGGAGTAATGTCTCAAATTGTCTTCGCTTTGATCGATTCCTCGAAGACCAGTAGTAGTTTCCAAAGCTCATCTGGAGGCATTTTGTAATCTGTGGACCATCAGAGTGGTAATGAAACACAGATATTGCATCAGGATTGAATACAACAGGCACCATGCGAACTTTTATCTATGTGAGTATTGTCTCAAACTGTCTACGTTCGATCTATTCCTGGAAGACCAGCTGTAGTTTCCAAAGCGTATCTGGAAGCATTCTGAAATCTGTGGACCTTCAGAGTGTTGATGAAACACAGAAATTGCATCGGGTTTGAATACAACAGGCACCATGCAGACTGTTCCCCATTGGAGTATTGTCTCAAACTGTCTACGTTTCATCGATTCCTGGAAGACCTGCAGTACTTTCCAAAGCACATCTGGTATAATTCTGTAATCTGTGGACCTTCAGAGTGTTGATGAAACACAGATATTGTAACAGGATTGAATACAACAGTTCTCTATGGCAGTAATGTCTCGAACTTTCTACGCTTTGATCGATTCCTGGAAGACCAGTAGCAGTTTCCAAAGCTCATCTGGATGAATTCTGTAATCTGTTGACCTTCAGAGTGCTGACGAAACACAGAAATTTCTTCGGGATTGAATACAAAAGGCACCATGCTCACTTTTCTCCATGGGAGTAGTGTTCAAACTGTCTACGATTTCATCGGTTCCTCGAAGAAGAGTAGTAGCTTTCGAAGCACATCTGGAGGCATTGCGTAATGTGTGGACCTTCAGAGTGTTGATGAAACACTGACACTGCATCGGAATTGAATACCACAGTCACCATGCCGACTTTTTTCCATGTGAGTAATGTCTCAAACTGTCTATGTTTTGATCGATTCATGGAAGACGATTAGTAGTTTCCGAAGCACTTATGGAGGCATTCTGTAAACTGTGGACCTTCAGTGTGTTGATGAAACATAGTAATCTCATCGGGATTGAATACAACAGGCACCATGCGGACTTTTGTCCATGGAAGTAATGTCTCAAACTGGCTACGATCTGATCGGTTCCTGGAAGTCCAGTAATAGTTTCCGAAGCACATCTGGAGGCATTCTGTAATGTGTGGAAGATCAGAGTGTTGATGAATCACAGAAATTACATCGGGATTGAAAACCACAGGCACCATTTGGTCTTTTCTCCATGGGAGTAATGTCTTAAACTGTCCACGCTTTGATCGATTCCTGAAAGACCAGTAGTATTTTTCGAAGCACATCTAGATGCATTCTGTAATGTGTGGACCTTCAGAGTGTTGATGAAACACAGAAATTGCATCGGGATTGAATTAACATGCACCATGCGGAATAATCTACATGGGAGTAATGTCTCAAACTGTCCACGTCTTGATCGATTGCTGGAAGACCAGTAGTAGTTTCTGAATCATATGTGGGGGCATTCTGTAATCTGAGGACTTTCAGAGTGTTGATGAAGCACATAAATTGCATCGGGATTGAATACAACAGGAAATATGCAGACTTTTCTCAATGGGAGTAATTTCTCAAACTGTCTACGCTTTGATCGTTCCCTGGTAGACAAGTATTAGTTTCCTAAGCACATCTTGGGGCATTCTGTAATCTGTGGACCTTCAGAGTGTTAATGAAACACAGAAATTGCATTGGGATTAAATACAACAGCCGCCATGCGGACTTTTCTCCATGGGAGTAATGTCTCAAACTGTCTACATTTGATCGATTCCTGGAAGACCAGTAGTAGTTTCCGAAGCTCATTTGTAGGCACTGTGTAATCTGTGGACCTTCAGAGTCTTGACGAAACACAGAAGTTGCATCGGGTTTGAATACAACAGGCAGCATGCGGACTTTTCTCCATGGGAGTTATGTCTCAAACTGTCTACGCTTTGATCGATTCCTGGAAGACCAGTAGCAGTTTCCGAAGCACATATGGAGGGCTTTTGTGATCTATGGACCTTCAGAGCGTTGATGAAGCACAGAAATTGCATCGGGATTGAATACAACAGGCTCCATGCGGACTTTTCTAAATGGGAGTAATTTCTCAAACAGTGTATCCTTTGATCAATTCCTGGAAGACCATTAGTAGTTTCCGAAGCACATCTGGAATCATTCTGTAATCTGTGGACCTTCAGAGTGTTGATGAAACACAGAATATGCATCGGGATTGAATACAACAGGTACCTTACGGACTTCTCTCCATGGGAGCAATGTCTCAAATTGTCTGGAATTCGATCGATTCCTGAAAGACCAGTAGTAGCTTCCGAAGCACATATGAAGGTATTCTGTAATCTGTGGACCTTCAGAGTGATGATGACACACAGAAATTGCAACGGGATTGAATACCACAGTCACCATGCGGACTTCACTCCATGGAAGTAATGTCTCAACTGTCTACGCTTTGATCGATTAATGGAAGACCAGTAGTAGTTTGGGAAGCACATCTGGAGGCATTCTGCATCCTTCGGACCTTCAGAGGGTTGACGAAACACAGAAATGGCATCGGGATTGAATCCCACAGGCACCATGCGGACTTTAATCCATGGAAGTAATGTCTCAACTGTCTACGTTTTGATCGATAAATGGAACACCAGTAGTAGTTTGCGAAGCTTATCTGTATTCATTCTGTAATCTGTAAACCTTCAGAGTGTTGATGAAACACAGAAATTGCATTGAGATTGAATACAACAGGCTCCATGCGGACTTTTCTCCATGAGAGTAATTTCTCAAACTGTCTCCGATTTCATCGACTCCTGAAAGACCAGTAGTAGTTTCTGCAGCACATATGGAGGTATTCTGTAATCTGTGGACCTTTAGAGTGTTGATGAAACACATAAATTGCATCGGAGTGAATAAAACAATCACCATGCTGTTTTTTCTACATGGGAGTAATGTCTCAATCTGTCTACGCTTTGATCGATTAGTGGAAGTCCAGTAGTAGCTTGCGTAGCACATCTAGGGGCATTCTGCAATCTGTGGACCTTCAGAGTGTTGATGAAACACAGAAATTGCATCGGGATTGAATACAACATTCACCATGCCAACTTTTCTCCATGGGAGTAATGTCTCAAACTGACTATGCTTTGATCGATTCCTGGAAGAACAGTAGTAGTTTCCGAAGCACACCTGGAAACATTCTTTAATCTGTGGACCTTCAGAGTGTTGAAGAAACACAGAAATTGCATTGGGATTGAATACAACAGGCACCATCGGACTTTTCTCCGTGGGAGTAAGGTCTGCAACTGTCTACGCTTTGATCGATTCCTGGAAGACCAATAATAGTTTCCGAAGCACATCTGGGATCATTCTGTAATCTGTCAACCTTCAGAGTGTTTATAAAAAACAGAAATTTCATCGAGATTGAATACAACACTCACCATGCGGACTTTTCGCCATGGAAATAATGTCTCTAACTGTCTACGCTTTGATCGATTCCTGGATGACCAGTAGTAGTTTTCGAAGCACATCAGGAGGCATTCTGTAATCTGTGGATATTCAGAGTGTTGATGAAACATATAGATTGCAACGGGATTGAATACAAAACGCACCATGCCGACTTCTCTAAATTTTAGTATTGTCTCAAAATATCTACTATTTGATCGACTCCTGGAACATCAGTAGTAGTTTCCAAAGCTCATCTGAAGGCATTCTGTAATCTGTAGACCTTCAGAGTGTTGATGAAACACAGAAATTGCATCGGGATTGAATACAACAGGCACCCAGCGGACTTTTATACATGGGAGTAATGTCTCAAACTGTCTACGCTTTGATATTTCCCTGGGAGACCAGTAGTAGTTCCCGAGGCATATCTGGAGGCATTCTATAATCTGTGGACCTTCAGAGTGTTGATGATAACACATAAATTGCATCGGGATTAAATAAAACAGGCACCATACGGACTTTTCTCCATGGAATTAAGGTTAAGCAGTCTAAGCTTTGATTGATTTCTGAAAGACCAATAGTAGTTTCCGAAGCACATCTGAAATCATTCTGTAATCTGAGGACTTTCAGAGTGTTGATGAAGCACATAAATTTGCATCGGGATTGAATACAAAAGGCAATATACAGACTTTTCTCAATGGGAGTAATTTCTCAAACTGTCTACGCTTTGATCGTTCCCTGGTAGACAAGTATTAGTTTCCTAAGCACATCTTGGGGCATTCTGTAATCTGTGGATCTTCAGAGTGTTAATGAAACACAGAAATAGCATTGGGATTAAATACAACAGCCGCCATGCGTAATTTTCTCCATGGGAGTAATGTCTAAAACTATCTACGCTTTGATCGTTCCCCCGAAGACCAGTAGAAGTTGAAGAAGCACATCTGGAGGCATTCTGTTATCTGTGGATATTCAGAGTGTTGATGAAACACAGAAATTGCATCAGGATTGAATACAACAGGCACCATGCGGACTTTTCTCAAAGGGAGTAATGTCTCAAACAGTCTAAGATTTGATCGATTCCTGAAACACCAGTAGTAGTTTTCGTAGCACATCTGGAGGCATTCTGTAATCTGTGGACCTGCAGAGTGTTGATGAAATGCAGAAATTGCATCGGGATTGAATACAACGGTCTCCATGCGGACTTTTCTCCATGGGAGTAATGTCTCAAACTGTCTACATTTGGTCGATTCCTGGAAATCCAGCAGTAGTTTCCGAAGCACATATGGAGGCATTCTGTTATCTGTGGACCTTCAGAGTGTTGATGCAACACAGAAATTGCATCGGGATTGAATACAATTTTCACCATGAGGACTTTACTCCGTGGGAGTAATGTCTCAAACTGTCTACGCTTTGATCGATTCCTGGAAGACCAGTAGTAGTTTCCGAAGCTCATTTGTAGGCACTGTGTAATCTGTGGACCTTCAGAGTCTTGACGAAACACAGAAGTTGCATCGGGTTTGAATACAACAGGCAGCATGCGGACTTTTCTCCATGGGAGTTATGTCTCAAACTGTCTACGCTTTGATCGATTCCTCGAAGACCAGTAGTAGTTTCCGAAGCACATCCGGAGGCATTCTGCAATGTGTGGACCTTCAGAGTGTTGATGAAACACAGAAATTGCATCGGGATTGAATACAACAGGCACCATACGGACTTTTCTCCATGGGATTAATGTCAAGCAGTCTAAGCTTTGATTGATTTCTGAAAGACCAATAGTAGTTTCCGAAGCACATCTGGAATCATTCTTTAATCTGTGGACCTTCAGAGTGTTGATGAAACACAGAATATGCATCGGGATTGAATACAACAGGTACCTTACGGACTTCTCTCCATGGGAGCAATGTCTCAAATTGTCTGGAATTTGATCGATTCCTGAAAGACCAGTAGTAGCTTCCGAAGCACATATGCAGGTATTCTGTAATCTGTGGACCTTCAGAGTGTTGATGACACACAGAAATTGCAACGGGATTGATTACCACAGTCACCATGCGGACTTCACTCCATGGAAGTAATGTCTCAACTGTCTACGCTTTGATCGATTAATGGAAGACCAGTAGTAGTTTTGGAAGCACATCTGGAGGCATTCTGCATCCTTCGGACCTTCAGAGGGTTGACGAAACACAGAAATGGCATCGGGATTGAATACCACAGGCACCATGCGGACTTTAATCCATGGAAGTAATGTCTCAACTGTCTACGTTTTGATCGATAAATGGAACACGAGTAGTAGTTTGCGAAGCTTATCTGTATTCATTCTGTAATCTGTAAACCTTCAGAGTGTTGATGAAACACAGAAATTGCATTGAG
Organism: Schistocerca gregaria; assembly: GCF_023897955.1. NCBI lineage: Eukaryota > Metazoa > Arthropoda > Insecta > Orthoptera > Acrididae > Schistocerca > Schistocerca gregaria. Next base: position 495,552 of record NW_026062031.1, on the reverse strand, counting down.
ATTGAATACAACAGGCACCATGCGGACCAGTAGTAGTTCCCGAAGCATATCTGGAGGCATTCTATAATCTGTGGACCTACAGAGTGTTGATGAAACACATAAATTGCATCGGGATTTAATAAAACAGGCACCATACGGACTTTTCTCCATGGAATTAAGGTCAAGCAGACTAAGCTTTGATTGATTTCTGAAAGACCAATAGTAGTTTCCGAAGCACATCTGAAATCATTCTGTAATCTGTGAACCTTCAGAGTGTTGATGAAACACAGAGATTGCATCGAGATTGAATACAACAGGCACCTTACGGACTTTTCTCCATGGGAGTAATGTCTCAAACTGTCTACGATTTGATCTTGTCCTAAAAGACCAGTAGTAGCTTCCGAAGTACGTATGGCGGTATTCTGTAATCTGTGGACCTTCAGAGTGTTGATGAAACACAGAAATTGCAACGGGATTGAATACCACAGTCACCATGCGGACTTCACTCCATGGAAGTAATGTCTCAACTGTCCTGGAAGAACAGTAGTAGTTTCCAAAGCACATCTGGATTCATTCTGTAATCTGTAAACCTTCAGAGTGTTGATGAAACACAGAAATTGCATCGAGATTGAATACAACAGGCAATATGCGGACTTTTCTCCATGGGAGTAATGTCTCAAACTGTCTACGATTTCATCGATTCCTGAAAGACCAGTAGTAGTTTCTGCAGCACATATGGAGGTATTCTGTAATCTGTGGACCTTTAGAGTGTTGATGAAACACATAAATTGCATCGGAGTGAATAAAACAATCACCATGCGGTTTTTTCTACATGGGAGTAATGTGTCAATCTGTCTACGCTTTGATCGATTAGTGGAAGTCCAGTAGTAGTTTGCGTAGCACATCTAGGGGCATTCTGCAATCTGTGGACCTTCAGAGTGTTGATGAAACACAGAAATTGCATCGGGATTGAATACAACATTCACCATGCCTACTTTTCTCCATGGGAGTAATGTCTCAAACTGACTATGCTTTGATCGATTCCTGGAAGAACAGTAGTAGTTTCCGAAGCACACCTGGAAACATTCTTTAATCTATGGACCTTCAGAGTGTTGAAGAAACACAGAAATTGCATTGGGATTGAATACAACAGGCACCATCGGACTTTTCTCCGTGGGAGTAAGGTCTCCTACTGTCTACGCTTTGATCGATTCCTGGAAGACCAATAATAGTTTCCGAAGCAAATCTGGGATCATTCTGTAATCTGTCGACCTTCAGAGTGTTTATAAAAAACAGAAATTTCATCGAGATTGAATACAACACTCACCATGCGGATTTTTCTATATGGGAGTAATGTCTCAATCAGTCTACTTTTTGATCGATTCCTGGAAGACCAGTAGTAGTTTCCGAAGCACATCTGAAGGCATTCTGTAATCTGTGGATCTTCAGAGTGTTGATGAAACACAGAAATTGCATCAGGATTGAGTACAACAGGCACCATGCCGACTTTTCTTCATGGGAGTAATGTCAGAAACTGTCTATGTTTTGATCGATTCGTGGAGGACCAGTAGTAGTTTCCGAAGCACATGTATAATCATTCTGTAATCTGTGGACCTTCAGAGTGTTGATGAAACACAGAAATGGCATCGGGATTGAATACAGCAGGAACGATGGGGAGTTTTCTCAATGGGAGTAATGTCTCAAACTGTCTACGGTTTGATCGATTCCTCAAAGACCAGTAGTAGCTTCTGAAGCACATATGCAGGTATTCTGTAATCTGTGGACCTTCAGAGTGTTGATGAAACACAGAAATTGCATCGGGATTGATTACAACAGGCACCATGCGGATTTTTCTATATGGGAGTAATGTCTCAATCAGTCTACTTTTTGATCGATTCCTGGAAGACCAGTAGTAGTTTCCGAAGCACATCTGAAGGCATTCTGTAATCCGTGAACCATCAGAGTGTTGATGAAACACAGAAATTGCTTCGGGATTGAATACAACATTCACCGTGCTGACTTTCTTCATGGGAGTAATGCCTCAAACTGTTTACGATTAGATCCTTCCCTGTGAGACCAGTAGTAGTTTCCGAAGCATATCAGGAGGCATTCTGTAATCTGTGGATCTTTGGAGTGTTGATGAAACACAGAAATTGCATCGCGATTGAATACAACAGGCAGCATGCGGACTTTTCTATATGGGAGTAATGTCTCAACTGTCTACGCTTTGATCGATTAATGGAAGACCAGTAGCAGTTTCTGCAGCACATATGGAGGTATTCTGTAATCTGTGGACCGTCAGACTGTTGATGAAGCACAGAAATTGCATCGGGATTGAATACAACAGGCACCATGCGGTTTTGTCTACATGGGAGTAATGTATCAATCTGTCTACGCTTTGATCGATTAATGGAAGTCCAGTAGTAGTTTGCGAAGCACATCTGGGGGCATTCTGTAATCTGTGGACCTTCAGAGTGTTGATGAAACACAGAAATTGTATCGGGATTGAATACAACAGGCACCATGCCGACATTTCTCCATGGGAGTAATGTCTCAAACTGTCTATGTTTTGATCGATTCGTTGAAGACCAGTAGAAGTTTTCGAAGCACATCTGGTATTTATTCTATAACCTGTGGACCTTCAGAGTGTTGAAGAAACATAGAGATTGTAACGGGATTGAGTACAACACACACCATGCCGACTTCTCTCCATGGGAGTAATGTCTCAAACTATCTACCATTTGATCGATTCCTGGAAGATCAGTAGTAGTTCCTGAAGCATATCTGGAGGCATTATGTAATCTGTGGACCTTTAGAGTGTTTATGAAACACATAAATTGCATCGGGAATGAATACAACAGGCACCATGCGGACTTTTCTCTATGGGTGTAAGTTCTCAAACAGTCTATGCTTTGATCAATTTCTGGAAGACCAGTAGTAGTTTTCGAAGCACATCTGGAATCATTCTGTAATCTATGGACCTTCTCAGTGTTGATGAATCACAGAAATTGCTTCGGGATTGAATACAACAGGCACCTAACGGACTTTTCTCCTTGGGAGTAAAGACTCAAACTGCCTACGATTTTCGATTCCTGAAAGACCAATAGTAGCTTCTGAAGCACATATGCAGGTATTCTGTAATCTGTGGACCCTCAGAATGTTGATGAAACACAGAAATTGCATCTTGATTGAATACAACAGTCACCATGCGGACTTTTCTATATGTGAGTAATGTCTCAACTGTCTACGCTTTGATCGATTAATGGAAGACCAGTTGTAGTTTGCGAAGCACATCTGGAGGTATTCTGTAATCTGTGGACCTTCAGAGTGTTAATGAAACACAGAAATTGCATTGGGATTAAATACAACAGCCGCCATGCGTAATTTTCTCCATGGGAGTAATGTCTAAAACTGTCTACGCTTTGATCGTTCCCCCGAAGACCAGTAGAAGTTGAAGAAGCACATCTGGAGGCATTCTGTTATCTGTGGATATTCAGAGTGTTGATGAAACACAGAAATTGCATCAGGATTGAATACAACAGGCACCATGCGGACTTTTCTCAAAGGGAGTAATGTCTCAAACTGTCTAAGCTTTGATCGATTCCTGGAACACCGGTAGTAATTTTCGTAGCACATCTGGAGGCATTCTGTAATCTGTGGACCTGCAGAGTGTTGATGAAACACAGAAATTGCATCGGGATTGAATACAACAGGCACCATGCTTACTTTTCTCCATGGGAGTAATGTCTCAAACCGTCTACGGTTTGATCGTTCCGTTGGAGACCAGTAATAGTTTCCGAAGCATAACTGGAGTCATTATGTAATCTGTGGACCTCCAGAGTGATGATGAAACACAGAAATTGCATCGGGATTGAATACAACATGCACCATTGCGACTTTTCTCCATGGGACTAATGTCCGAAACTGACTATGCTTTGATCGACTCCTGGAAGAACAGTAGTAGTTTCCAAAGCACATCTGGATTCATTCTGTAATCTGTAAACCTTCACAGTGTTGATGAAACACAGAAATTGCATCGAGATTGAATACAACAGGCACCATGCGGACTTTTCTCCATGGGAGTAATGTCTCAAACTGTCTACGATTTCATCGATTCCTGAAAGACCAGTAGTAGTTTCTGCAGCACATATGGAGGTATTCTGTAATCTGTGGACCTTTAGAGTGTTGATGAAACACATAAATTGCATTGGGAGTGAATAAAACAATCACCATGCGGTTTTTTCTACATGGGAGTAATGTCTCAATGTGTCTACGCTTTGATCGATTAGTGGAAGTCCAGTAGTAGTTTGCGAAGCTCATCTGTGGGCATTCTGCAATCTGTGGACCTTCAGAGTGTTGATGAAACACAGAAATTGCATCGGGATTGAATACAACATTCACCATGCCTGGTTTTCTCCATGGGAGTAATGTCTCAAACTGACTATGTTTTGATCGATTCCTGGAAGAACAGTAGTAGTTTCCGAAGCACACCTGGAAACATTCTTTAATCTGTGGACCTTCAGAGTGTTGAAGAAACACAGAAATTGCATTGGGATTGAATACAACAGGCACCATCGGACTTTTCTCCGTGGGCGTAAGGTCTCCAACTGTCTACGCTTTGATCGATTCCTGGAAGACCAATAATAGTTTCCGAAGCACAGCTGGGATCATTCTGTAATCTGTCGACCTTCAGAGTGTTTATAAAAACAGAAATTGCATCGAGATTGAATACAACACTCACCATGTGGACTTTTCGCCATGGAAATAATGTCTCTAACTGCCTACGCTTTGATCGATTCCTGGAAGACCAGTAGTAGTTTACGAAGCACATCAGGAGGCATTCTGTAATCTGTGGATCTTCAGAGTGTTGATGAAACACAGAAATAGCATCAGGATTAAGTACAACCGGCACCACGCCGACTTTTCTTCATGGGAGTAATGTCCCAAACTGTCTATGTTTTGATCGATTCGTGGAGCACCAGTAGTAGTTTCCGAAGCACATGTATTATCATCCTGTAATCTGTGGACCTTCATAGTGTTGATGAAACACAGAAATGGCATCGGGATTGAATACAACAGGAACGATGGGGACTTTTCTCCATGGGAGTAATGTCTCAAACTGTCTACGGTTTGATCGATTCCTCAAAGACCAGTAGTAGCTTCTGAAGCACATATGCAGGTATCCTGTAATCTGTGGACCTTCAGAGTGTTGATGAAACACAGAAATTGCATCGGTATTGAATACAACAGGCACCATGTCTACTTTTCTCAATGGGAGTAATGTCTCAAACTGTCTATGATTTGATCGATTCGTGGAAGACCAGTAGTAGTTTGCGAAGCACATCTGGAGGCATTCTGTAATTTCTGGACCTTCAGAGTGTTGATGAAACACAGAAATTGCATCGGGATTGAATACAACAGGCACCATGCTTACTTTTCTCCATGGGAGTAATGTCTCAAACCGTCTACGGTTTGATCGTTCCGTGGGAGACCAGTAATAGTTTCCGAAGCATAAATGGAGGCATTATGTAATCTGTGGACCTCCAGAGTGTTGATGAAACACAGAAATTGCATCGGGATTGAATACAACATGCACCATGCCGACTTTTCTCCATGGGAGTAATGTCCGAAGCTGACCTTGCTTTGATCGATTCCTGGAAGAACAGTAGTAGTTTCCAAAGCACACCTGGAAACATTCTTTAATCTGTGGACCTTCAGAGTGTTGAAGAAACACAGAAATTGCATGGGATTGAATACAACAGGCATAATCGGACTTTTCTCCGTGGGAGTATGTCTCCAACTGTCTACGCTTTGATCGATTCATGGAATACCAATAATAGTTTCCGAAGCACATCTGGGATCATTCTGTAATCTGTCGACCTTCAGAGTGTTTATAAAAACAGAAATTGCATCGAGATTGAATACAACACTCACCATTCGGACTTTTCGCCATGGAAATAATGTCTCTAACTGTCTACGCTTTGATCGATTCCTGGAAGACAAGTAGTAGTTTCTGCAGCACATATGGAGCCATTCTGTAATCTGTGGATCTCAGAGTGTTAATGAAATATAGAAATTGCATCGGTATTGAACACAACAGGCACCATGCGGTCTTTTCTCCATGTGCGTAATTTCTCAAACTGTCTACGGTTTAATAGTTTTCCTGGGAGACCAGTAGTAGTTTCCGAAGCATATCTGGAGGCTCTCTGCAATCTGTTTACCTTCGGAGTGACACAAAAATTGTATCGGGAATGAATACAACATGCACAATGCGGACCTTTCTCCATGGGAGTAATATCTCAGACTGTCTATGCTTTGATCGATTCCTGGAAGAACAGTAGTAGTTTGCGAAGCACATCTGGAGGCATTCTGTAATCTGTGGACCTTCAGAGTGCTTATAAAAAACAGAAATTGCATCGGGATTGAATCCCACAGGCACCATGCGGACTTTCCGCCTTGGGAGTAATGTGTCAACTGTCTACAATTTGATCGATACCTGGAAGAACAGTAGTAGTTTCCGAAGCAAATCTGGAGGTATTCTGTAATCTGTGGACCTTCACAGTGTTGATGAAACGCAGAAATTGCGCCGGGATTGAATCCCACAGGCACCATGCGGAGTTTTCTCCAAGGGAGTAATGTCTAAACTGCCTACGCCTTGATCGATTAATGCAAGAACAATAAAAGTTTGCGAAGCACATCTGGAGGCATTCAGTAATTTGTGGACCATCAGAGTGTTGATGAAACACAGATGTTGCATCGGGATTAAATACAACAGGCACCATGCCGACTTTTCTCCATGGGAGAGTGTTGATGAAACGCAGAAATTGCGCCGGGATTGAATCCCACAGGCACCATACGGAGTTTTCTCCAAGGGAGTAATGTCTAAACTGCCTACGCCTTGATCGATTAATGCAAGAACAGTAAGAGTTTGCGAAGCACATCTGGAGGCATTCAGTAATTTGTGGGCCATCAGAGTGTTGATGAAACACAGATATTGCATCGGGATTGAATACAACAGGCACCATGCCGACTTTTCTCCATGGGAGTAATTTCTCAAACTGTATATTGTTTGATCGATTTGTGGAAGAACAGTAGTAGTTTCCGAAGCACATCTGGAGGCATTCTGTAATCTGTGGATCTTCAGAGTGTTGATGAATCACGGAAATTACATCAGGATTGAGTACAACAGGCACCATGCCGACTTTTCATTATGGGAGTAATGTCCCAAACTGTATATGCTCTGATCGATTCGTGGAGGACCAGTAGTAGCTTCCGAAGCACATGTATAATCATTCTGTAATATGTGGACCTTCAGAGTGTTGATGAAACACAGAAATTGCATCGGGATTGAATACAACAGGCACCATGCGGACTTTTCTCCATGGGAGTAATGTCTCAAACTGTCTACGGTTTGATCGATTCCTGAAATACAAGCAGTAGTTTCTGCAGCACATATGGAGGCATTCTGTAATCTGTGGACCTACAGAGTGTCGATGAAATACAGAAATTGCATCGGTATTTAACACGATATGCACAATGCGGACTTTTCTCCATGGGAGTAATGTCTCAACTGTCTACGCTTTGATCGATTCCTGGAAGACCAGTAGTAGTTTGCGAAGCACATCTGGAGGCATTCTGCAACCTTCTGACCTTCAGAGTGTTGATTAAACACGGAAATTACATCAGTATTGAGTACAAAAGGCACCATGCGGACTTTTCTCCATGGGAGTAATGTCTCAACTGTCTACGCTTTGATCGATTCCTGGAAGAACGGCAGTAGTTTCCGAACCACATCTGGAATCATTCTGTAATCTGTCGACCATCAGAGTGTTTATAAAAAACAGAAATTGCATCGGGATTAAATACAACAGGCACCATGCGGACTTTTGGCCATAGAAGTAATGTCTCAAACTGTCTACGCTTTGGTCGATTCCTGGAAGACCAGTGGTAGCTTCCGAAGAACATCTAGAGGCATTCTGAAATCTGTGGACCTTCAGAGTGTTGAAGAAATACAGAAATTGCATCGGTATTGAACACAACAGGCACCATGCGGACTTTTCTCCATGGGGTAATGAGTCAACTGTCTACGCTTTGATCTATACCTGGAAAACAGCAGTAGTTTCTGAAGCACATCTGGAGGCATTCTGCAATCTGTGGACCTTCAGAGTGTTGATGAAACACAGAAATTACACAGGGATTGAATCCCACAGGCACCATGCGGACTTTTCCCCATGGGAGTAATGTCTCAAACTGTCTACGCTTTGATCGATTAATGGAAGAACAGTAGTAGTTTCAGAAGCACATCTGGAGGCATTCTGTAATCTCTGGACCTTCAGAGTGTTGATGAAACACAGAAATTGTATCGGGATTGAATACAACAGGCAGTATGCGAAGTTTTCTACATGAGAGTATTGTCTTATACTGTCTACACTTTGATCTATTCCTGGAAGACCAGTAGTAGTTTCCAAAGCACATCTGGAATCATTCTGTAATCTGTGGACCTTCAGAGTGTTGAAGAAACTCAGAAATTGCATCGGGATTGAATACAACAGGCAACAAGAGGACTTTTCGCCATGGAAGTAATGTCTCAAACTGTCTACGCTTTGATCAATTCCTGGAAGACCAGTAGCAGCTTCCGAAGCTCATCTGGCGGCATTCTGTAACCTGTGGACCTTCAGAGTGTTGATGAAACACAGAAATGGCAAAGGGATTGAATCCCACAGGCACCATGCGGATTTTTCTCAATGGCAGTAATGTCTCAAACTGTTTACGTTTTGATCGTTCCTTGGGAGACCAGTAGTAGTTTCCGAAGCACATCTGGAAGCATTCCGTAATCAGTGGACCTTCAGATTGTTGATGAAACACAGAAATTGCACAGGGATCGAATCCCACAGGCACCATGCGGACTTTTCTCCATGGGAGTAATGTCTCAACTGTCTACGCCTTGATCGATTCCTGGAAGACCAGTAGTATTTTGCGAAGCACATCTGGAGGCATTCTGCAACCTTCGGACCTTCAGAGTGTTGATGAAACACAGAAATTGCATCGGGATTGAAAACAAAATACACCATGCCGACTTTTCTCCATGGGAGTAATGTCTCAAACTGTTTACGATTTGATCGATTCCTGGAATACCAGTAGTAGCTTCTGAAGCACATCTGGAATCATTCTTTAATCTCTGGACCTTCAGAGTGTTGATGAAAAACAGAAATTGCATCGCGATTGAAATCAACAGGCATTGTGCTAAGTCTTCTCCATGGGGGTATTGTCTTATACTCTCTACACTTTGATCGAGTCCTGGAAGCCAGTAGTAGTTTTCAAAGCACATCTGTAATCATTCTGTAATCTGTCGACCTTCAGGGTGTTTATAAAAAACAGAAATTGCATCGGGATTGAATACAACATTCACCACGCGGACTTTTCACCATGGAAGTATTGTCTCAAACTGTCTACGCTTTTATCAATTCCTGGAAGACCAGTAGTAGCTTCCGAAGCTCATCTGGAGGTATTCTGCAATCTGTGGACCTTCAGAGTGTTGATGAAACACAGAAATTGCATCAGGATTGAATACAACAGGCAGAATGCCGAGTTTTCTGCATGGGAGTAATGTCTCAAACTGTCTATGATTTGATAGATTCGTGGAAGACCAGTAGTAGTTTCCAAAGCACATCTGGAATCATTCTGTAATCTGTCGACCTTCAGAGTGTTTATAAAAAACAGAAATGGCATCGGGATTGAATACAACAGGCTACATGCGGACTTTTCGCCATGGAAGTAATTTATCCAACTGTCTACGCTTTGATCGATTCCTGGAAGTCCAGCAGTAGTTTCCGAAGCACATCTGGAATCATTGTGTAATCTGTCGACCTTCAGAGTGTTTATAAAAAACAGAAATATGCATTAGGATAGAATACAACAGGCACCACGCGGACTTTTCGCCATGGAAGTAATGTCTCAAACTGTCTACGCTTTGATCAATTCCTGGAAGACCAGTTGTAGTTTGCGAAGCACATCTGGAAGCATTCTGCAACCTTCGGACCTTCAGAGTGTTGATGAAACACAGAAAATGCATCGGAATTGAACACTACAGGCACCATGCGGATTTTTCTCCATGGGAGTAATGTCTCAAACTGTCTACGTTTTGATCGTTCCCTGGGAGACCAGTAGAAGTTTCCGAAGCACATCTGGAAGCATTCTGTAATCTGTGGACCTTCAGATTGTTTATGAAACACAGAAATTGCACAGGGATTGAATCCCACAGGCACAATGCGGACTTTTCTCCATGGGAGTAAAGTCTCAACTGACTACGCCTTGATCGATTCCTGGAAGACCAGTTGTAGTTTGCGAAGCACATCTGGAAGCATTCTGCAACCTTCGGACCTTCAGAGTGTTGATGAAACACAGAAAATGCATCGGGATTGAATACAACAGACACAATGCCGACTTTTCTGCATGGGAGTAATGTCTCAAACTGTCTATGTTTTGATCGATTCGTGGAAGACCAGTAGTAGTTTCCAAAGCACATCTGGAATCATTCTGTAATCTGTCGACCTTCAGAGTGTTTATAGAAACAGAAATGGCATCGGGTTTGAATGTAACAGTCAACATGCTGACTTTTCGCCATGGAAGTAATGTCTCAAACTGTCTACGCTTTGATCGATTCCTGGAAGACCAGTAGTAGCTTCCGAAGCACATCTGGAATCATTCTGTAATCTGTGGACCTTCAGAGTGTTGATGAAACACAGAATTTGCATCGGGATTGAATCCCACAGGCACCATGCGTACATTTCTCCATTGGAGTAATGTCTAAACTGTCTACGCTTTGATCGATTCCTGGAAGACCAGTAGTAGCTTCCGAAGCACATCTGGAATCATTCTGTAATCTGTGGACCTTCAGAGTGTTGATGAAACACAGAATTTGCATCGGGATTGAATCCCACAGGCACCATGCGTACATTTCTCCATTGGAGTAATGTCTAAACTGTCTACGCTTTGATCGATTAATGGAAGACCAGTAGTAGTTTGCGAAGCGAATCTGAGGGCATGCTGTAATCTTTGGACCTTCAGAGTGTTGATGAAACACAGAAATTGCATCACGATTGAATACAACATGCACTATGCGGACTTTTCTCCATGGGAGTAATTTATGCAACTGTCAACGCTTTGATCGATTCCTGGAAGACCAGTAGTAGCTTCCGAAGCACATCTGGAGGCATTGTGTAATCTGTGGACCTTCAGAGTGTTGATGAAACACAGAAAGTGCATCGGGATTGAATCCCACCGGCACCATGCGAACTTTTCTCCATGGGAGTAATGTATAAATTGTCTACGCTTGGATCGATTAATGGAAGACCAGAAATAGTTTGCGAAGCACATCTAGAGGCATTCTGTAATTTGTATACCTCCAGGGTGTTAATGAAACACAGAAATTGCATCAGGATTGAATATAACGGGCACAATGCCGACTTTTCTCCATGGGAGTAATGTATCCAACTGTCTACGCTTTGATCGATTCCTGGAAGACCAGTAGTAGCTTCCGAAGCTCATCTGTAGGCATTCTGTAATCTGTGGACATTCAGAGTGTTGATGAAACACAGAAATTGCACAGGGATTGAATCCCAGAGGCACCATGCGGATTTTTCTTCATGGGAGTAATGTCTCAGTCTGTCTACGCTTTGTTCGTTCCCTGCGAGACCAGTAGCAGTTTCCGAAGCATATCTGCAGGCATTCTGTAATCTGTGGACCTTCAGAGTGTTGACGGAACACAGAAATTGCATCAGGATTGAATACAACACGCACAATGCCGACTTTTCTCCATGGGAGTAATTTATCAAACTGTCTATGCTTTGATCGATTCGTGGAATACCAGTAGTAGTTTCCAAAGCATATCTGGAATCATTCTGTAATCTGTCGACCTTCTGAGTGTATATAAAAAACAGAAATAGCATCGGGATTGAATACAACAGGCAACTAGCGGACTTTTCGCCATGGAAGTAATGTCTCAAACTGTCTACGCTTTGATCGTTTCCTGGATGACCGGTAGTAGCTTCCGAAGCACATCTACAGGCATTCTGTAATCTGTAGACTTTCAGGGTGTTGATGAAACACTGAAATTGCACCGGGGTTGAATCCCAGAGGCACCATGCGGACTTTTCTTCATGGGAGTAATGTCTAAACTGTCTACGCTTTGATCAATTAATGGAAGACCACTTATAGTTTTCGAAGCACATCTGGAGGCATTCTGTAATTTATAGACCTTCAGGATGTTGATGACACACAGAAATTGCATCAGGATTGAATACAACAGGCCCAATGCCGACTTTTCCCCATGGGAGTAATGTCTCAAACTGTCTATGCTTAGATCGGTTCGTGGAAGAACAGTAGTAGTTTCCGAAGCATATCTGGAGGCATTATGTAATCTGTGGACCTTCAGGGTGTTGATGAAACACAGAAATTGCATCGGGATTGAATACAACAGGCACCGTGCGGACTTTTCTCCATGGCAGTAATGTCTCAAACAGTGTACTCTTTGATCGTTCCCTCGGAGATCAGTAGTAGTTTCCGAAGCACATCTGGAATCATTCTGTAATCTGTGGACCTTCAGAGTGTTGATGAAACACAGAAATTGCACGGGATTGAATACAACAGGCAACATGCGGACTTTTCTCCATGGGAGTAATGTCTAAACTGTCTACGCTTTGATCGATTAATGTAAGACCAGTACTAGTTTGCGGAGCAAATCTGAGGGCATTCTGTAATCTTTGGACCTTCAGAGTGTTGATGAAACACAGAAATTACATCGGAATTGAGTACTACAGGCACCATGCCGACTTTTCTCCATATGAGTATTGTCTCAAACTGTCTATACTTTGATCGATTCTTGGAAGACCAGTAGTAGTTTCCGAAGCACATCTCGAGGCCTTCTGTATTCTGTGGACCTTCAGACTGTAGATGAACACAGAAATTGCATCGGGATTGAATACAACAGGCACCATGCGGACTTTTCTACATAGGAAAAATGTCTCAAACTGTCTACGCTTTGTTCGTTCCCTGGGAGACCAGTAGTAGCTTCCGAAGCATATCTGGAGGCATTCTGTAATCTGTGGACCTTCAGGGTGTTGATAAAACACAGAAATTGTATCAGGATTGAATACAACATGCACAATGCCGACTTTTCTCCATGGGAGTAATTTCAAAAAATTGTCTATGTTTTGATCGATTCGTGGAATACCAGTAGTAGTTTCCAAAGCACATCTGGAATCATTCTGTAATCTGTCGACCTTCTGAGTGTTTATAAAAAACAGAAAAAGCATCGGGATTGAATACAACAGGCAACATGCGGACTTTTCGCCATGGAAGTAATGTCGCAAAATGTCTACGATTTGATCGATTCCTGGAAGACCGGTAGTAGCTTCCGAAGCACATCTGGAGGCATTCTGTAATCTGTAGACTTTCTGGGTGTTAATGAAACACAGAAATTGCACCGGGATTGAACCCCACAGGCACCATGCGGACTTTTCTTCATGGAAGTAATGTATAAACTGTCTACGCTCTGATCGATTAATGTAAGACCAGTAGTAGTTTGCGAAGCAAATCTGAGGGCATCCTGTAATCTTTGGACCTTCAGAGTGTTGATGAAACACATAAATTACATCGGAATTGAATACTACAGGCACCATGCCGACATTTCTCCATATGAGTATTGTCACAAACTGTCTATACTTTGATCGATTCTTGGAAGACCAGTAGTAGTTTCCGAAGCACATCTGGAGGCCTTCTGTACTCTGTGGACGTTCAGAGTGTAGATGAAACACAGATATTGCATCGGGATTTAATACAACAGGCACCATGCGGACTTTTCTACATGAGAGTAATGTCTCAAAGTGTTTACGCTTCGATCGATTCCTGGAAGACCAGTAGTAGTTTCCGAAGAACATCTGGAGGCATTCTGTGATCTGTGGACCTTCAGGGTGTTGATGAAACACAGAAATTGCATCAGGATCGAATATATTACGCACAATGCCGACTTTTCTCCATGGGAGTAATTTCTCAAACTGTCTATGTTTTGATCGATTCGTGGAATACCAGTAGTAGTTTCCAAAGCACATCTGGAATCATTCTGTAATCTGTCGACCTTCTGAGTGTAAAAAAAAACAGAAATAGCATCGGGATTGAATACAACAAGCAACATGCGGACTTTTCGCCATTGAAGTAATGTCTCAAACTGTCTACGATTTGATCGATTCCTGGAAGACCGGTAGTAGCTTCCGAAGCACATCTGGAGGCATTCCGTAATCTGTAGACTTTCAGGGTGTTGATGAAACACTGAAATTGCATCGGGATTGAATACAACAGGCACCGTGCGGACTTTTCTCCATGGGAGTAATGTCTCAAACAGTCTACTCTTTGATCGTTCCCTGGGAGATCAGTAGTAGTTTCCGAATCACATCTGGAATCATTCTGTAATCTGTGGACCTTCAGAGTGTTGATGAAACATAGAAATTGCACGGGATTGAATACAACAGGCAACATGCGGACTTTTCTCCATGGGAGTAATGTCTAAACTGTCTACGCCTTGTTCGATTAATGTAAGACCAGTAGTAGTTTGCGAAACAAATCTGAGGGCATTCTGTAATCTTTGGACCTTCAGAGTGTTGATGAAACACAGAAATTACATCGGAATTGAATACTACAGGCACCATGCCGACTTTTCTCCATATGAGTATTGTCTCAAACTGTCTATACTTTGATCGATTCTTGGAAGACCAGTAGTAGTTTCCGAAGCACATCTGGAGGCCTTCTGTATTCTGTGGACCTTCAGACTGTAAATAAAAAACAGAAATTGCATCGGGATTGAATACAACAGGCACCATGCGGACTTTTCTACATGGGAAAAATGTCTCAAATTGTCTACGCTTTGTTCGTTCCCTGGGAGACCAGTAGTAGTTTCCGAAGCATATCTGGAGGCATTCTGTAATCTGTGGACCTTCAGGGTGTTGATGAAACACAGAAATTGCATCAGGATTGAATACAACAAGCACAATGCCGACTTTTCTCCATGGGAGTAATTTCACAAACTGTCTATCTACATCTACATCCGTACTCCGCAAGCCACCTGACGGTGTGTGGCGGAGGGTACCCTGAGTACCTCTATCGGTTCTCCCTTCTATTCCAGTCTCGTATTGTACGTGGAAAGAAGGATTGTCTTTATGCTTCTGTGTGGGCTCTAATCTCTCTGATTTTATCCTCATGGTCTCTTCGCGAGATATACGTAGGAGGGAGCAATATACTGCTTGACTCTTCGGTGAAGGTATGTTCTCGAAACTTCAACAAAAGCCCGTACCGAGCTACTGAGCGTCTCTCCTGCAGAGTCTTCCACTGGAGTTTATCTATCATCTCCGTAACGCTTTCGCAATTACTAAATGATCCTGTAACGAAGCGCGCTGCTCTCCGTTGGATCTTCTCTATCTCTTCTATCAACCCTACCTGGTGCGGATCCCACACTGCTGAGCAGTATTGAAGCATTGGGCGAACAAGCGTACTGTAACCTACTTCCTTTGTTGTCGGATTGCATTTCCTTAGGATTCTTCCAATGAATCTCAGTCTGGCATCTGCTTTACCGACGATCAACTTTATATGATCATTCCATTTTAAATCACTCCTAATGCGTACTCCCAGATAATTTATGGAATTAACTGCTTCCAGTTGCTGACCTGCTATTTTGTAGCTAAATGATAAGGGACCTATCTTTCTATGTATTCGCATCACATTACACTTCGCTACATTGAGATTCAATTGCCATTCCGTGCACCATGCGTCAATTCGCTGCAGATCCTCCTGCATTTCAGTACAATTTTCCATTGTTGCAACCTCTCGATACACCACAGCATCATCTGCAAAAAGCCTCAGTGAACTTCCGACGTCATCCACCAGGTCATTTATGTATATTGTGAATAGCAACGGTCCTATGACACTCCCCTGCGGCACACCTGAAGTCACTCTTACTTCGGAAGACTTCTCTCCATTGAGAATGACGTGCTGCGTTCTGTTATCTAGGAACTCCTCAATCCAATCACACAATTGATCTGATAGTCCGTATGCTCTTACTTTGTTCATTAAACGACTATGGGGAACTGTGTCAAACGCCTTGCGGAAGTCAAGAAACACGGCATCTACCTGTGAACCCGTGTCTAAGGCCCTCTGAGTCTCGTGGACGAATAGCGCGAGCTGGGTTTCACACGATCGTCTTTTTCGAAACCCATGCTGATTCCTACAGAGTAGATTTCTAGTCTCCAGAAAAGACATTATATTCGAACATAATACGTGTTCCAAAATTCTACAACTGATCGACGTTAGAGATATAGGTCTATAGTTCTGCACATCTGTTCGACGTCCCTTCTTGAGAACGGGGATGACCTGTGCCCTTTTCCAATCCTTTGGAACGCTTCGCTCTTCTAGAGACCTACGGTACACCGCTGCAAGAAGGGGGGCAAGTTCCTTCGCGTACTCTGTGTAAAATCGAACTGGTATCCCATCAGGACCAGCGGCCTTTCCTTTTTTGAGCGATTTTAATTGTTTCTCTATCCCTCTGTCGTCTACTTCGATATCTACCATTTTGTCGACTGTGCGACAATCTAGAGAAGGAAGCACAGTGCAGTCTTCCTCTGTGAAACAGCTTTGGAAGAAGACATTTAGTAATTCGGCCTTTAGTCTGTCATCCTCTGTTTCAGTACCATTTTGGTCACAGAGTGTCTGGACATTTTGTTTTGATCCACCTACCGCTTTGACATAGGACCAAAATTTCTTAGGATTTTCTGCCAAGTCAGTACATAGAACGTTACTTTCGAATTCATTGAAAGCCTCTCGCATAGCCCTCCTCACACTACATTTCGCTTCGCGTAATTTTTGTTTGTCTGCAAGGCTTTGGCTATGTTTATGTTTGCTGTGAAGTTCCCTTTGCTTCCGCAGCAGTTTTCTAACTCGGTTGTTGTACCACGGTGGCTCTTTTCCATCTCTTACGATCTTGCTTGGCACATACTCATCTAACGCATATTGTACCATGGTTTTGAACTTTGTCCACTGATCCTCAACACTATCTGCACTTGAGACAAAACTTTTGTGTTGAGCCGTCAGGTACTCTGTAATCTGCTTTTTGTCACTTTTGCTAAACAGAAAAATCTTCCTACCTTTTTTAATATTTCTATTTACGGCTGAAATCATCGACGCAGTAACTGCTTTATGATCGCTGATTCCCTGTTCTGCATTAACTGATTCAAATAGTTCGGGTCTGTTTGTCACCAGAAGGTCTAATATATTATCGCCACGAGTCGGTTTTCTGTTTAACTGCTCAAGGTAGTTTTCAGATAAAGCACTTAAAAATATTTCACTGGATTCTTTGTCCCTGCCACCCGTTATGAACGTTTGAGTCTCCCAGTCTATATCCGGCAAATTAAAATCTCCACCCAGAACTATAACATGGTGGGGAAATCTACTCGAAATATTTTCCAAATTATTCTTCAGGTGCTGAGCCACAACAGCTGCTGAGCCCGGGGGCCTATAGAGACATCCAATTACCATGTCTGAGCCTGCTTTAACCGTGACCTTCACCCAAATCATTTCACAATTCGAATCTCCGTCAATTTCCTTTGATACTATTGCACTTCTTATCGCTATAAACACGCCTCCCCCTTCACTGTCCAGCCTATCTCTGCGGTATACATTCCAATCAGAGTTTAGGATTTCATTACTGTTTACGTCTGGTTTCAGCCAACTTTCTGTTCCTAGTACTATATGGGCGTTGTGACCGTTTATTAATGAGAGCAGTTCTGGGACCTTTCTATAGACGCTTCTGCAGTTTACTATTAGCACATTAATATTGTTATTCCTTGTTGCATTTTGCCTACTCCTTCCTTGCCGCGTCTCAGGAGGCGTCTTGTCGGGCCTAGGGAGGGAATTCTCTAACCTAAAAAAACCCCATGTGCACTCCACACGTACTCCGCTACCCTCGTAGCCGCTTCCGGCGTGTAGTGCACGCCTGACCTATTCAGGGGGACCCTACATTTCTCCACCCGATAGCGGAGGTCGAGAAATTTGCACCCCAGCTCTCCGCAGAATCGTCTGAGCCTCTGGTTTAAGCCTTCCACTCGGCTCCAAACCAGAGGACCGCGATCGGTTCTCGGAACGATACTACAAATAGTTAGCTCTGATTCCACCCCGCGAGCGAGGCTTTCCACCTTCACCAACTCCGCCAACCGCCTGTACGAACTGAGGATGACCTCTGAACCCAGACGGCAAGAGTCATTGGTGCCGACATGAGCAACAATTTGCAGTCGGGTGCACCCAGTGCTCTCTATCGCCGCCGGTAGGGCCTCCTCCACATCTCGGATGAGACCCCCCGGCAAGCAGACAGAGTGAACACTGGCCTTCTTCCCCGACCTTTCCGCTATTTCCCTAAGGGGCTCCATCACCCGCCTAACGTTGGAGCTCCCAATAACTAATAAACCCCTCCCCCCGTGTGCCTGCTCGGACCTTGCTGAAGGAGCAGCCACATGTCCACTCACAGGCAGAGCGGGCGATGCCACACGGCCAGCCTCCACATTGACCCTCCGCCTCGTGCGCCGCGAACGCCGCTGAACCCGCCACTCCCCTTGGGGAGAGGGTGGCCCAACCGCGCCCGGTACCCGCGAAGATGTCTCGACAGCAGGGACAGTGGGTGAAGCATCTAACACCTGGGGTGCACCATGCGACGCACCAGACTCCCCACTGCCGCTACACTCCGAGGCAGCAGCCTGAAGACGGCTGACCGCGGCCATCAACACGCTCAGCTGTTCGCGAAGAGTGGCCAGCTCCTCCTGCGTCCGTACACAGCAGCCACACATCCTAGCCATCCTAAGAAATCAATTTACTATAGAGTGTTAATCAGCTTTTAACTAGACTGCTAATTCACTAAAGGCGGTTGATTATTGACTAAACTGTGATTGCTAACCACTTCTTGTAGAAACAAGGAAAATAGCACTACCTGTCTCTGGACGGTATTGAAAACAAACACTAGCACTACGAGCACTATGGCTGACTAAAGGGACTCTCTGACTGTATTCGAAACACACACGAGATCTATGGAACACTTAATAGCACTCTACTATTAAAGTTTCCTAAAAGCAAAAACACGCAGAAGAAGAAGTGACAAGTAAGAAAAATACAGATAATACTTAAATTAAGGTAGCTCGCTGCACAGCAGACGTGAAGCAGACGGCGGTTAGGGCGACACTCTATGTTTTGTTCGATTCGTGGAATACCAGTAGTAGTTTCCAAAGCACATCTGGAATCATTCTGTAATCTGTCGACCTTCTGAGTGTTTATAAAAAACAGAAAAAGAATCCGGATTGAATACAACAGGCAACATGCGGACTTTTCGCCATGGAAGTAATGTCTCAAACTGTCTACGATTGGATCGATTCCTGGAAGACCGGTAGTAGTTTCCGAAGCATATCTTTAGGCATTATGTAATCTGTGGACCTTCAGAGTGTTGATGAAACACAGAAATTGCATCAGGATTGAATACAACAGGCACAATGCCGAATTTTCTCCAGGCGAGTAATGTCTCAAACCTTCTATGTTTTGATCGATTCGTGGAAGACCAGTAGTAGTTTCCGAAGCATATCTGGATTCATTCTTTAATCTTTGGACCCTCAGAGTGTTGAAGAAACACAGAAATTTCATCGGGATTGAATACAACAGGCATTATGCGGACTTTTCTCAATGGGAGTAATTTATCCAACTTTCTACGCCTTGATCGATTCCTGGAACTCCAGCAGTAGTTTCCGAAGCACATCTGGAATCATTGTGTAATCTGTCGACCTTCAGAGTGTTTATAAAAAACAGAAAATGCATCGGGATTGAATACAACAGGGAACATGCGGACTTTTCGCCATGGAAGTAATGTCTCAAACTGTTTAGGCTTTTATCAATTCCTGGAAGACCAGTAGTAGCTGCCGAAGCTCATCTGGAGGCATTCTGTAATCTGTGGACCTTCAGAGTGTTGATGATACACAGAAATTGCACAGGGATTGAATCCCACAGGCACCATTCGGACTTTTCTACATGAGAGTAAAGTCTCAAACTGTTTACACTTTGATCGATTCCTGGAAGACCAGTAGTAGTTTCCGAAGAACATCTGGAGGCATTCTGTAATCCGTGGACATTCAGAGAGTAGATGAAATACAGAAATTGCATCGGAATTGAATACAAAAGGCACCATGCCGACTTTTCTTCATGGGAGTAATGTATAAACTGTCTACGCTTTGATCGATTGATGGAAGAACAGTTATAGTTTTCGTGGCACATCTGGAGGCATTCTGTAATTTATGGACCTTCAGGATGTTGATGACACACACAAATTGCATCTGGATTGAATACAACAGGTACAATGCCGACTTTTCTCCATGGGAGTAATGTCTCAAACTGTCTATGTTTTGATCGATTCGTGGAATACCAGTAGTAGTTTCCAATGCACATCTGGAATCATTCTGTAATCTGTCGACCTTCTGAGTGTTTATAAAAAACAGAAAAAGCATCGGGATTGAATACAACAGGGAACATGCGGACTTTTCGCCATGGAAGTAATGTCTCAAACTGTCTACGCTTTGATCGATTCCTGGAAGACCGGTAGCAGCTTCCGAAGCACATCTGGAGGCATTCTGTAATCTGTAGACTTTCAGGGTGTTGATGAAACACAGAAATTGCACCGGGATTGAATCCCACAGGCACCATGCCGACTTTTCTTCATGGGAGTAATGTATAAACTGTCTACGCTTTGATCGATTAATGTAAGAAAAGTAGTAGTTTCCGAAGCAAATCTGAGGGCATTCAGTAATCTTTGGACCTTCAGAGTGTTGATGAAACACAGAAATTACATCGGAATTGCATGCAACAGGCACCATGCCGACTTTTCTCCATATGAGTAATGTCTCAAACTGTCTATGCTTTGATCGATTCTTGGAAGACCAGTAGTAGTTTCCGAAGCACATCTGGAGGCCTTCTGTATTCTGTGGACCTTCAGAGTGTAGATGAAACACAGAAATTGCATCGGGATTGAATACAACAGGCACCATGCGGACTTTTCTACATGAGAGTAAAGTCTCTAACTGTTTACACTTTGATCGATTCCTGGAAGACCAGTAGTAGTTTCCGAAGAACATCTGGAGGCATTCTGTAATCCGTGGACATTCAGAGAGTAGATGAAATACAGAAATTGCATCGGAATTGAATACAAAAGGCACCGTGCGGACTTTTCTTCATAGGAGTTATGTCTCAAACTGTCTACGCTTTGTTCGTTCCCTGGGAGACCAGTAGCAGTTTCCGAAGCATATCTGGAGGCATTCTGTAATCTGTGGACTTTCAGAGTGTTGACGAAACACAGAAATTGCATCAGGACTGAATACAACACGCACAATGACGACTTTTCTCCATGGGAATAATTTCTCAAACTGTCTATGTTTTGATCGATTCGTGGAATACCAGTAGTAGTTTCCAAAGCACATCTGGAATCATTCTGGAATCTGTCGACCTTCTGAGTGTATATAAAAAACAGAAATAGCATCGGGATTGAATACAACAGGCAACATGCGGACTTTTCGCCATGGAAGTAATGTCTCAAACTGTCTACGCTTTGATCGATTCCTGGAAGACCGCTAGTAGCTTCCGAAGCACATCTGGAGGCATTCTGTAATCTGTAGACTTTCAGGGCGTTGACGAAACACAGAAATTGCACCGGGATTGAATCCCACAGGCACCATGCCGACTTTTCTTCGTGGGAGTAATGTATAAACTGTCTACGCTTTGATCGATTAATGGAAGACCAGTAATAGTTTGCGAAGCACATCTGGATTCATTATTTAATTTGTGGACCTTCAGGATGTTAATGAAACACAGAAATTGCATCAGGATTGAATACAACGGGCACAATGCCGACTTTTCTCCATGGGAGTAATGTCTCAAACTGTCTATGTTTTGATCGATTCGTGGAAGACCAGTAGTAGTTTCCGAAGCAGATCTGGAGGCATTATGTAATCTGTGGACCTTCAGAGTGCTGATGAAACACAGAAATTGCATCGGGATATAATACAAAATGCACCATGCGGACTTTTCTCCATGGGAGTAATGTGTCAAACTGTCTACGATTTGATCGATTCCTGGAAGCACAGTAGTAGCTACCGAAGCATATCTGGAGGCATTCTTTAATCTGTGGACTCTCAGAGTGTTGAAGAAACACAGATATTGCTTCAGGATAGATTACAACAGGCACCATGCGGACTTTTCTCCTTGTGAGTAATGTATCCAACTGTCTACGCTTTGATCGATTCCTGGAAGACCAGCAGTAGTTTCCGAAGCACATCCGGAATCATTCTGTAATCTGTCGACCTTAAGAGTGTTGATAAAAAACAGAAATTGCATCGGGATTGAATACAACAGGCACCACTCGGACTTTTCGCCATTGAAGTAATGTCTCACACTGTCTACGCTTTGATCAATTCCTGGAAGACCAGTAGTAGCTTCCGAAGCTCATCTGGAGGCATTCTGTAATCTGTGGACATTCAGAGTGTTGATGAAACACAGAAATTGCACAGGGATTGAATCGCAGAGGCACCATGCGGATTTTTCTCCATGGGAGTAATGTCTAAACTGTCTACGCTTTGATCGATTAATGTAAGAAAAGTAGTAGTTTGCGAAGCAAATCTGAGGGCATTCAGTAATCTTTGGACCTTCAGAGTGTTGATGAAACACTGAAATTACATCGGAATTGCATACAACAGGCACCATGCCGACTTTTCTCCATATGAGTAATGTCTCAAACTGTCTATGCTTTGATCGATTCCTGGAAGACCAGTAGTAGTTTCCGAAGAACATCTGGAGGCATTCTGTAATCCGTGGACATTCAGAGAGTAGATGAAATACAGAAATTGCATCGGAATTGAATACAAAAGGCACCGTATGGACTTTTCTTCATGGGAGTTTTGCCTCAAACTGTCTACGCTTTGTTCGTTCCCTGGGAGACCAGTAGCAGTTTCCGAAGCATATCTGGAGGCATTCTGTAATCTGTGGACTTTCAGAGTGTTGACGAAACACAGAAATTGCATCAGGATTGAATACAACACGCACAATGACGACTTTTCTCCATGGGAGTAATTTCTCAAACTGTCTATGTTTTGATCGATTCGTGGAATACCAGTAGTAGTTTCCAAAGCACATCTGGAATCATTCTGGAATCTGTCGACCTTCTGAGTGTATATAAAAAACAGAAATAGCATCGGGATTGAATACAACAGGCAACATGCGGACTTGTCGCCATGGAAATAATGTCTCAAACTGTCTACGCTTTGATCGATTCCTGGAAGACCGGTAGTAGCTTCCGAAGCACATCTGGAGGCATTCTGTAATCTGTAGACTTTCAGGGTGTTGATGAAACACAGAAATTGCACCGGGATTAAATCCCACAGGCACCATGCGGACTTTTCTTCATGGGAGTAATGTATAAACTGTCTACGCTTTGATCGATTGATGGAAGACCAGTTATAGTTTTCGTGGCACATCTGGAGGCATTCTAAAATTTACGGACCTTCAGGATGTTGATGACACACACAAATTGCATCAGGATTGAATACAACAGGTACAATGCCGACTTTTCTCCATGGGAGTAATGTCTCAAACTGTCTATGTTTTGATCGATTCGTGGAATACCAGTAGTAGTTTCCAATGCACATCTGGAATCATACTTAAATCTGTCGATCTTCTGAGTGTTTATAAAAAACAGAAAAAGCATCGGGATTGAATACAACAGGGAACATGCGGACTTTTCGCCATGGAAGTAATGTCTCAAAATGTCTACACTTTGATCGATTCCTGGAAGACCGGTAGCAGATTCCGAAGCACATCTGGAGGCATTCTGTAATCTGTAGACTTTCAGGGTGTTGATGAAACACAGAAATTGCACCGGGATTGAATCCCACAGGCACCATGCCGACTTTTCTGCATGGGAGTAATGTATAAACTGTCTACGCTGTGATCGATTAATGGAAGACGAGTTATAGTTTGCGAAGCACATCAGGATTCATTCTTTAACTTGTGGACCTTCTGGATGTTAATGAAACACAGAAATTGCATCAGGATTGAATACAACGGGCACAATGCCGACTTTTCTCCATGGGAGTAATGTCTCAAACTGTCTATGATTTGATCGATTCGTGGAAGACCAGTAGTAGTGTCCGAAGCATATCTGGAGGCATTATGTAATCTGTGGACCTTCAGAGTGTTGATGAAACACAGAAATTGCATCGGGATATAATACAAAATGCACCGTGCGGACTTTTCTCCATGGGAGTAATGTGTCAAACTGTCTACGATTTGATCCATTCCTGGAAGCACAGTAGTAGCTACCGAAGCATATCTGGAGGCATTCTTTAATCTGTGGACTCTCAGAGTGTTGAAGAAACACAGAAATTGATTCGGGATAGATTACAACAGGCACCATGCGGAAATTTCTCTTTGTGAGTAATGTATCCAACTGTCTACGCTTTGATCGATTCCTGGAAGACCAGCAGTAGTTTCCGAAGCACATCCGGAATCATTCTGTAATCTGTCGACCTTAAGAGTGTTGATAAAAAACAGAAATTGCATCGGGATTGAATACAACAGGCACCACTCGGACTTTTCGCCATTGAAGTAATGTCTCACACTGTCTACGCTTTGATCAATTCCTGGAAGACAAGTAGTAGCTTCCGAAGCTCATCTGGAGGCATTCTGTAATCTGTGGACATTCAGAGTGTTGATGAAACACAGAAATTGCACAGGGATTGAATCCCAGAGGCACCATGCGGATTTTTCTCCATGGGAGTAATGTCTAAACTGTCTACGCTTTGATCGATTAATGTAAGAAAAGTAGTAGTTTGCGAAGCAAATCTGAGGGCATTCAGTAATCTTTGGACCTTCAGAGTGTTGATGAAACACAGAAATTACATCGGAATTTAATACTACAGGCACCTTGCGGACTTTTCTCCATATGAGTATTGTCTCAAACTGTCTATACTTTGATCGATTCTTGGAAGACCAGTAGTAGTTTCCGAAGCACATCTGGAGGCCTTCTGTCATCTGTGGACCTTCAGAGTGTTGATGAAACACAGAAATTGCATCCTGATTGAATACAAGAGGCACCATGCGGACTTTTCTACATGAGAGTAATGTCTCAAAGTGTTTACGCTTCGATCGATTCCTGGAAGACCAGTAGTAGTTTCCCAAGAACATCTGGAGGCATTCTGTAATCCGTGGACATTCAGAGTGTAGATGAAATACAGAAATTGCATCGGAATTGAATACAAAAGGCACCCTGCGGACTTTTCTACAGGGGAAAAATGTCTCAAACTGTCTACGCTTTGTTCGTTCCCTGGGAGACCAGTAGTAGTTTCCGAAGCATATCTGGATGCATTCTTTAATCTTTGGACCCTCAGAGTGTTGAAGAAACACAGAAAATTCTTCGGGATTGAATACAACAGGCACCATGCGGACTTTTCTCAATGGGAGTAATTTATCCAACTGTGTACGGTTTGATCAATTCCTGGAAATCCAGCAGTAGTTTCCGAAGCACATCTGGAATCATTGTGTAATCTGTCGACCATCAGAGTGTTTATAAAAAACAGAAATTGCATTGGGATTGAATACAACAGGCACCACGCTGACTTTTCGCCATGGAAGTAATGTCTCAAACTATCGACGCTTTGATCGATTCCTGGAAGACCAGTAGTAGCTACCGAAGCACATCTGGAGGCATTCTGTAATCTGTGGACCTTCAGGGTGTTGATGAAACACAGAAATTGCACGGGATTGAATACAACAGGCAACTTGCGGACTTTTCTACATTGGAGTAATGTCTCAAACTGTCTAAGGTTAGATCGTACCCTGGGAGATCAGTAGTAGCTTCCGAAGCATATCTGAGGGCATTCTGTAATCTTTGGACCTTCAGAGTGTTGATGAAACACAGAAATTACATCGGAATTGAGTACAACAGGCACCATGCCGACTTTTCTCAGTATGAGTATTGTCTCAAACTGTCTATACTTTGATCGATTTTTGGAAGACCAGTAGTAGTTTCCGAAGCACATCTGGAGGCCTTCTGTATTCTGTGGACCTTCAGAGTGTAGATGAAACACAGAAATTGCATCGGGTTTGAATACAACAGGCACCATGCGGACTTTTCTCCATGTGAGTAATTTCTCAAACTGTCTAGAATTGATCAATTCCTAGAAGACCAGTAATAGCTTCCGAAGCTCATCTGGAATCATTCTATAATCTGCGGACCTTCAGAGTGTTGATGAAACACAGAAAAAGCACAGGGATTAAATCCCACAGGCACCATGCGGACTTTTCTCCATGGGAGTAATGTCTAAACTGTCTACGCTTTGATCGATTCCTGGAAGACCAGTAGTGGTTTCCGAAGCACATCTGGAATCATTCTTTAATCTCAGGACCTCCAGAGCGTTGATGAAACATAGAAATTGCATCGGGATTGAATACAACAGGCACTATGCGAAGATTTCTCCATCGGAGGATTTTCTTATACTGTCAACACTTTGATCGGTTCCTGGAAGACCATCAGTAGTTCCAAAGCACATCTGGAATCATTCTGTAATCTGTCGACTTTCAGAGTGTTTATAAAAAACAGAAATTGCATCGGGATTGAATACAACAGGCAACATGCGGACTTTTCGCCATGGAAGTAATGTCTCAAACTATCGACGCTTTGATCGATTCCTGGAAGACCAGTAGTAGCTACCGAAGCACATCTGGAGGCATTCTGTAATCTGTGGACCTTCAGGGTGTTGATGAAACACAGAAATTGCACGGGATTGAATACAACAGGCAACTTGCGGACTTTTCTACATTGGAGTAATGTCTCAAACTGTCTAAGGTTACATCGTACCCTGGGAGATCAGTAGTAGTTTCCGAAGCATATCTGAGGGCATTCTGTAATCTTTGGACCTTCAGAGTGTTGATGAAACACAGAAATTACATCGGAATTGAGTACAACAGGCACCATGCCGACTTTTCTCCGTATGAGTATTGTCTCAAACTGTCTATACTTTGATCGATTTTTGGAAGACCAGTAGTAGTTTCCGAAGCACATCTGGAGGCCTTCTGTATTCTGTGGACCTTCAGAGTGTAGATGAAACACCGAAATTGCATCGGGTTTGAATACAACAGGCACCATGCGGACTTTTCTCCATGTGAGTAATTTCTCAAACTGTCTAGATTTGATCAATTCCTAGAAGACCAGTAATAGCTTCCGAAGCTCATATGGAATCATTCTATAATCTGCGGACCTTCAGAGTGTTGATGAAACACAGAAAAAGCACAGGGATTAAATCCCACAGGCACCATGCGGACTTTTCTCCATGGGAGTTATGTCTAAACTGTCTACGCTTTGATCGATTCCTGGAAGACCAGTAGTGATTTCCGAAGCACATCTGGAATCATTCTTTAATCTCAGGACCTCCAGAGTGTTGATGAAACATAGAAATTGCATCGGGATTGAATACAACAGGCACTATGCGAAGATTTCTCCATCGGAGTATTGTCTTATACTGTCAACACTTTGATCGGTTCCTGGAAGACCAGTAGTAGTTCCAAAGCACATCTGGAATCATTCTGTAATCTGTCGACTTTCAGAATGTTTATAAAAAACAGAAATTGCATCGGGATTGAATCCCACAGGCACCATGCGCACTTTTCTCAATGGGAGTAATGTATAAACTGTCTACGTTTTGCTCGATTAATGGAAGACTAGTAATAGTTTGCGAAGCACATCTAGAGGCATTCTGTAATTTGTGGACCTTCAGGATGTTTATGAAACACAGAAAGTGCATCGGGATAGAATACAACAGGCACCAAGCAGACTTTTCTACATGGGAGTAATGTATCCAACTGTCTACGCTTTGATCGATTCCTGGAAGACCAGCAGTAGTTTCCGAAGCGCATCTGTAATCATTCTATAATCTGCCGACCTTCAGAGTGTTTATAAGAAACAGAAATTGCATCGGGATTGAATTCGACAGGTACCACGCGGCCTTTTCGCCATGGAAGTAATGTCTCAAACTCTCTACGCTTTGATCAATTCCTGGAAGACCAGTAGTAGCTTCCGAAGCTCATCTGGAGGCATTCTATAATCTGCGGACTTTCAGAGTGTTGATGAAACACAGAAAATGCACAGGGATTAAATCCCACACGCACCCTGCGGACTTTTTTCCATGGGAGTAATGTATAAACTGTCTACGCTTTGATCGATTAATGGAAGACCAGTTATAGTTTTCGAGGCACATCTGGAGGCAGTCTGTAATTTATGGACCTTCGGGATGTTGATGACACACACAAATTGCATCAGGATTGAATACAACAGGCACAATGCCGACTTTTCTGCATGGGAGTAATGTCTCAAACTGTCTATGTTTTGATCGGTTCGTGGAATACCAGTAGTAGTTTCCAAAGCACACCTGGAATCATTCTGTAATCTTTGGACCTTCAGAGTGTTGATGAAACACAGATATTGCATCGGGATTGAATACAACAGGCACCATGCGTATTTTTCTCCATTGGAGTAATGTCTCAAACTGTCTACGTTTTGATCGTTCCCTGGGAGACCAGTAGTAGTTTCCGAAGCACATCTGCAATCATTCTGTAATCTGTGGACCTTCAGATTGTTGATGAAACACAGAAATTTGCACAGGGATTGATTCCCACAGGCACCATGCGGACTTTTCTCCATGGGAGTCATGTCTCAACTGTCTACGACTTGATCGATTCCTGGAAGACCAGTAGTACTTTGCGAAGCACATCTTGAGGCAACCTGCAACCTTCGGTCCTTCAGAGTGTTGATGAAACACAGAAATTGCATCGGGATTGAATACAACATACACCATGCGGATTTTTCTCCATGGGTGTAAAGTCTGAAACTGTCTACGCTTTGATCGATTCCTGGAAGACCAGTAGTGGTTTCCGAGGCACATCTGGAATCATTCTTTAATCTCAGGACTTTCAGAGAGTTGATGAAACACAGAAATTGCATCGGGATTGAATCCCACAGGCACCATGCGGACTTTTCTCAATGGGAGTAATGTATAAACTGTCTACGTTTTGCTCGATTAATGGAAGACCAGTAATAGTTTGCGAAGCACATCTGGAGGCATTCTGTAATTTGTGGACCTTCAGGATGTTTATAAAACACAGAAAGTGCATCGGGATAGAATACAACAGGCACCAAGCAGACTTTTCTCCATGGGAGTAATGTATCCAACTGTCTACGCTTTGATCGATTCCTGGAAGACCAGCAGTAGTTTCCGAAGCGCATCTGGAATCATTCTATATTCTGCCAACCTTCAGAGTGTTTATAAGAAACAGAAATTGCATCGGGATTGAATATGACAGGTACCACGCGGCCTTTTCGCCATGGAAGTAATGTCTCAAACTGTCTACGCTTTGATCAATTCCTGGAAGACCAGTAGTAGCTTCCGAAGCTCATCTGGAGGCATTCTGTAATCTGTGGACCTTCAGAGTGTTGATGAAACACAGAAATTGCACCGGGATTGAATCCCACAGGCACCATGCGGACTTTTCTTCATAGGAGTAATGTATAAACTGTCTACGCTTTGATCGATTAATGGAAGACCAGTTATTGTTTTCGAGGCACATTTGGAGGCATTCTGTAATTTATGGACCTTCAGGATGTTGATGACACACACAAATTGCATCAGGATTGAATACAACAGGCACAATGCCGACTTTTCTGCGTGGGAGTAATGTCTCAAACTGTCTATGTTTCGATCGGTTCGTGGAATACCAGTAGTAGTTTCCAAAGCACACCTGGAATCATTCTGTAATCTGTGGACCTTCAGAGTGTTGATGAAACACAGATATTGCATCATGATTGAATACAAAATGCACCAAGCGGACTTTTCTCCATGGGAGTTATGTCTCCAACGGTCTACGGTTCGATTGTTCCCTGGGAGAAGAGTAGTAGTTTCCGAAGCACATCTGGAGGTATTCTGCAACCTTCGGACCTTCAGAGTGTTGATGAAACACAGAAATAGCATCGGGATTGAATACAACACACACCATGCGGATTTTTCTCCATGGGAGTAATGTCTAAAACTGTCTACGCTTTCATCGATTCCTGGAAGACCAGTAGTAGTTTATGAAGCACATCTGGAATCATTCTTTAATCTCAGGCCCTTCAGAGTGTTGATGAAACACAGAAATTGCATCGGGATTGAATTCAACTGGCCCTTTGCGAAGTTTTCTCCATGGGAGTATTCTCTTATACTGTCAACACTTTGATCGGCTCCTGGAAGACCAGTAGTAGTTTCCAAAGCAAATCTGGAATCATTCTGTAATCTGCCGAGCTTCAGTGTGTTTATAAAAAACTGAAATTGCATCGGGATTGAATCCCACAGGCACCATGCGGAGTTTGCCCCATGGAGTAATGTCTAAACTGTCTACGCTTTGGTCAATTCCTGGAAGACAAGTAGTAGTTTCCGAAGCACATCTGGAGGTATTCTGTAATCAGTGGACCTTCAGAGTGTTCATGAAACACAGCAATTACATCGGGATTGAATACAACAGGAACCATGCGGACTTCCCTCCATCGGAGAAATGTCGCAAACTGTCTATGCTTTGATCGATTCCTGGAAGACCAGTAGTAGTTTCCGACGCACATCTGGAGGCATTCTGTAATCTGTGGACCTTCAGAGTGTTGATGAAACACAGATATTGCATCGGGATTGAATACAATAGGCACCATGCGGACGTTTCTCCATGGGTGTAATGTCTCACTGTCTCTGGTTTGATAGTTCCATGGGAGACCAGTAGTAGTTTGCGAAGCATATCTGGAGGCATTCTGTAATTTGTGGACCTTCAGGGTGTTGATGAAACACAGAAATTGCATCAGGATTGAATAAAACAGGCTCAATACCGACTTTTCTCCATGGGAGTAATGTCTCAAACTGTATATGTTTTGATCGATTCGTGGAAAACCAGTAGTAGTTCCCGAAGCATATCTGGACGCATTCTATAATCTGTGGATCTTCGGAGTGTTGATGAAACACAGAAATTGCATCGGGATTGGATACAACAGGCACCATGCGGACGTTTCTCCATTGGAGTAATGTCACCCAATGTCTACGCTTTGATCGATTCCTGGAAGACCAGCAGTAGTTTCCGAGGCACATCTGGAATCATTCAGTAATCTGTCGACATTCATAGTGTCTATAAAAAACAGAGATTGCATCGGGATTGAATACAACAGGCACAATGCTGACTTTTCTACATGGGAGTAATGTCTCACACTGTCTATGATTTGATCGATTCGTGGAAGACCAGTAGTAACTTCCGAAGCACATCTGGAGGCATTCTGTAATCTGTGGACCTGCAGAGTGTTGATGAAACACAGAAATTGCATCGGGATTGGATACAACAGGCACCATGCGGACGTTTCTCCATGGGAGTAATGTCTCCCAATGTCTACGCTTTGATCGATTCCTGGAAGACCAGCAGTAGTTTCCGAGGCACATCTGGAATCATTCAGTAATCTGTCAACATCCATAGTGTCTATAAAAAACAGAGATTGCATCGGGATTGAATACAACAGGCACCATGTGGACTTTTCTCCGTGGAAGTAACGTCTAAACTGTCTACGCTTTGGTCGATTCCTGGAAGACCAGTAGTAGTTTCCGAAGCACATCTGGAATCATTCTGTAATCTGTCGACATTCAGAGTGTTTATAAAAAACAGAAATTGCAGCATGATTGAATACAACAGGCAACATGCGGACTTTTCGCCATGGAAGTAATGTCTCAAACTGTCTACGTTTTGATCGATTCCTGGAAGACCAGTAGTAGCTTCCGAAGCACATCTGGAGGCATTCTGTAATTTATGGACCTTGAGGGTGTTGATGAAACACGGAAATTGCTTCAGGATTGAATACAACAGGCACAATGCCGACTTTTCTCCATGGGAGTAATGTCTCTAACTGTCTATGCTTTGATCGATTCGTAAAAGACCAGTAGTAGTTTCCGACGCACACCTGGAGGCATTCTGTAATCTGTGGACCTTCAGAGTGTTGATGAAACACAGAAATTGCATCGGAATTGAATACAACAGGCACCATTGCGGACGTTTCTCCATGGGAGTAATGTCTCAAACTTTCTATGGTTCGATAGTTCCCTGGGAGACCAGTAGTAGTTTGCGAAGCATATCTGGAGGCATTCTGTAGTCTGTGGACCTACGGAGTGTTGATGAAACACAGAAATTGCATCGGGATTGAATACAACAGGCACCATGCGGACGTTTCTCCATGGGAGTTATGTCTCAAACTTTCTATGTTTCGATAGTTCCCTGGGAGACCAGTAGTAGTTTGCGAAGCATATCTGGAGGCATTCTGTAATCTGTGGACCTTCAGAGTGTTGATGAAACACAGAAATTGCATCGGGATTGAATACAACATTAACCATGAGGACTTTCTTCCATGGGAGTAATGTCTAAACTGTCTATGATTTGATCGATTTCTGGATGACCAGTAGTAGTCTCCGAAGCACATCTGGAGGCATTCTGTAATCTGTGGACCTTCAGAGTGTTGATAAGACACAGGAATTGCATCGGGATAGAATACAACAGGAACCATGCGGACTTTCCTCCATGGGAGTAATGTCGCAAACTGTCTATGCTTTGATCGATTCCTGGAAGGTCAGTAGTATTTTCGGAATGACATCTGCAGGCATTCTGTAATTTGTGGACCTTCAGGGTGTTGACGAAACACAGAAATTGCATCAGGATTGAATACAACAGGCACCATGCAGACTTTTCTCCATGGGAGTAACGTCTAAACTGTCTACGCTTTTGTCGATTCCTGGAAGACCAGTGGTAGCTTCCGAAGCACATCTGGAGGCATTCTGTAATCTGTGGACCTTTAGAGTGTTGATGAAACACAGAAATTGCATCGGGATAGAATACAACAGGAACCATGCGGACTTTTCTCCATGGGAGTAATGTCTCAAACTGTCTACGGTTTGATCGTTCTCTGGGAGACCAGTAGTAGTTTCCGAAGCATATCTGGAGGCATTCTGTAATCTGTGGACCTTCGGAGTGTTTATGAAACACAGAAATTGCCTCGGGAACGAATACAACATGCAGCATGCGGACGTTTCTACATGGTAGTAATGTCTCCAACTCTCTACGCTTTGATCGATTCATGGAAGACCAGCAGTAGTTTCCGAAGCACATCTGGAATCATACTGTAATTTGTCGACCTTCAGAGTGTTTATAAAAAACACAAATTGCATCGGGATTGAATACAGCTGGAACCATGCGGACTTTTCTCCCTAGGAGTAATGTCTCAGACTGTCTACGCTTTGATCGATAACTGGAAGACCAGTATCAGTTTCCGAAGCACATCTAGAGGCATTCTGTAATCTGTGGACCTTCAGAGTGTTGATGAAATACAGAAATTGCATCGGGATTGAATACAACAGGCACCATGCAGACTTTTCTCCATGGGAGTAACGTCTAAACTGTCTACGCTTTGGTCAATTCCTGGAAGACCAGTGGTAGCGTCCGAAGCACATCTGGAGGCATTCTGTAATCTGTGGACCGTTAGAGTGTTGATGAAACACAGAAATTGCATCGAGATTGAATCCCACAGGCACCATGCTGACTTTATGGGAGTAATGTCTAAATTGTCTACGATTTGGTCGATTCCTGGAAGACCAGTAGTAGTTTCCGAAGCACATGTTTATGTGTTCTGTAATCTGTGGACCTTCAGAGTGTTGATGAAACACATAATATGCATCGGGATAGAATACAACAGGAACCATGCGGACTTTCCACCATGGGAGTAATGTCGCAAAATGTCTATGCTTTGATCGATTTCTGGATGATCAGTAGTAGTCTCCGAAGCACATCTGGAGGCATTATATAATCTGTGGACCTTCAGAGTGTTAATGAAACAGTAATTTCATCGGGATTGAATACAACAGGCACCATGCGGACGTTTCTCCATGGGAGAAATGTATCAAATTGTCTACGGTTTGATCGTTCCCTTTGAGACCAGTAGTACTCTCCGAAGCACATCTGGAGGCATTCTGTAATCTGTTGACCTTCAGAGTGTTGATGAGACACAGAAATTGCATCGGGATCGAATACAACAGGAACCATGCGGACTTTCCTCCATGGGGGTAATGTCGCAAACTGTCTATGCTTTGAACGATTCCTGGAAGACCAGTAGTATTTTCGGAAGCACATCTGGAGGCATTCTGTAATTTGTGGACCTTCAGGGTGTTGATGAAACACATAAATTGCATCAGGATTGAATACAACGGGCACAATGCCGATTTTTCTCCATTTGAGTAATGTCTCAAACTTTTTATTTTGATCGATTCGTGGAAGACCAGTAGTAGTTTCCGACGCACATCTGAAAGCATTCTGTAATCTGTGGACCTTCAGAGTGTTTACGAAACACTGAAATTGCATCGGTATTGAATACACTTGGCACCATGCGGACTTTTCTCCATGGGAGTAATGTCGCAAACTCTCTACGCTTTGATCAATTCCTGGAAGACCAACAGTAGTTTCCGAATCACATCTGGAATCATTCTGTAATCTGTCGACCTTCAGAATGTCGAAGAAACACAGAAATTGCATCGGGATTGAATACAACAGGCACTATGCGGACTTTTCTATATAGGAGTAATGTCTCAGACTGTCTACGCTTTGATCGATAACTGGAAGACCAGTAATAGTTTCCGAAGCATACCTGGAGGCATTCTGTAATCTGTGGACCTTATGAGTGTTGAAGAAACACAGAAATTACATCGGGATTGAATCCTACACGCACAATGTGAACATTACTCCATGGGAGTAATGTCTCAAACGAACTACGGTTTGATCGTTCCCTGGGAGACCAGTGGTACTTTCCGAAGCATATCTGGAGGCATTCTATAATCTGTGGACCTTCAGAGAGTTGATGAGACACAGAAATTGCATCGGGATAGAATACAACAGGAACCATGCGGACTTTCCTCCATGCGATTAATGTCGCAAACTGTCTATGCTTTGATCGATTCCTGCAAGAGCAGTAGTATTTGCGGAAGCACATCTGGAGGCATTCTGTAATTCGTGGACCTTCAGGGTGTTCATGAAACACAGAAATTTCATCAGGATTGAATACAACAGGCACAATGCCGACTTTTCACCATGGGAGTAATGTCTCTAACTTTCTAATTTGATCGATTCGTGGAAGACCAGTAGTAGTTTCCGACGCACATCTGGAGGCATTCTGTAATCTGTGGTCCTTATGAGTGTTGAAGAAACACAGAAATTACATCGGCATTGAATCCTACACGCACAATGCGAACTTTTCTCCATGGGAGTAATGTCTCAAACTGTCTACGGTTTGATCGTTCCCTGGGAGACCAGTAGTAGTTTCCGAAGCATTTCTGGAGGCATTCTGTAATCTGTGGACCTTCAGAGTGTTGAAGAATCACAGAAATTGCATCGGGATTGAATACAACAGGCACTATGCGGACTTTTCTCCATGGGAGTAATGTCGCCAAATGTCTACGCTTTGGTCGGTTCCTGGAAGACCAGCAGTAGTTTCCGAATCAGATATGGAATCATTCTGTAATATGTCGACTTTCTGAGTGTTGAAGAAACACAGAAATTGCATCGGGATTGAATACAACAGGCACCATGCGGACTTTTCTCCATTGGAGTAATGTCGCCAACTCTCTACGCTTTGATCGATTCCTGGAAGACAAGCAGTAGTTTCCGAATCACGTCTGGAATCATTCTGTAATCTGTCGACCTACAGAGTGTTTATAAACAACAGAAATTGCATCATGATTGAATACCACAGGCACCATTCGGAATTTTCTCCATGGGAGTAATGTCTCAAACTGTCTATGGTTTGATAGTTCCCTGGGAGACCAGTAGTAGTTTGCGACGCATATCTGGAGGCATTCTGTAGTCTGTGGACCTTCAGAGTAATGATGAAACACAGAATTTGCATCGGGACTATATACAACAGGCACCATGCGGACTTTTCTCCATGGGAGTAATGTCTCAAACTGTCTATGTTTATATCGATAGTAGTTTCCGACGCACATCTTTAGATATTCTGTAATCTGCGGACCTTCAGAGTGTTAATGAAACACAGAAATTGCATCGGGATTGAATACGACGGGCACCATCCGGACTTTTCTCCATGGGAGTAATGTCTCAAACTGTCTACGGTTTGATCGTTCCCAGGGAGACCAGTAGTAGTTTCCGAAGCATATCTGGAGGCATTCTGTAATCTGTGGACCTTCGGAGTGTTTATAAAACACAGAAATTTTCTCGGGATTGAATACAACATGCAGCATGCGGACGTTTCTACATGGGAGTAATGTCTCCAACTGTCTACGCTTTGATCGAATCATCGACGACCAGCAGTAGTTTCCGAAGCACATCTGGAATCATTCTGTAATCTGTCGACCTTCAGAGTATTTATAAAAAACACAAATTGCATCGGGATTTAATACTGCTGGAACCATGCGGACTTTTCTCCCTAGGAGTAATGTCTCAGACTGTCTACGCTTTGATCGATAACTGGAAGACCAGTATCAGTTTCCGAAGCACATCTGGAGGCATTCTGTAATCTGTGGACCTTCAGAGTGTTGATGAAATACAGAAATTGCATCGGGATTGAATACAACAGGAACCATGCAGACTTTTCTCCATGGGAGTAACGTCTAAACTGTCCACGCTTTGGTCGATTCCTGGAAGACAAGTGGTAGCTTCCGAAGCACATCTGGAGGCATTCTGTAATCTGTGGACCTTTAGAGTGTTGATGAAACACAGAAATTGCATCGGGATTGAATCCCACAGGCACCATGCGGACTTTTCGCCATGGGAGTAATGTCTAAACTGTCTACGATTTGGTCGATTCCTGGAAGACCAGTAGTAGTTTGCGAAGCACATGTGGGTGTATTCTGTAATCTGTGGACCTTCAGAAAGTTGATGAAACACAGAAATTGCATCGCGATAGAATACAACAGGAACCATGCGGACTTTCCTCCATGGGAGTAATGTCGCAAACTGTCAATGCTTTGATCGATTTCTGGATGACCAGTACTAGTCCCCGAAGCACATCTGGAGGCATTCTATTATCTCTGGACCTTCCGAGTGTTGATGTTACACAGAAATTGCATCGGGATAGAATACAACAGGAAACATGCGGACTTCCCTCCATCGGAGAAATGTCGCAAACTGTCTATGCTTTGATCGATTCCTGGAAGACCATTAGTAGATTCCGACGCACATCTGGAGGCATTCTGTAATCTGTGGACCTTCAGAGTGTTGATGAAACACAGAAATTGCATCGGGATTCAATACAACATGCACTATGCGGACTTTTCTACTTCGGAGTAATGTCTCAAACTGTGTATGCTTTGATCGATTCCTAGAAGAACAGTAGTAGTTTCCGAAGCACATCTGGAATCATTCTGTAATATGTCGACCTTCAGAGTGTTAAAGAAACACTGAAACTCCATCGGGATTGAATACAACTGGCACCATGCGGACTTTTCTCCACGGGAGTAATGTCGCCAACTCTCTACGCTTTGACCAATTCCTGGAAGACCAGTAGTAGTTTCCGAATCACATCTGGAATCATTCTGTAATCTGTCGACCTTCAGAGTGTTTATAAAATACAGAAATTGCATCGGGATTGAATACCACGGGCACCATGCGGACTTTTCTCCATTGGAGTAATGTCTCTAACTGTCTATGGTTTGACAGTTCCCTGGGAGACCAGTAGTAGTATGCGAAGCATATCTGGAGGCATTCTGTAATCTGTGGACCTTCAGAGTGTTAATGAAACACAGTAATTGCATCGGGATTGAATACAACAGGCAGCATGTGGACGTTTCTCCATGGGAGAAATGTATCAAATTGTCTACGGTTTGATCGTTCCCTTTGAGACCAGTAGTAGTTTCCGAAGCATATCTGGAGGCATTCTGTAATCTGTGGAACTTCAGAGTGTTGATGAAACACAGAAATTGCATCGGGATTGAATACAACATTAACCATGAGGACTTTCTTCCATGGGGGTAATGTCTAAACTGTCTATGCTTTGATCGATTTCTGGATGACTAGTAGTAGTCTCCGAAGCACATCTGGAGGCATTCTGTAATCTGTTGACCTTCAGAGTGTTGATGAGACACAGAAATTGCATCGGGATAGAATACAACAGGAAACATGCGGACTTTCCTCCATGGGAGTAATGTCGCAAACTGTCTATGCCTTGATCGATTCCTGGAAGGCCAGTAGTATTTTCCGAATCACATCTGGAGGCATTCTGTAATTTGTGGACCTTCAGGGTGTTGACGAAACACAGAAATTGCATTAGGATTGAATACAACAGTCACCATGCAAACTTTTATCCATGGGAGTAAGGTCTAAGCTGTCTACGCTTTTGTCGATTCCTGGAAGACCAGTGGTAGCTTCCGAAGCACATCTGGAGGCATTCTGTAATCTGTGGACCTTTAGAGTGTTGATGAAACACAGAAATTGCATCGGGATAGAATACAACAGGAACCATGCGGACTTTTCTCCATGGGAGTAATGTCGCAAACTGTCTATGCTTTGATCGATTCCTGGATGACCAGTAGTATTTTCGGAAGCACATCTGGAGGCATTCTGTAATTTGTGGACCTTCAGGGTGTTGATGAAACACAGAAATTGCATCAGGATTGAATACAACAGGCACAATGCCGATTTTTCTCCATTTGAGTAATGTCTCAAACTTTTTATTTTGATCGATTCGTGGAAGGCCAGTAGTAGTTTCCGACGCACATCTGAAAGCATTCTGTAATCTGTGGACCTTCAGAGTGTTTAAGAAACACTGAAATTGCATCGGTATTGAATACACCTGGCACCATGCGGACTTTTCTCCATGGGAGTAATGTCGCAAACTCTCTACGCTTTGATCAATTCCTGGAAGACCAGCAGTAGTTTCCGAATCACATCTGGAATCATTCTGTAATCTGTCGACCTTCAGAATGTCGAAGAAACACAGAAATTGCATCGGGATTGAATACAACAGGCAAAATGTCGACTTTTCTCCATGGGAGTAATGTCTCAAACTTTCTATGTTTAGATCGATTCGTGGAAGACCAGTAGTAGTTTCCGAAGCACATCTGGAATCATTCTGTAATCTGTCGACCTTCAGAGTGTTTATAAATAACACAAATTGCATCGGGATTGAATACAGCTGGAACCATGCGGACTTTTCTCCCTAGGTGTAATGTCTCAGACTGTCTACGCTTTGATCGATAACTGGAAGACTAGTATCAGTTTCCGAAGCACATCTGGAGGCATTCTGTAATCTGTGGACCTTCAGAGTGTTGATGAAATACAGAAATTGCATCGGGATTGAATACAACAGGCACGATGCAGACTTTTCTCCATGGGAGTAACGTCTAAACTGTCTACGCTTTGGTCGATTCCTGGAAGACCAGTATTAGCTTCCGAAGCCCATCTGGAGACATTCTGTAATCTGTGGACCTTTAGAGTGTTGATGAAACACAGAAATTGCATCGGGAATGAATCCCACAGGCACCATGCGGACTTTTCGCCATGGGAGTAATGTCTAAACTGTCTACGATTTGGTCGATTCCTGGAAGACCAGTAGTAGTTTCCGAAGCACATGTGGATGTAATCTGTAATCTGATTACCTTCAGAGTGTTGATGAAACACAGAAATTGCATCGCGATAGAATACAATAGGAACCATGAGGACTTTCCTCCATGGGAGTAATGTCGCAAACTGTCTATGCTTTGATCGATTCCTGGAAGACCAGTAGTAGTTTCCGACGCACATCTGAAAGCATTCTGTAAACTGTGGACCTTCAGAGTGTTTAAGAAACACTGAAATTGCATCGGTATTGAATACAAATGGCACCATGCGGACTTTTCTCCATGGGAGTAAAGTCGCCAACTCTCTACGCTTTGATCAATACCTGGAAGACCAGCAGTAGTTTCCGAATCACATCTGGAATCATTCTGTAACCTGTCGACCTTCAGAGTGTTTATAAAAAACAGAAATTGCATCGGGATTGAATACAACAGGCAACATGCGGACTTTTCTACATGGGGGTATTGTCGCCAACTGTCTACGCTTTGGTCGATTCCTGGAAGACCAGCAGTAGTTTCCGAATCACATCAGGAATCATTCTGTAATATGTCGACCTTCCGAATGTCGAAGAAACACAGAAATTGCATCGGGATTGAATACAACAGGCACCATTCGGACTTTTCTATATAGGAGTAATGTCTCAGACTGTCTACGCTTTGATCGATAACTGGAAGACCAGTAGTAGTTTCCGAAGCATATCTGGAGGCATTCTGTAATCTGTAGACCTTATGAGTGTTGAAGAAACACAGAAATTACATCTGGATTGAATCCTACACGCACAATGTGAACTTTACTCCATGGGAGTAATGTCTAAACTGTCTACGCTTTGATCGATTAAGGGAAGACCAGTAGTGGTTTGCGAAGCACATCTGGAGGCATTCTGTAATCTGTGGACCTTCAGAGTGTTAATGAAACTCAGAAATTGCATCGGGATTGAATACGACAGGCACCATGCGGACTTTTCTCCATGGGAGTAATGTCTCAAACTGTCTACGGTTTGATCGTTCCCAGGGAGACCAGTAGTAGTTTCCGAAGCATATCTGGAGGCATTCTGTAATCTGTGGACCTTCGGAGTGTTTATGAAACACAGAAATTTTCTCGGGATTGAATACAACATGCAGCATGCAGACGTTTCTACATGGGAGTAATGTCTCCAACTGTCTAAGCTTAGATCGATTCATCGACGACCAGCAGTAGTTTCCGAAGCACATCTGGAATCATTCTGTAATCTGTCGACCTTCAGAGTGTTTATAAAAAACACAAATTGCATCGGGATTGAATACAGCTGGAACCATGCGGACTTTTCTCCCTAGGAGTAATGTCTCAGACTGTCTACGCTTTGATCGATAACTGGAAGACCAGTGTTAGTTTCCGAAGCACATCTGGAGGCATTCTGTAATCTGTGGACCTTCAGAGTGTTGATGAAATACAGAAATTGCATCGGGATTGAATACAACAGGAACCATGCAGACTTTTCTCCATGGGAGTAACGTCTAAACTGTCTACGCTTTGGTCGATTCCTGGAAGACAAGTGGTAGCTTCCGAAGCACATCTGGAGGCATTCCGTAATCTGTGGACCTTTAGAGTGTTTATGAAAAACAGAAATGGCATCGGGATTGAATCCCACAGGCACCATGCGGACTTTTCGCCATGGGAGTAATGTCTAAACTGTCTACGATTTGGTCGATTCCTGGAAGACCAGTAGTAGTTTGCGAAGCACATGTGGGTGTATTCTGTAATCTGTGGACCTTCAGAAAGTTGATGAAACACAGAAATTGCATCGCGATAGAATACAGCAGGAACCATGCGGACTTTCCTCCATGGGAGTAATGTCGCAAACTGTCTATGCTTTGATCGATTTCTGGATGACCAGTACTAGTCCCCAAAGCACATCTTAAGGCATTCTATTATCTCTGGACCTTCCGAGTGTTGATGAGACACAGA
Organism: Schistocerca gregaria; assembly: GCF_023897955.1. Lineage (NCBI taxonomy): Eukaryota > Metazoa > Arthropoda > Insecta > Orthoptera > Acrididae > Schistocerca > Schistocerca gregaria. The sequence continues at coordinate 453,867 of NW_026062031.1, read as the reverse complement.
AATTGCATCGGGATAGAATACAACAGGAACCATGCGGACTTACCTCCATCGGAGGAATGTCGCAAACTGTCTATGCTTTGATAGATTCCTGGAAGACCAGTAGTAGATTCCGACGCACATCTGGAGGCATTCTGTAATCTGTGGACCTTCAGAGTGTTGATGAAACACAGAAATTGCATCGGGATTCAATACAACATGCACTATGCGGACTTTTCTACTTCGGAGTAATGTCTCAAACTGTGTATGCTTTGATCGATTCCTAGAAGAACAGTAGTAGTTTCCGAAGCACATCTGGAATCATTCTGTAATATGTCGACCTTCAGAGTGTTAAAGAAACACTGAAACTGCATCGGGATTGAATACAACTGGCACCATTCGGACTTTTCTCCACGGGAGTAATGTCGCCAACTCTCTACGCTTTGACCAATTCCTGGAAGACCAGCAGTAGTTTCCGAATCACATCTGGAATCATTCTGTAATCTGTCGACCTTCAGAGTGTTTATAAAATACAGAAATTGCATCGGGATTGAATACAACAGGCAACATGCGGGCTTTTCTCCATAGGAGTAATGTCGCCAACTGTCTACGCTTTGGTCGATTCCTGGAAGACCAGTAGTAGTTTGCGAAGCACATCTGGCGGCATTCTGTAATTTGTGGACCTTAAGAGTGTTGATGAAACACAGAAATTGCATCAGGATTGAATACAACAGGCACCATGCAGACTTTTCTCCATGGGAGTAACGTCTAAACTGTCTACGCTTTGGTCGATTCCTGGAAGACAAGTGGTAGCTTCCGAAGCACATCTGGAGGCATTCTGTAATCTGTGGACCTTTAGAGTGTTGATGAAACACAGAAATTGCATCGGGATTGAATCCCACAGGCACCATGCGGACTTTTCGCCATGGGAGTAATATCTAAACTGTCTACGATTTGGTCGATTCCTGGAAGACCAGTAGTAGTTTGCGAAGCACATGTGGGTGTATTCTGTAATCTGTGGACCTTCAGAGTGTTGGAATCATTCTGTAATCTGTCGAAATTCAGAGTGTTTATAAAAAACAGAAATGCCATCGGGATTGAATACATCTACATCTACATCTACATGACTACTCTGCAATTCACATTTAAGTGCTTGGCAGAGGGTTCATCGAACCACAATCATACTATCTCTCTACTATTCCACTCCCGAACAGCGAGCGGGAAAAACGAACACCTAAACCTTTCTGTTCGAGCTCTGATTTCTCTTATTTTATTTTGATGATCATTCCTACCTATGTAGGTTGGGCTCAACAAAATATTTTCGCATTCGGAAGAGAAAGTTGGTGACTGAAATTTCGTAAAAAGGTCTCGCCGCGACGAAAAACGTCTATGCTGTAATGACTTCCATCCCAACTCGTGTATCATATCTGCCACACTCTCTCCCCTATAACGCGATAATACAAAACGAGCTGCCCTTCTTTGCACCCTCTCGATGTCCTCCGTCAATCCCACCTGGTAAGGATCCCACACCGCTCAGCAATATTCTAACAGAGGACGAACGAGTGTAGTGTAAGCTGTCTCTTTAGTGGACTTGTTGCATCTTCTAAGTGTCCTGCCAATGAAACGCAACCTTTGGCTCGCCTTCCCGACAGTATTATCTATGTGGTCCTTCCAACTGAAGTTGTTTGTAATTTTAACACCCAGGTACTTAGTTGAATTGACAGCCTTGAGAATTGTACTATTTATCGAGTAATCGAATTCCAACGGATTTCTTTTGGAACTCATGTGGATCATCTCACACTTTTCGTTATTTAGCGTCAACTGCCAACAGGCACCATGCGGACTTTTCTATATGGGAGTAATGTCGCCAGATGTCTACGCTTTGGTCGATTCCTGGAAAACCAGTAGTAGTTTCCGAAGCACATCTGGAATCATTCTGTAATTTGTGGACCTTCAGGGTGATAATGAAACACAGAAATTGCATCGGGATTGAATACAACAGGCACCCTGCGGACTTTTCTCCATGGGAGTAATGTATCAAACTGTCTACGGTTTGATCGTTCCCTCGGAGAACAGTAGTAGTTTCCGAAGCATTTCTTTAGGCATTCAGTAATCTGTCGACCTTCAGAGTGTTGATGAAACACAGAAATCGCATCGGAATTGAATACAACATGCAGCATGCGGACTTTTCGGCATGGAAGTAGTGTCTCAAACTCTCCCCGCTTTAATCGATTCCTGGAAGACAAGTGGTAGCTTCCGAAGCACATCTGGAGGCATTCTGTAATCTGTGGACCTTTAGAGTGTTGATGAAACACAGAAATTGCATCGGGATTGATTCCCACATTCACCATGCGGACTTTTCGCCATGGGAGTAATGTCTAAACTGTCCACGCTTTGGTCGATTCCTGGAAGACCAGTAGTAGTTTCCGAAGCACATCTGGAGGTATTCTGTAATCTGTGGACCTTCAGAGTGTTGATGAAACAGAGAAATTGCATCGGGATAGAATACCAATGGAACCATGCGGACTTTAATCCATGGGAGTAATGTCGCAAACTGTCTATGCTTTGATCGATTTCTGGATGACCAGTAGTAGTCTCCGAAGCACATCTGGAGGCATACTGTAATCTATGGACCTTCAGAGTGTTGATGAGACACAGAAATTGCATCGGGATAGAATACAAAAGGAACCATGCGGACTTTCCTCCATGTGAGTTATGTCGCAAACTGTCTATGCTCTGATAGATTCCTGGAAGACCAGTAGTAGTTTCGGAAGCACATCTGGAGGCATTCTGAAATTTGTGGACCTTCTGGGTGTTGATGAAACACAGAAATTGCATCAGGATTGAATACAACAATCACAATGCCGACTTTTCTCCATGGCAGTAATGTCTCAAACTTTCTATGTTTTGATCAATTCGTGGAAGACCAGTAGTAGTTTCCGACGCACATCTCGAGGCATTCTGTAATCTGTGGACCTTCAGAGTGTTAATGAAACACTGAAATTGCATCGGGATTCAATACAACAGGTACAATGCGGACTTTTCTCCATGGGAATAATGTCTCGAACTGTCTACGGTTTGATCGTTCCCTGGGACACCGGTAGTAGTTTCCGAAGCATATCTGGAGGCATTCTGTAATCTGTGGACCTTCGGAGTGTTGATGAAACACAGAAATTGCATCGGGATTGAATACAACAGGCACCATGCCGACTTTTCCACATGGGAGAAATGTATCAAAGTGCCTACGGTTCGATTGTTCCCTGGGAGACCAGTAGTAGTTTCGGAAGCATATCTTTAGGCATTCTGTAATCGGTTGACCTTCAGAGTGTTGATGAAATACAGAAATTGCATCGGGATTGAATACAACAGGAACCATGCAGACTTTTCTCCATGGGAGTAACGTCTAAACTGTCTATGCTTTGGTCGATTCCTGGAAGGCCAGTGGTAGCTTCCGAAGCACATCTGGAGGCATTCTGTAATCTGTGGACCTTTAGAGTGTTGATGAAACACAGAAATTGCATCGGGATTGAAACCCACAGGCACCATGCGGACTTTTCGCCATGGGAGTAATGTCTAAACTGTCTACGATTTAGTCGATTCCTGGAAGACCAGTAGTAGTTTCCGAAGCACATGTGGATGTATTCTGTAATCTGTGGACCTTCAGAGTGTTGATGAAACACAGAAATTGTATCGCGATAGAATACAACAAGAACCATGCGGACTTTCCACCATGGGAGTAATGTCGCAAACTGTCTATGCTTTGATCGATTTCTGGATGACCAGTAGTAGTCCCCGAAGCACATCTGGAGGCATTCTATTATCTCTGGACCTTCAGAGTGTTGATGAGACACAGAAATTGCATCGGGATAGAATACAACAGGAACCATGCGGACTTTCCTCCATGGGAGTAATGTCGCAAATTGTCTATGCTTTGATCGATTCCTGGAAGACCAGTAGTATTTTCGGAAGCACATCTGGAGGCATTCTGTAATTTGTGGACATTCAGGGTGTTGATGAAACACAGAAATTGCATCTGGATTGAATACAACAGGCACAATGTCGATTTTTCTCCATTTTATTAATGTCTCAAACTTTCTATTTTGATCGAATCGTGGAAGACCAGCATTCTGTAATCTGTGGACCTTCAGAGTGTTTAAGAAACACTGAAATTGCATCGGTATTGAATACAACTGGCATTATGCGGACTTTTCTCCATGGGAGTAATGTCGCCAACTCTCTACGCTTTGACCAATTCCTGGAAGACCAGCAGTAGTTTCCGAATCACATCTGGAATCATTTTGTAATCTGTCGACCTTCAGAGTGTTTATAAAAAACAGAAATTGCATCGGGATTTAATACAACAGGCTACATGCGGGCTTTTCGCCATGGGAGTAATGTCTAAGCGGTCTACGCTTTGGTCGATTCCTGGAAAACCAGTAGTAGTTTCCGAAGGACATCTCGAGGTATTCTGTAATCAGTGGACCTTCAGAGTGTTCATGAAACACAGCAATTACATCGGGATTGAATACAACAGGAACCATGCGGACTTTCCTCCATCGGAGAAATGTCGCAAACTGTCTATGCTTTGATCGATTCCTGGAAGACCAGTAGTAGTTTCCGACGCACATCTGGAGGCATTCTGTAATCTGTGGACCTTCAGAGTGTTGATGAAACACAGATATTGCATCGGGATTGAATACAATAGGCACCATGCGGACGTTTCTCCATGGGTGTAATGTCTCACTGTCTCTGGTTTGATAGTTCCATGGGAGACCAGTAGTAGTTTGCGAAGCATATCTGGAGGCATTCTGTAGTCTGTGGACCTTCAGAGTGTTGATGAAACACAGAAATTGCATCGGGATTCAATACAACATGCACTATGCAGACTTTTCTACTTCGGAGTAATGTCTCAAACTGTGTATGCTTTGATCGATTCCTAGAAGAACAGTAGTAGTTTCCGAAGCACATCTGGAATCATTCTGTAATATGTCGACCTTCAGAGTGTTAAAGAAACACTGAAACTGCATCGGGATTGAATACAACTGGCACCATGCGGACTTTTCTCCACGGGAGTAATGTCGCTAACTGTCTCCGCTTTGATAGATTCCTGGAAGACCAGCAGTAGTGTCCGAATCACATCTGGAATCATTCTGTAATCTGTTGACCTTCAGTGTGTTTATAAAAACCGGAAATTGCATCGGGATTGAATCCCAGAGGCAAAATGCGAATTTTTCTCAATGGGAGTAATGTCTAAACTGTCTACGCATTGATCGACTAATGGAAGACCAGTATTGGTTTGCGAAGCACATCAGGCGGCATTCTGTAATTTGTGGACCCTAAGAGTGTTGATGAAACACAGAAATTGCATCAGGAGTGCATACAACAGGCACCATGCGGACTTTTCCCCATAGGAGTTATGTATCCAACTGTCTACGGTTTAATCGTTCCCTGGGAGACCAGTAGTAGTTTCCGAAGCACATCTGGAATCATTCTGTTATCTGTCGAAATTCAGAGTGTTTATAAAAAACAGAAATTCCATCGGGATTGAATACAACAGGCACCATGCGGACTTTTCTCCATGGGAGTAATGTCGCCGACTGTCTACGCTTTGGTCGATTCCTGGAAAACCAGTAGTAGTTTCCGAAGCACATCTGGAATCATTCTGTAATTTGTGGACCTTCAGGGTGATAATGAAACCCAGAAATTGCATCGGGATTGAATACAACAGGCACCCTGCGGACTTTTCTCCATGGGAGTAATGTATCAAACTGTCTACGGTTTGATCGTTCCCTCGGTGAACAGCAGTAGTTTCCGAAGCATATCTTTAGGCATTCAGTAATCTGTCGACCTTCAGAGTGTTGATGAAACACAGAAATTGCATCGGAATTGAATACAACATGCAGCATGCGGACTTTTCGGCATGGAAGTAATGTCTCAAACTCTCCCCGCTTTAATCGATTCCTGGAAGACAAGTGGTAGCTTCCGAAGCACATCTGGAGGCATTCTGTAATCTGTGGACCTTTAGAGTGTTGATGAAACACAGAAATTGCATCGGGATTGATTCCCACATTTACCATGCGGACTTTTCGCCATGGGAGTAATGTCTAAACTGTCCATGCTTTGGTCGATTCCTGGAAGGCCAGTAGTAGTTTCCGAAGCACATCTGGAGGTATTCTGTAATCTGTGGACCTTCAGAGTGTTCATGAAACAGAGAAATTGCATCGGGATAGAATACCACAGGAACCATGCGGAGTTTAATCCATGGGAGTAATGTCGCAAACTGTCTATGCTTTGATCGATTTCTGGATGACCAGTAGTAGTCTCTGAAGCACATCTGGAGGCATACTGTAATCTGTGGACCTTCAGAGTGTTGATGAGACACAGAAATTGCATCGGGATAGAATACAACAGGAACCATGCGGACTTTCCTATATGGGAGTAATGTCGCAAACTGTCTATGCTTTGATAGATTCCTGGAAGACCAGTAGTAGTTTCGGAAGCACATCTGGAGGCATTCTGAAATTTGTGGACCTTCTGGGTGTTTATGAAACACAGAAATTGCATCAGGATTGAATACAACAACCGCAATGCCGACTTTTCTCCATGGCAGTAATGTCTCAAACTTTCTATGTTTTGATCGATTCGTGGAAGACCAGTAGTAGTTTCCGACGCACATCTGGAGGCATTCTGTAATCTGTGGACCTTCAGAGTGTTTAAGAAACACTGAAATTGCATCGGTATTGAATACAACAGGCACCATGCGGACTTTTCTCCATGGGAGTAATGTCGCCAACTCTCTACGCTTTGACCAATTCCTGGAAGAAACGCAGTAGTTTCCGAATCACATCTGGAATCATTCTGTAATCTGTCGACCTTCAGTGTGTTTATAAAAAACAGAAATTGCATCGGGATTTAATACTACAGGCAACATGCGGGCTTTTCTCCATAGGAGTAATGTCGCCAACTGTCTACGCTTTGGTCGATTCCTGGAAGACCAGTGGTAGCTTCCGAAGCACATTTCAAGGCATTCTGTAATCTGTGGACATTTAGAGTGTTGATGAAACACAGAAATTGCATCGGGATTGAATCCCACAGGTACCATGCGGACTTTTCGCCATTGGAGTAATGTCTAAACGGTCTACGCTTTGGTCGATTCCTGGAAAAACAGTAGTAGTTTCCGAAGCACATCTGGAGGTATTCTGTAATCAGTGGATCTTCAGAGTGTTCATGAAACACAGCAATTGCATCGGGATTGAATACAACAGGGACCATGCGGACTTCCCTCCATCGGAGAAATGTCGCAAACTGTCTACGCTTTGATCGATTCCTGGAAGACCAGTAGTAGTTTCCGACGCACATCTGGAGGCATTCTGTAATCTGTGGACCTTCAGAGTGTTGATGAAACATAGATATTGCATCGGGATTGAATACAATAGGCACCATGGGGACGTTTCTCCATGGGAGTAATGTCTCACTGTCTATGGTTTGATAGTTTCATGTGAGACCAGTAGTAGTTTGCGAAGCATATCTGGAGGCATTCTGTAGTCTGTGGACCTTCAGAGTGTTGATGAAACACAGAAATTGCATCGGGATTCAATACAACATGCACTATGCGGACTTTTCTACTTCGGAGTAATGTCTCAAACTGTGTATGCTTTGATCCATTCCTAGAAGAACAGTAGTAGTTTCCGAAGCACATCTGGAATCATTCTGTAATATGTCGACCTTCAGAGTGTTAAAGAAACACTGAAACTGCATCGGGATTGAATACAACTGGCACCATGCGGACTTTTCTCCACGTTAGTAATGTCGCTAACTGTCTACGCTTTCATCGATTCCTGGAAGACCAGCAGTAGTGTCCGAATCACATCTGGAATCATTCTGTAATCTGTCGACTTTCAGTGTGTTTATAAAAACCGGAAATTGCATCGGGATTGAATCCCAGAGGCAAAATGTGAACTTTTCTCAATGGGAGTAATTTCTAAACTGTCTACGCATTGATCGACTAATGGAAGACCAGTAGTGGTTTGCGAAGCACATCTGGCGGCATTCTGTAATTTGTGGACCTTCAGAGTGTTGATGAAACACAGAAATTGCATCAGGATTGAATACAACAGGCACCATGCGGACTTTTACACATAGGAGTTATGTATCCAACTGTCTACGGTTTAATCGTTCCCTGGGAGACCAGTAGTAGTTTCCGAAGCACATCTGGAATCATTCTGTTATCTGTCGAAATTCAGAGTGTTTATAAAAAACAGAAATTCCATCGGGATTTAATACAACAGGCACCATGCGGACTTTTCTCCATGGGAGTAATGTCGCCGACTGTCTACGCTTTGGTCGATTCCTGGAAAACCAGTAGTAGTTTCCGAAGCACATCTGGAATCATTCTGTAATTTGTGGACCTTCAGGGTGATAATGAAACACAGAAATTGCATCGGGATTGAATACAACAGGCACCCTGCGGACTTTTCTCCATGGGAGTAATGTATCAAACTGTCTACGGTTTGATCGTTCCCTCGGAGAACAGTAGTAGTTTCCGAAGCATATCTTTAGGCATTCAGTAATCTGTCGACCTTCAGAGTGGTGATGAAACACAGAAATTGCATCGGAATTGAATACAACATGCAGCATGCGGACTTTTCGGCATGGAAGTAATGTCTCAAACACTCCCCGCTTTAATCGATTCCTGGAACACCAGTAGTAGTTTCCGAAGCACATCTGGAGGTATTCTGTAATCTGTGGACCTTCAGAGTGTTCATGAAACAGAGAAATTGCATCGGGATAGAATACCACAGGAACCATGCGGAGTTTAATCCATGGGAGTAATGTCGCAAACTGTCTATGATTTGATCGATTTCTGGATGACCAGTAGTAGTCTCCGAATCACATCTGGAGGCATACTGTAATCTGTGGACCTTCAGAGTGTTGATGAGACACAGAAATTGCATCGGGATAGAATACAACAGGAACCATGCGGACTTTCCTCCATGGGAGTAATGTCGCAAACTGTCTATGCTTTGATAGATTCCTGGAAGACCAGTAGTAGTTTCGGAAGCACATCTGGAGGCATTCTGAAATTTGTGGACCTTGTGGGTGTTGATAAAACACAGAAATTGCATCAGGATTGAATACAACAATCACAATGCCGACTTTTCTCCATGGCAGTTATGTCTCAAACTTTCTATGTTTTGATCGATTCGTGGAAGACCAGTAGTAGTTTCCGACGCACATCTGGAGGCATTCTGTAATCTGTGGACCTTCAGAGTGTTTAAGAAACACTGAAATTGCATCGGTATTGAATACAACTGGCACCATGCGGACTTTTCTCCATGGGAGTAATGTCGCAAACTCTCTACGCTTTGACCAATTCCTGGAAGAAGCGCAGTAATTTCCGAATCACATCTGGAATCATTCTGTAATCTGTCGACCTTCAGTGTGCTTATAAAAAACAGAAATTGCATCGGGATTTGATACAACAGGCAACATGCGGGCTTTTCTCCATAGGAGTAATGTCGCCAACTGTCTACGCTTTGGTCGATTCCTGGAAGACCAGTGGTAGCTTCCGAAGCACATTTGGAGGCATTCTGTAATCTGTGGACATTGAGAGTGTTGATGAAACACAGAAATTGCATCGGGATTGAATCCCACAGGCACCATGCGGACTTTTCGCCATGGGAGTAATGTCTAAACGGTCAACGCTTTGGTCGATTCCTGGAAAACCAGTAGTACTTTCCGAAGCACGTCTGGAGGTATTCTGTAATCAGTGGACCTTCAGAGTGTTCATGAAACACAGCAATTGCATCGGGATTGAATACAACAGGGACCATGCGGACTTCCCTCCATCGGAGAAATGTCGCAAACTGTCTATGCTTTGATCGATTAATGGAAGACCAGTAATAGTTTCCGAAGCACATCTGGAGGCATTCTGTAATCTGTGGACCTTCAGAGTGTTGATGAAACACAGATATTGCATCTGGATTGAATACTATAGGCACCATGCGGACTTTTCTCCATGGGAGTAATGTCTCACTGTCTATGGTTTGATAGTTCCATGTGAGACCAGTAGTAGTTTGCGAAGCATATCTGGAGGCATTCTGTAGTCTGTGGACCTTCAGAGTGTTGATGAAACACAGAAATTGCATCGGGATTCAATACAACATGCACTATGCGGACTTTTCTACCTCGGAGTAATGTCTCAAACTGTGTATGCTTTGATCGATTCCTAGAAGAACAGTAGTAGTTTCCGAAGCACATCTGGAACCATTCTGTAATATGTCGACCTTCAGAGTGTTAAAGAAACACTGAAACTGCATCGGGATTGAATACAACTGGCACCATGCGGACTTTTCTCCACGGGAGTAATGTCGCTAACTGTCTACGCTTTGATCGATTCCTGGAAGACCAGCAGTAGTGTCCGAATCACATCTGGAATCATTCTGTAATCTGTCGACCTTCAGTGTGTTTATAGAAACCAGAAATTGCATCGGGATTGAATCCCAGAGGCAAAATGTGAACTTTTCTCAATGGGAGTAATGTCTAAAATGTCTACGCATTGATCGACTAATGGAAGTCCAGTAGTGGTTTGCGAAGCACATCTGGCGGCATTCTGTAATTTGTGGACCTTCAGAGTGATGATGAGACACAGAAATTGCATCAGGATTGAATACAACAGGCACCATGCGGACTTTTCCACATAGGAGTTATGTATCGAACTGTCTACGGTTTAATCGTTCCCTGGGAGACCAGTAGTAGTTTCCGAAGCACATCTGGAATTATTCTGTTATCTGTCGAAATTCAGAGTGTTTATAAAAAAAAGAAATTCCATCGGGATTGAATACAACAGGCACCATGCGGCCTTTTCTCCATGGGAGTAATGTCGCCGACTGTCTACGCTTTGGTCGATTCCTGGAACACCAGTAGTAGTTTCCGAAGCACATCTGGAATCATTCTGTAATTTGTGGACCTTCAGGGTGATAATGAAACACAGAAATTGCATCGGGATTGAATACAACAGGCACCATGCGGACTTTTCTCCATGGGAGTAATGTATCAAACTGTCTACGGTTTGATCGTTCCCTCGGAGAACAGTAGTAGTTTCCTAAGCATATCTGGAGGCATTCAGTAATCTGTCGAACTTCAGGGTGTTGATGAAACACAGAAATTGCATCGGAATTGAATACAACATGCAGCATGCGGACTTTTCGGCATGGAAGTAATGTCTCAAATTCTCCACGCTTTAATCGATTCCTGGAAGACCAGTGGTAGCTTCCGAAGCACACCTGGAGGCATTCTGTAATCTGTGGACCTTTAGAGTGTTGATGAAACACAGAAATTGCATCGGGATTGATTCCCACATTCAACATGCGGACTTTTCGCCATGGGAGTAATGTCTAAACTGTCCACTCTTTGGTCGATTCCTGGAAGACCAATAGTAGTTTCCGAAGCACATGTTTATGTATTCTGTAATCTGTGGACCTTCAGAGTGTTGATGAAACACAGAATTTGCATCGGGATAGAATACAACAGGAACCATGCGGACTTTCCTCCATGGGAGTAATGTCGCAAAATGTGTATGCTTTGATCGATTTCTGGATGATCAGTAGTAGTCTCCGAAGCATATCTGGAGGCATTCTATAATCTGTGGACCTTCAGAGTGTTGATGAGACACAGAAATTGCATCGGGATAGAATACAACAGGAACCATGCGGACTTTCCTCCATGGGAGTAATGTCGCAAACTGTCTATGCTTTGATCGATTCCTGCAAGAGCAGTAGTATTTACGGAAGCACATCTGGAGGCATTCTGTATTTTGTGGACCTTCAGGGTGTTCATGAAACACAGAAATCGCTTCAGGATTGTATACAACAGTCACAATGCCGACTTTTCTCCATGGGAGTAATGTCTCAAACTTTCTAATTTGATCGATTCGTGGAAGACCAGTAGTAGTTTCCGACGCACATCTGGAGGCATTCTGTAATCTGTGGACCTTATGAGTGTTGAAGAAACACAGAAATTACATCGTGATTGAATCCTACACGCACAATGCGTACTTTTCTACATGGGAGTAATGTCTAAACTGTCTACGCTTTGATCGATTAATGGAAGACCAGTAGTGGTTTGCGAAGCATATCTGGAGGCATTCTGTAGTTTGTGGACATTCAGAGTGTTGATGAAACACAGAAATTGCATCAGGATTGAATACTACTGGCACAATGCCCAATTTTCTCCATGTGATTAATGTCTCAAACTGTCTATGTTTTGATCGATTCGTGGAAGACCAGTAGTAGTTTCCGACGCACATCTTTAGGCATTCTGTAATCTGCGGACCTTCAGAGTGTGATGAAACACAGAAATTGCATCGGGATTGAATACAACAGGCAACATGCGGACTTTTCGCCATGGAAGTAATGTCTCAAACTGTCTACGATTTGATCGATTCCTGTAAGACCAGTAGTAGCTTCCGAAGCATATCTGGAGGCATTCTGTAATTTGTGGACCTTCAGAGTGTTGATGAAACACAGAAATTGCATCAGGATTGATTACAACAATCACAATGCCGACTTTTCTCTATGGGAGTAATGTCTCATACTGTCTATGATTTGATCGATTCGTGGAAGAAAAGTAGTAGTTTACGACGCACATCTGTAGGCATTCTGTAATATGTGGACCTTCTGAGAGTTAATGAAACACAGTAATTGCATCGGGATTGAATACAACAGGCACCATGCGGACGTTTCTCCATGGGAGAAGTGTATCAAATTGTCTACGGTTTGATCGTTCCCTTTGAGACCAGTAGTAGTTTCCGAAGCATATCTGGAGGCATTCTGTAATCGGTTGACCTTCAGAGTGTTGATGAAACACAGATATTGCATCGGGATTGAATACAACATGCAGCATGCGGACTTTTCACCATGGAAGTAATGTCTCAAACTGTCAACACATTAATCGATTCCTGGAAGCCCAGTGGTAGCTTCCGAAGCACATCTGGAGGCATTCTGTAATCAGTGGACCGTTAGAGTGTTGATGAAACACAGAAATTGCATCGGGATTGATTCCCACATTCACCATATGGACTTTTCGCCATGGGAGTAATGTCTAAACTGTCTACGATTTGGTCGATTCCTGGACGACCAGTAGTAGTTGCCGAAGCACATGTTTATGTATTTTGTAATCTGTGGACCTTCAGAGTGTTGATGAAACACAGAAATTGCATCGGGATTGAATACAACATTAAACATGAGGACTTTCCTCCATGGGAGTATTGTCTATACTGTCTATGCTTTGATCGATTTCTGGATGACCAGTAGTAGTCTCCGAAGCACATCTGGAGGCATTCTGTAATCTGTCCACCTTCTGAGTGTTGATGAGACACAGAAATTGCATCGGGATAGAATACAACAGGAACCATGCGGTCTTTCCTCCATGGGAGTAATGTAGCAAACTGTCTATGCTTTGATCGATTCCTGGAAGGCCAGTAGTATTTTCGGATTCACATCTGGAGGCATTCTGTAATTTGTAGACCTTCAGGGTGTTGACGAAACACAGAAATTGCATCGGGATTGAATACGAAGGGCACCATGCGGACTTTTCTCCATGGGAGTAATGTCTCAAACTGTCTACGGTTTGATCATTCCCTGGGAGACCAGTAGTAGTTTCCGAAGCACATCTGGAGGCATTCTGTAATCTGTGGACCTTCGGAATTTTTATGAAAAACAGATATTGCATCGGGATTGAATACAACAGACACCATGCAGACTTTTCTCCATGGGAGTAACGTCTAAAGTGTCTACGCTTTGGTCGATTCCTGGAAGACCAGTGGTAGCTTCCGAAGCACATCTGGAGGCATTCTGTATTCTGTGGACCTTTAGAGTGTTGATGAAACACAGAAATTGCATCGGGATTGAATCCCACAGGCACCATGCGGACATTTCGCCATGGGAGTAATGTCTAAACTGTCTACGATTTGGTCGATTCCTGGAAGACCAGTAGTAGTTTCCGAAGCACATGTGGATTTATTCTGTAATTTGTGGACCTTCAGTGTGTTGAAGAAACACAGAAATAGCATCGCGATAGAATACAACAGGAACCATGCGGACTTTCCTCCATGGGAGTAATTTTGCAAACTGTCTATGCTTTCATCGACTTCTGGATGACCAGTAGTAGCCCCCGAAGCACATCTGGAGGCATTCTATTACCTCTGGACCTTCAGAGTGTTGATGAGACACAGAAATTGCATCGGGATAGAATACAACAGGAACCATGCGGACTTTCCTCCATGGGAGTAATTTTGCAAACTGTCTATGCTTTGATCGATTCCTGGAAGACCATTAGTATTTTCTGAAGCACATCTGGAAGCATAGTGTAATTTGTGGACCTTCAGGGTGTTGATGAAACACAGAAATTGCATCAGGATTGAATACAACAGGCACAATGACGATTTTTCTCCATGGGAGTAATGTCTCAAACTTTCTATTTTGATCGATTCGTGGAAGACCAGTAGTAGTTTCCGACGCACATCTGAAAATATTCTGTAATCTGTGGACCTTCAGAGTGTTTAAGAAACACTGAAATTGCATCGGTTATGAATACAACTGGCACCATGCGGACTTTTCTCCATGGGAGTAATGTCGCCAACTCTTTACGCTTTGATCAATTCCTGGAAGACCAGCAGTAGTTTCCGAATCACATCTGGAATCATTCTGTAATCTTTCGACCTTCAGAGTGTTTATAAAAAACAGAAATTTCATCGGGATTGAATACAACATTCAACATGCGGACTTTTCTCCATGGGAGTAATGTCTAAACTGTCTACGCTTTGATCGATTAATGGAAGAACATTAGTGGTTTGCGAAGCACATCTGGAGGCATTCTGTAATTTGTGGACCTTCAGAGTGTTGATGAAACACAGAAATTGGATCACGATTGAATACTACTGGCACAATGACGACTTTTCTACATGGGATTAATGTCTCAAACTGTCTATGTTTTGATCGATTAGTGGAATACCAGTAGTAGTTTCAGACGCACATCTGGAGGCATTCTGTAATCTGTGGACCTTCAGAGTGTTAATGAAACACAGAAATTGCATCAGGATTGAATACCAAAGGCACCATGCGGACTTCACTTCATGGGACTAATGTCTCAAACTGTCTATGGTTTGATAGTTCCCTGGGAGACCAGTAGTAGTTTGCGAAGCATATCTGGAGGCATTCTGTAGTCTGTGGACCTTCAGAGTGTTGATGAAACACAGAAATTACATCGGGATTTAATACAACAGGCACCATGCGGACTTTTCTCCGTGAGAGTAACGTCTAAACTCTCTACGCTTCGGTCGATTCGTGGAAGACCAGTAGTAATTTCCGAAGCACATCTGGAAACATTCTGTAATATGACGACATTCAGAGTGTTTATAAAAAACAGAAATTGCATAACGATTGCATACAACAGGCACCATGCGGACTTTTCTCCATGGGAGTAATGTCGCCAACTGTATACGCTTTGATCGATTCCTCGAAGACCAGCAGTAGTTTCCGAATCACATCTGGAATCATTCTGTAATCTGTCGACCTTCAGAATGTTTACAAAAAACAGAAATTGCATTGGTATTGAATACAACAGGCAACATGCGGACTTTTCGCCAAGGAAGTAATGTCTCAAACTGTCTACGCTTTGATCGATTCCTGGAAGACCAGTGGTAGCTTCCGAAGCACATCTGGAGGCATTCTGTAATCTGTGGACATTTAGAGTGTTGATGAAACACAGAAATTGCATCGGGATTGAATCACACAGGCACCATGCGGACTTTTCGTCATGGGAGTGATGTCTAAACTGTCTACGCTTTGGTCGATTCCTGGAAAACCAGTAGTAGTTTCCGAAGCACATCTGGAGCTATTCTGTAATCAGTGGATGTTCAGAGTGTTCATGAAACACAGCAATTGCATCGGGATTGAATACAACAGGAACCATGCGGACTTCCCTCCATCGGAGAAATGTCGCAAACTGTCTATGCTTTGGTCGATTCCTGGAAAACCAGTAGTAGTTTCCGAAGCACATCTGGAATCATTCTGTAATTTGTGGACCGTCAGTGTGATAATGAAACTCAGAAATTGCATCGGGATTGAATACAACAGGCACCATGCGGACTTCTCTCCATGGGAGTAATGTATCAAACTGTCTACGGTTTGATCGTTCCCTCGGAGAACAGTAGTAGTTTCCGAAGCATATCTGGAGGCATTCAGTAATCTGTGGACCTTCAGAGTGTTTATAAAACAAATAAATTGCATCGGGATTGAATACAACATGCAGCATGCGGACTTTTCGCCATGGAAGTAATGTCTCAAACTGTCCACGCTTTAATCGATTCCTTGAAGACCAGTGGTAGCTTCCGAAGCACATCTGGAGGCATTCTGTAATCTGTGGACCTTTAGAGTGTTGATGAAACAGAGAAATTGCATCGGGATAGAATACAACAGGAATCATGCGGACTTTAATCCATGGGAGTAATGTCGCAAACTGTCTATGCTTTGATCGATTTCTGGATGTCCAGTAGTAGTCTCCGAAGCACATCTGGCAGCATACTGTGATCTGTGGACCTTCAGAGTGTTGATGAGACACAGAAATTGCATCGGGATAGAATACAACAGGAACCATGGGAGTAACGTCTAAACTGTGTTGATGAGACACTAAAATTGCATCGGGATAGAATACAACAGGAACCATGCGGACTTTCCTCCATGGGAGTAATGTCGCAAACTGTCTATGCTTTGATAGATTCCTGGAAGACCAGTAGTAGTTTCGGAAGCACATCTGGAGGCATTCTGAATTTTGTGGACCTTCTGGGTGTTGATGAAACACAGAAATTGCATCAGGATTGAATACAACAATCACTATGCCGACTTTTCTCCATGGGAGTAATGTCTCAAACTTTCTATGTTTTGATCGATTCGTG
The DNA here is from genome assembly GCF_023897955.1 of Schistocerca gregaria. Lineage (NCBI taxonomy): Eukaryota > Metazoa > Arthropoda > Insecta > Orthoptera > Acrididae > Schistocerca > Schistocerca gregaria. The sequence continues at coordinate 436,937 of NW_026062031.1, read as the reverse complement.
GAAGACCAGTAGTAGTTTCCGACGCACATCTGGAGGCATTTTGTAATCTTTGGACCTTCATAGTGTTAATGAAACACAGTAATTGCATCGGGATTGAATAAAACAGGTACAATGCGGACTTTTCTCCATGGGAGTAATGTCTCAAACTGTCTACGTTTTGATCGTTCCCTGGGACACCAGTAGTAGTTTCCGAAGCATGTCTGGAGGCATTCTGTAATCTTTGGACCTTCGGAGTGTTGATGAAACACAGAAATTGCATCGGGATTGAATACCACATGCAGCATTCGGACTTTTCTCCATGAGAGTAATGTCTCAAACTGTCTATGCTTTGATCGATTACTGGAAGAACAGTAGTACTTTCCGAAGCAAATCTGGAGGCATTCTGTAATCTGTGGACCTTCACAGTGTTGACGAAACACTGAAATTGCATCGGGCTGAATACAACAGGCACCATGCTGACGTCTCTCCATTGGGTTAATGTCGCCCACCGTCTACGCTTTGATCGATTCCTGGGAGACCAGCAGTAGTTTCCGAGGCACATCTGGAATCATTCTGCAATCTGTCGACCTTCAGAGTGGTTATAAATATCAGAAATTGCATCGGGATTAAATACAACAGGCACCATGCAGACTTTTCTCCATGGGAGTAACGTCTAAACTGCCTCCGCTTTGGTCGATTCCTGGAAGACCAGTGGTAGCTTCCGAAGCACATCTGGAGGCATTCTGTAATCTGTGGACCTTTAGAGTGTTGATGAAACACAGAAATTGCATCGGGATTGAATCCCACAGGCACCATGCGGACTTTTCGCCATGGGAGTAATGTCTAAACTGTCTATGCTTTGATCTATTTCTGGTAGACCAGTAGTAGTCTCCGAAGCACATCTGGAGGCATTCTGTAATCTGTAGACCTTCTGAGTGTTGATGAGACACAGAAATTGCATCGGGATAGAATACAACAGGAACCATGCGGTCTTTCCTCCATGGGAGTAATGTCGCTAACTGTCTACGCTTTGATCGATTAATGGGAGACCAGTAGTTGTTTGCGAAGCACATCTGGAGGCATTCTGTTGTTTGTGGACCTTCAGAGTGTTGATGAAACACAGAAATTGCATCAGGATTGAATACTACTGGCACAATGCCCACTTTTCTCCATTGGATTAACGTCTCAAACTGTCTATGTTTATATCGATTCATGGAAGACCAGTAGTAGTTTCCGACGCACATCTTTAGATATTCTGTAATCTGCGGAACTTCAGAGTGTTAATGAAACACAAAAATTGCATCGGGATTGAATACGACGGGCACCATGCGGACTTTTCTCCATGGGAGTAATGTCTCAAACTGTCTACGGTTTGATCGTTCCCAGGGAGACCAGTAGTAGTTTCCGAAGCATATCTGGAAGCATTCTGTAATCTGTGGACCTTCGGAGTGTTTATGAAACACAGAAATTTTCTCGGGATTGAATACAACATGCAGCATGCAGACGTTTCTACATGGGAGTAATGTCTCCAACTGTCTACGCTTTGATCGATTCATCGACGACCAGCAATAGTTTCCGAAGCACATCTGTAATCATTCTGTAATCTGTCGACCTTCAGAGTGTTTATAAAAAACACAAATTGCATCGGGTTTGAATACAGCTGGAACCATGCGGACTTTTCTCCCTAGGAGTAATGTCTCAGACTGTCTACGCTTTGATCGATAACTGGAAGACCAGTATCAGTTTCCGAAGCACATCTGGAGGCATTCTGTAATCTGTGGAACTTCAGAGTGTTGATGAAATACAGAAATTGCATCGGGATTGAATACAACAGGAACCATGCAGACTTTTCTCCATGGGAGTAACGTCTAAACTGTCTACGCTTTGGTCGATTCCTGGAAGACAAGTGGTAGCTTCCGAAGCACATCTAGAGGCATTCTGTAATCTGTGGACCTTTAGAGTGTTGATGAAACACAGAAATTGCATCGGGATTGAATCCCACAGGCACCATGCGGACTTTTCGCCATGGGAGTAATGTCTAAACTGTCTACGATTTGGTCGATTCCTGGAAGACCAGTAGTAGTTTGCGAAGCACATGTGGGTGTATTCTGTAATCTGTGGACCTTCAGAGTGTTGATGAAACACAGACATTGCATCGCGATAGAATACAACAGGAACCATGCGGACTTTCCTCCATGGGAGTAATGTCGGAAACTGTCTATGCTTTGATCGATTCCTGGAAGACCAGTAGTAGATTCCGACGCACATCTGGAGGCATTCTGTAATCTGTGGACCTTCAGAGTGTTGATGAAACACAGAAATTGCATCGGGATTCAATACAACATGCAATATGCGGACTTTTCTACTTCGGAGTAATGTCTCAAACTGTGTATGCTTTGATCGATTCCTAGAAGAACAGTAGTAGTTTCCGAAGCACATCTGGAATCATTCTGTAATATGTCGACCTTCAGAGTGTTAAAGAAACACTGAAACTGCAACGGGATTGAATACAACTGGCACCATGCGGACTTTTCCCCATAGGAGTTATGTATCAAACTGTCTACGGTTTAATCGTTCCCTGGGAGACCAGTAGTAGTTTCCGAAGCACATCTGGAATCATTCTGTTATCTGTCGAAATTCAGAGTGTTTATAAAAAACAGAAATGCCATCGGGATTGAATACAACAGGCACCATGCGGACTTTTCTCCATGAGAGTAATGTCGCCAGATGTCTACGCTTTGGTCGATTCCTGGAAAACCAGTAGTAGTTTCCGAAGCACATCTGGAGGTATTCTGTAATCTGTGGACCTTCAGAGTGTTGATGAAACAGAGAAATTGCATCGGGATAGAATACCAATGGAACCATGCGGACTTTAATCCATGGGAGTAATGTCGCAAACTGTCTATGCTTTGATCGATTTCTGGATGACCAGTAGTAGTCTCCGAAGCCCATCTGGAGGCATACTGTAATCTGTGGACCTTCAGAGTGTTGATGAGACACAGAAATTGCATCGGGATAGAATACAAAAGGAACCATGCGGACTTTCCTCCATGTGAGTTATGTCGCAAACTGTCTATGCTTTGATAGATTCCTGGAAGACCAGTAGTAGTTTCGGAAGCACATCTGGAGGCATTCTGAAATTTGTGGACCTTCTGGGTGTTGATGAAACACAGAAATTGCATCAGGATTGAATACAACAATCACAATGCCGACTTTTCTCCATGGCAGTAATGTCTCAAACTTTCTATGTTTTGATCGATTCGTGGAAGACCAGTAGTAGTTTCCGACGCACATCTCGAGGCATTCTGTAATCTGTGGACCTTCAGAGTGTTAATGAAACACTGAAATTGCATCGGGATTGAATACAACAGGTACAATGCATCCTTTACTCCATGGGAATAATGTCTCAAACTGTCTACGGTTTGATCGTTCCCTGGGACACCAGTAGTAGTTTCCGAAGCATATCTGGAGGCATTCTGTAATCTGTGGACCTTCGGAGTGTTGATGAAACACAGAAATTGCATCGGGATTGAATACAACAGGCACCGTGCCGACTTTTCCACATGGGAGAAATGTATCAAAGTGTCTACGGTTCGATTGTTCCCTGGGAGACCAGTAGTAGTTTCGGAAGCATATCTGGAGGCATTCTGTCATCGGTTGACCTTCAGAGTGTTGATGAAACACAGAAATTGCATCGGGATTGAATCCCACAGGCACCATGCGGACTTTTCGCCATGGGAGTAATGTCTAAACGGTCTACGCTTTGGTCGATTCCTGGAAAACCAGTAGTAGTTTCCGAAGCACATCTGGAGGTATTCTGTAATCAGTGGACCTTCAGAGTGTTCATGAAACACAGAAATTGCATCGCGATAGAATACAACAGGAACCTTGCGGACTTTCCTCCATGGGAGTAATGTCGCAAACTGTCTATGCTTTGATCGATTTCTGGATGACCAGTAGTAGTCCCCGAAGCACATCTGGAGGCATTCTATTATCTCTGGACCTTCAGAGTGTTGATGAGACACAGAAATTGCATCGGGATAGAATACAACAGGTACCATGCGGACTTTCCTCCATGGGAGTAATGTAGCAAACTGTCTATGCTTTCATCGATTCCTGGAAGACCAGTAGTATTTTCGGAAGCACATCTGGAGGCATTCTGTAATTTGTGGACCTTCAGGGTGTTGACGAAACACAGAAATTGCATCAGGATTGAATACAACAGGCACAATGCCGACTCTTCTCCATTGGAGTAATGTCCCAAACTTTCTATGTTTAGATCGATTCGTGGAAGACCACTAGTAGTTTCCGACGCACATCTGGAGGCATTCTGTAATCTGTGGACCTTCAGAGAGTTAATGAAGCACAGAAATTGCATCGGGATTGAATACGACGGGCACCATGCGGACTTTTCTCCATGGGAGTAATGTCTCAAACTGTCTACGGTTTGATCGTTCACAGGGAGACCAGTAGTAGTTTCCGAAGCATTTCTGGAGGCATTCTGTAATCTGTGGACCTTCAGAGTGTTGAAGAAACACAGAAATGGCATCGGGATTGAATACAACAGGCACTATGCGGACTTTTCTCCATGGGAGTAATGTCGCCAAATGTCTACGCTTTGGTCGGTTCCTGGGAGACCAGCAGTAGTTTCCGAATCACATCTGGAATCATTCTGTAATATGTCGACCTTCAGAGTGTTGAAGAAACACAGAAATTGCATCGGGATTGAATACAACAGGCACCATGCGGACTTTTCTCCATTGGAGTAATGTCGCCAACTCTCTACGCTTTGATCGATTCCTGGAAGACAAGCAGTAGTTTCCGAATCACGTCTGGAATCATTCTGTAATCTGTCGACCTACAGAGTGTTTATAAAAAACAGAAATTGCATCGGGATTGAATACCACAGGCACCATTCGGAATTTTCTCCATGGGAGTAATGTCTGAAACTGTCTATGGTTTGATAGTTCCCTGGGAGACCAGTTGTAGTTTGCGAAGCATATCTGGAGGCATTCTGTAGTCTGTGGACCTTCAGAGTGTTGATGAAACACAGAAATTGCATCGGGATTGAATCCCACAGGCACCATGCGGACTTTTCGCCATGGGAGTAATGTCTAAACTGTCTACGATTTGGTCGATTCCTGGAAGACCAGTAGTAGTTTGCGAAGCACATGTGGGTGTATTCTGTAATCTGTGGACCTTCAGAGTGTTGATGAAACACAGAAATTGCATCGCGATAGAATACAACAGGAACCATGCGGACTTTCCTCCATGGGAGTAATGTCGCAAACTGTTTATGCTTTGATCGATTTCTGGATGACCAGTACTAGTCCCCGAAGCACATCTGGAGGCATTCTATTATCTCTGGACCTTCAGAGTGTTGATGAGACACAGAAATTGCGTCGGGATAGAATACAACAGGGACCATGCGGACTTCCCTCCATCGGAGAAATGTCGCAAACTGTCTATGCTTTGATCGATTCCTGGAAGACCAGTAGTAGATTCCGACGCACATCTGGAGGCATTCTGTAATCTGTGGACCTTCAGAGTGTTGATGAAACACAGAAATTGCATCGGGATTCAATACAACATGCACTATGCGGACTTTTCTACTTCGGAGTAATGTCTCAAACTGTGTATGCTTTGATCGATTCCTAGAAGAACAGTAGTAGTTTCCGAAGCACATCTGGAATCATTCTGTAATATGTCGACCTTCAGAGTGTTAAAGAAACACTGAAACTGCAACGGGATTGAATACAACTGGCACCATGCGGACTTTTCCCCATAGGAGTTATGTATCAAACTGTCTACGGTTTAATCGTTCCCTGGGAGACCAGTAGTAGTTTCCGAAGCACATCTGGAATCATTCTGTTATCTGTCGAAATTCAGAGTGTTTATAAAAAACAGAAATGCCATCGGGATTGAATACAACAGGCACCATGCGGACTTTTCTCCATGAGAGTAATGTCGCCAGATGTCTACGCTTTGGTCGATTCCTGGAAAACCAGTAGTAGTTTCCGAAGCACATCTGGAGGTATTCTGTAATCTGTGGACCTTCAGAGTGTTGATGAAACAGAGAAATTGCATCGGGATAGAATACCAATGGAACCATGCGGACTTTAATCCATGGGAGTAATGTCGCAAACTGTCTATGCTTTGATCGATTTCTGGATGACCAGTAGTAGTCTCCGAAGCCCATCTGGAGGCATACTGTAATCTGTGGACCTTCAGAGTGTTGATGAGACACAGAAATTGCATCGGGATAGAATACAAAAGGAACCATGCGGACTTTCCTCCATGTGAGTTATGTCGCAAACTGTCTATGCTTTGATAGATTCCTGGAAGACCAGTAGTAGTTTCGGAAGCACATCTGGAGGCATTCTGAAATTTGTGGACCTTCTGGGTGTTGATGAAACACAGAAATTGCATCAGGATTGAATACAACAATCACAATGCCGACTCTTCTCCATGGCAGTAATGTCTCAAACTTTCTATGTTTTGATCGATTCGTGGAAGACCAGTAGTAGTTTCCGACGCACATCTCGAGGCATTCTGTAATCTGTGGACCTTCAGAGTGTTAATGAAACACTGAAATTGCATCGGGATTGAATACAACAGGTACAATGCATCCTTTACTCCATGGGAATAATGTCTCAAACTGTCTACGGTTTGATCGTTCCCTGGGACACCAGTAGTAGTTTCCGAAGCATATCTGGAGGCATTCTGTAATCTGTGGACCTTCGGAGTGTTGATGAAACACAGAAATTGCATCGGGATTGAATACAACAGGCACCGTGCCGACTTTTCCACATGGGAGAAATGTATCAAAGTGTCTACGGTTCGATTGTTCCCTGGGAGACCAGTAGTAGTTTCGGAAGCATATCTGGAGGCATTCTGTCATCGGTTGACCTTCAGAGTGTTGATGAAACACAGAAATTGCATCGGGATTGAATCCCACAGGCACCATGCGGACTTTTCGCCATGGGAGTAATGTCTAAACGGTCTACGCTTTGGTCGATTCCTGGAAAACCAGTAGTAGTTTCCGAAGCACATCTGGAGGTATTCTGTAATCAGTGGACCTTCAGAGTGTTCATGAAACACAGAAATTGCATCGCGATAGAATACAACAGGAACCATGCGGACTTTCCTCCATGGGAGTAATGTCGCAAACTGTCTATGCTTTGATCGATTTCTGGATGACCAGTAGTAGTCCCCGAAGCACATCTGGAGGCATTCTATTATCTCTGGACCTTCAGAGTGTTGATGAGACACAGAAATTGCATCGGGATAGAATACAACAGGTACCATGCGGACTTTCCTCCATGGGAGTAATGTAGCAAACTGTCTATGCTTTCATCGATTCCTGGAAGACCAGTAGTATTTTCGGAAGCACATCTGGAGGCATTCTGTAATTTGTGGACCTTCAGGGTGTTGACGAAACACAGAAATTGCATCAGGATTGAATACAACAGGCACAATGCCGACTCTTCTCCATTGGAGTAATGTCCCAAACTTTCTATGTTTAGATCGATTCGTGGAAGACCACTAGTAGTTTCCGACGCACATCTGGAGGCATTCTGTAATCTGTGGACCTTCAGAGAGTTAATGAAGCACAGAAATTGCATCGGGATTGAATACGACGGGCACCATGCGGACTTTTCTCCATGGGAGTAATGTCTCAAACTGTCTACGGTTTGATCGTTCACAGGGAGACCAGTAGTAGTTTCCGAAGCATTTCTGGAGGCATTCTGTAATCTGTGGACCTTCAGAGTGTTGAAGAAACACAGAAATGGCATCGGGATTGAATACAACAGGCACTATGCGGACTTTTCTCCATGGGAGTAATGTCGCCAAATGTCTACGCTTTGGTCGGTTCCTGGGAGACCAGCAGTAGTTTCCGAATCACATCTGGAATCATTCTGTAATATGTCGACCTTAAGAGTGTTGAAGAAACACAGAAATTGCATCGGGATTGAATACAACAGGCACCATGCGGACTTTTCTCCATTGGAGTAATGTCGCCAACTCTCTACGCTTTGATCGATTCCTGGAAGACAAGCAGTAGTTTCCGAATCACGTCTGGAATCATTCTGTAATCTGTCGACCTACAGAGTGTTTATAAAAAACAGAAATTGAATCGGGATTGAATACCACAGGCACCATTCGGAATTTTCTCCATGGGAGTAATGTCTGAAACTGTCTATGGTTTGATAGTTCCCTGGGAGACCAGTTGTAGTTTGCGAAGCATATCTGGAGGCATTCTGTAGTCTGTGGACCTTCAGAGTGATGATGAAACACAGAAATTGCATCGGGATTGAATCCCACAGGCACCATGCGGACTTTTCGCCATGGGAGTAATGTCTAAACTGTCTACGATTTGGTCGATTCCTGGAAGACCAGTAGTAGTTTGCGAAGCACATGTGGGTGTATTCTGTAATCTGTGGACCTTCAGAGTGTTGATGAAACACAGAAATTGCATCGCGATAGAATACAACAGGAACCATGCGGACTTTCCTCCATGGGAGTAATGTCGCAAACTGTTTATGCTTTGATCGATTTCTGGATGACCAGTACTAAAACCCGAAGCACATCTGGAGGCATTCTATTATCTCTGGACCTTCAGAGTGTTGATGAGACACAGAAATTGCGTCGGGATAGAATACAACAGGGACCATGCGGACTTCCCTCCATCGGAGAAATGTCGCAAAATGTCTATGCTTTGATCGATTCCTGGAAGACCAGTAGTAGATTCCGACGCACATCTGGAGGCATTCTGTAATCTGTGGACCTTCAGAGTGTTGATGAAACACAGAAATTGCATCGGGATTCAATACAACATGCACTATGCGGACTTTTCTACTTCGGAGTAATGTCTCAAACTGTGTATGCTTTGATCGATTCCTAGAAGAACAGTAGTAGTTTCCGAAGCACATCTGGAATCATTCTGTAATATGTCGACCTTCAGAGTGTTAAAGAAACACTGAAACTGCATCGGGATTGAATACAACTGGCACCATGCGGACTTTTCTCCACGGGAGTAATGTCGCCAACTCTCTACGCTTTGACCATTCCTGGAAGACCAGCAGTAGTTTCCGAATCACATCTGGAATCATTCTGTAATCTGTCGACCTTCAGAGTGTTTATGAAATACAGAAATTGCATCGGGATTGAATACAACAGGCAACATGCGGGCTTTTCTCCATAGGAGTAATGTCGCCAACTGTCTACGCTTTGGTCGATTCCTGGAAGACCAGTAGTAGTTTGCGAAGCACATCCGGCGGCATTCTGTAATTTGTGGACCTTCAGAGTGTTGATGAAACACAGAAATTGCATCAGGATTGAATACAACAGGCACCATGCGGACTTTTCCCCATAGGAGTTATGTATCAAACTGTCTACGGTTTAATCGTTCCCTGGGAGACCAGTAGTAGTTTCCGAAGCACATCTGCAATCATTCTGTTATATGTCGAAATTCAGAGTGTTTATATAAAACAGAAATGCCATCGGGATTGAATACAACAGGCACCCTGCGGACTTTTCTCCATGGGAGTAATGTCGCCAGATGTCTACGCTTTGGTCGATTCCTGGAAAACCAGTAGTAGTTTCCGAAGCACATCTGGAATCATTCTGTAATTTGTGGACCTTCAGTGTGATAATGAAACACAGAAATTGCATCGGGATTGAATACAACAGGCACCCTGCGGACTTTTCTCCATGGGGGTAATGTATCAAACTGTCTACGGTTTGATCGTTCCCTCGGAGAACAGTAGTAGTTTCCGAAGCATTTCTTTAGGTATTCAGTAATCTGTCGACCTTCAGAGTGTTGATGAAACACAGAAATTGCATCGGAATTGAATACAACATGCAGCATGCGGACTTTTCGGCATGGAAGTAGTGTCTCAAACTCTCCCCGCTTTAATCGATTCCTGGAAGACAAGTGGTAGCTTCCGAAGCACATCTGGAGGCATTCTGTAACCTGTGGACCTTTAGAGTGTTGATGAAACACAGAAATTGCATCGGGATTGATTCCCACATTCACCATGCGGACTTTTCGCCATGGGAGTAATGTCTAAACTGTCCACGCTTTGGTCGATTCCTGGAAGACCAGTAGTAGTTTCCGAAGCACATCTGGAGGTATTCTGTAATCTTCTTCAGAGAAATTGCATCGGGATAGAATACCAATGGAACCATGCGGACTTAAATCCATGGGAGTAATGTCGCTAACTGTCTATGCTTTGATCGATTTCTGGATGACCAGTAGTAGTCTCCGAAGCACATCTGGAGGCATACTGTAATCTGTGGACCTTCAGAGTGTTGATGAGACGCAGAAATTGCATCGGGATAGAATACAAAAGGAACCATGCGGACTTTCCTCCATGTGAGTTATGTCGCAAACTGTCTATGCTTTGATAGATTCCTGGAAGACCAGTAGTAGTTTCGGAAGCACATCTGGAGGCATTCTGAAATTTGTGGACCTTCTGGGTGTTGATGAAACACAGAAATTGCATCAGGATTGAATACAACAATCACAATTCCGACTTTTCTCCATGGCAGTAATGTCTCAAACTTTCTATGTTTTGATCGATTCGTGGAAGACCAGTAGTAGTTTCCGACGCACATCTCGAGGCATTCTGTAATCTGTGGACCTTCAGAGTGTTAATGAAACACTGAAATTGCATCGGGATTGAATACAACAGGTACAATGCGGACTTTTCTCCATGGGAATAATGTCTCAAACTGTCTACGGTTTGATCGTTCCCTGGGACACCAGTAGTAGTTTCCGAAGCATATCTGGAGGCATTCTGTAATCTGTGGACCTTCGGAGTGTTGATGAAACACAGAAATTGCATCGGGATTGAATACAACAGGCACCATGCCGACTTTTCCACATGGGAGATATGTATCAAAGTGTCTACGGTTCGATTGTTCCCTGGGAGACCAGTAGTAGTTTCGGAAGCATATCTGGAGGCATTCTGTCATCGGTTGACCTTCAGAGTGTTGATGAAACACAGAAATTGCATCGGGATTGAATCCCACAGGCACCATGCGGACTTTTCGCCATGGGAGCAATGTCTAAACGGTCTACGCTTTGGTCGATTCCTGGAAAACCAGTAGTAGTTTCCGAAGCACATCTGAAGGTATTCTGCAATCAGTGGACCTTCAGAGTGTTCATGAAACACAGAAATTGCATCGCGATAGAATACAACAGGAACCATGCGGACTTTCCTCCATGGGAGTAATGTCGCAAACTGTCTATGATTTGATCGATTTCTGGATGACCAGTAGTAGTCCCCGAAGCACATCTGGAGGCATTCTATTATCTCTGGACCTTCAGAGTGTTGATGAGACACAGAAATTGCATCGGGATAGAATACAACAGGTACCATGCGGACTTTCCTCCATGGGAGTAATGTCGCAAACTGTCTATGCTTTGATCGATTCCTGGAAGACCAGTAGTATTTTCGGAAGAACATCTGGAGGCATTCTGTAATTTGTGGACCTTCAGGGTGTTGACGAAACACAGAAATTGCATCAGGATTGAATACAACAGGCACTATGCGGACTTTTCTCCATGGGAGTAATGTCGCCAAATGTCTACGCTTTGGTCGGTTCCTGAGAGACCAGCAGTAGTTTCCGAATCACATCTAGAATCATTCTGTAATATGTCGACCTTCATAGTGTTGAAGAAACACAAAAATTGCATCGGGATTGAATACAACAGGCACCATGCGGACTTTTCTCCATTGGAGTAATGTCGCCAACTCTCTACGCTTTGATCGATTCCTGGAAGGCAAGCAGTAGTTTCCGAATCACGTCTGGAATCATTCTGTAATCTGTCGACCTACAGAGTGTTTATAAAAAACAGAAATTGCATCGGGATTGAATACCACAGGCACCATTCGGAATTTTCTCCATGGGAGTAATGTCTGAAACTGTCTATGGTTTGATAGTTCCCTGGGAGACCAGTTGTAGTTTGCGAAGCATATCTGGAGGCATTCTGTAGTCTGTGGACCTTCAGAGTGATGATGAAACACAGAAATTGCATCGCGATAGAATACAACAGGAACCATGCGGACTTTCCTCCATGGGAGTAATGTCGCAAACTGTCTATGCTTTGATCGATTCCTGGAAGGCCAGTAGTAGATTCCGACGCACATCAGGAGGCATTCTGTAATCTGTGGACCTTCAGAGTGTTGATGAAACACAGAAATTGCATCGGGATTCAATACAACATGCACTATGCGGACTTTTCTACTTCGGAGTAATGTCTCAAACTGTGTATGCTTTGATCGATTCCTAGAAGAACAGTAGTAGTTTCCGAAGCACATCTGGAATCATTCTGTAATATGTCGACCTTCAGAGTGTTAAAGAAACACTGAAACTGCATCGGGATTGAATACAACTGGCACCTTGCGGACTTTTCTCCACGGGAGTAATGTCGCCAACTCTCTACGCTTTGACCATTCCTGGAAGACCAGCAGTAGTTTCCGAATCACTTCTGGAATCATTCTGTAATCTGTCGACCTTCAGAGTGTTTATGAAATACAGAAATTGCATCGGGATTGAATACAACAGGCAACATGCGGGCTTTTCTCCATAGGAGTAATGTCGCCAACTGTCTACGCTTTGGTCGATTCCTGGAAGACCAGTAGTAGTTTGCGAAGCACATCCGGCGGCATTCTGTAATTTGTGGACCTTCAGAGTGTTGATGAAACACAGAAATTGCATCAGGATTGAATACAACAGGCACCATGCGGACTTTTCCCCATAGGAGTTATGTATCAAACTGTCTACGGTTTAATCGTTCCCTGGGAGACCAGTAGTAGTTTCCGAAGCACATCTGGAATCATTCTGTTATATGTCGAAATTCAGAGTGTTTATAAAAAACAGAAATGTCATCGGGATTGAATACAACAGGCACCCTGCGGACTTTTCTCCATGGGAGTAATGTCGCCAGATGTCTACGCTTTGGTCGATTCCTGGAAAACCAGTAGTAGTTTCCGAAGCACATCTGGAATCATTCTGTAATCTGTGGACCTTCAGGGTGATAATGAAACACAGAAATTGCATCGGGATTGAATACAACAGGCACCCTGCGGACTTTTCTCCATGGGGGTAATGTATCAAACTGTCTACGGTTTGATCGTTCCCTCGGAGAACAGTAGTAGTTTCCGAAGCATTTCTTTAGGCATTCAGTAATCTGTCGACCTTCAGAGTGTTGATGAAACACAGAAATTGCATCGGAATTGAATACAACATGCAGCATGCGGACTTTTCGGCATGGAAGTAGTGTCTCAAACTCTCCCCGCTTTAATCGATTCCTGGAAGACTTCCGAAGCACATCTGGAGGCATTCTGTAATCTGTGGACCTTTAGAGTGTTGATGAAACACAGAAATTGCATCGGGATTGATTCCCACATTCACCATATGGACTTTTCGCCATGGGAGTAATGTCTAAACTGTCCACGCTTTGGTCGATTCCTGGAAGACCAGTAGTAGTTTCCGAAGCACATCTAGAGGTATTCTGTAATCTTCTTCAGAGAAATTGCATCGGGATAGAATACCAATGGAACCATGCGGACTTAAATCCATGGGAGTAATGTCGCTAACTGTCTATGCTTTGATCGATTTCTGGATGACCAGTAGTAGTCTCCGAAGCACATCTGGAGGCATACTGTAATCTGTGGACCTTCAGAGTGTTGATGAGACACAGAAATTGCATCGGGATAGAATACAAAAGGAACCATGCGGACTTTCCTCCATGTGAGTTATGTCGCAAACTGTCTATGCTTTGATAGATTCCTGGAAGACCAGTAGTAGTTTCGGAAGCACATCTGGAGGCATTCTGAAATTTGTGGACCTTCTGGGTGTTGATGAAACACAGAAATTGCATCAGGATTGAATACAACAATCACAATGCCGACTTTTCTCCATGGCAGTAATGTCTCAAACTTTCTATGTTTTGATCGATTCGTGGAAGACCAGTAGTAGTTTCCGACGCACATCTCGAGGCATTCTGTAATCTGTGGACCTTCGGAGTGTTTATGAAACACAGAAATTGCCTCGGGATTGAATACAACATGCAGCATGCGGACGTTTCTACATGGGAGTAATGTCTCCAACTGTCTACGCTTTGATCGATTCATCGAAGACCAGCAGTAGTTTCCGAAGCACATCTGGAATCATTCTGTAATCTGTCGACCTTCAGAGTGTTTATAAAAAACAGAAATTGCATCGGGATTGAATACAGTTGGAACCATGCGGACTTTTCTCCCTAGGAGTAATGTCTCAGACAGTCTACGCTTTGATCGATAACTGGAAGACCAGTATCAGTTTCCGAAGCACATCTGGAGGCATTCTGTAATCTGTGGACCTTCAGAGTGTTGATGAAATACAGAAATTGCATCGGGATTGAATACAACAGGAACCATGCAGACTTTTCTCCATGGGAGTAACGTCTAAACTGTCTACGCTTTGGTCGATTCCTGGAAGACAAGTGGTAGCTTCCGAAGCACATCTGGAGGTATTCTGTAATCTGTGGACCTTTAGAGTGTTGATGAAACACAGAAATTGCATCGGGATTGAATCCCACAGGCACCATGAGGACTTTTCGCCATGGGAGTAATGTCTAAACTGTCTACGATTTGGTCGATTCCTGGAAGACCAGTAGTAGTTTGCGAAGCACATGTGGGTGTATTCTGTAATCTGTGGACCTTCAGAGTGTTGATGAAACACAGAAATTGCATCGGGATTGAATACGACGGGCACCATGCGGACTTTTCTCCATGGGAGTAATGTCTCAAACTGTGTACGGTTTGATCGTTCCCAGGGAGACCAGTAGTAGTTTCCGAAGCATATCTGGAGGCATTCTGTAATCTGTGGACCTTCGGAGTGTTTATGAAACACAGAAATTGCCTCGGGATTGAATACAACATGCAGCATGCGGACGTTTCTACATGGGAGTAATGTCTCCAACTGTCTACGCTTTGATCGATTCATCGAAGACCAGCCGTAGTTTCCGAAGCACATCTGGAATCATTCTGTAATCTGTCGACCTTCAGAGTGTTTATAAAAAACACAAATTGCATCGGGATTGAATACAGTTGGAACCATACGGACTTTTCTCCCTAGGAGTAATGTCTCAGACTGTCTACGCTTTGGTCGATAACTGGAAGACCAGTATCAGTTTCCGAAGCACATCTGGAGGCATTCTGTAATCTGTGGACCTTCAGAGTGTTGATGAAATACAGAAATTGCATCGGGATTGAATACAACAGGAACCATGCAGACTTTTCTCCATGGGAGTAACGTCTAAACTGTCTACGCTTTGGTCGATTCCTGGAAGACAAGTGGTAGCTTCCGAAGCACATCTGGAGGCATTCTGTAATCTGTGGACCTTTAGAGTGTTGATGAAACACAGAAATTGCATCGGGATTGAATCCCACAGGCACCATGCGGACTTTTCACCATGGGAGTAATGTCTAAACTGTCTACGATTTGGTCGATTCCTGGAAGACCAGTAGTAGTTTGCGAAGCACATGTGGGTGTATTCTGTAATCTGTGGACCTTCAGAGTGTTGATGAAACACAGAAATTGCATCGCGATAGAATACAACAGGAACCATGCGGACTTTCCTCCATGGGAGTAATGTCGCAAACTGTCTATGCTTTGATCGATTTCTGGATGACCAGTACTAGTCCCCGAAGCACATCTGGAGGCATTCTATTATCTCTGGACCTTCAGAGCGTTGATGAGACACAGAAATTGCATCGGGATAGAATACAACAGGGACCATGCGGACTTCCCTCCATCGGAGAAATGTCGCAAACTGTCTATGCTTTGATCGATTCCTGGAAGACCAGTAGTAGATTCCGACGCACATCAGGAGGCATTCTGTAATCTGTGGACCTTCAGAGTGTTGATGAAACACAGAAATTGCATCGGGATTCAATACAACATGCACTATGCGGACTTTTCTCCTTCGGAGTAATGTCTCAAACTGTGTATGCTTTGATCGATTCCTAGAAGAACAGTAGTAGTTTCCGAAGCACATCTGGAATCATTCTGTAATATGTCGACCTTCAGAGTGTTAAAGAAACACTGAAACTGCATCGGGATTGAATACAACTGGCACCATGCGGAATTTTCTCCACGGGAGTAATGTCGCCAACTCTCTACGCTTTGACCAATTCCTAGAAGACCAGCAATAGTTTCCGAATCACATCTGGAATCATTCTGTAATCTGTCGACCTTCAGAGTGTTAATGAAACACAGAAATTGCATCGGGATTGAATACGACGGGCTCCATGCGGACTTTTCTCCATGGGAGTAATGTCTCAAACTGTCTACGGTTTGATCGTTCCCAGGGAGACCAGTAGTAGTTTCCGAAGCATATCTGGAGGCATTCTGTAATCTGTGGACCTTCGGAGTGTTTATGAAACACAGAAATTGCCACGGGATTGAATACAACATGCAGCATGCGGACGTTTCTACATGGGAGTAATGTCTCCAACTGTCTACGCTTTGATCGATTCATCGAAGACCAGCAGTAGTTTCCGAAGCACATCTGGAATCATTCTGTTATCTGTCGAAAATCAGAGTGTTTATAAAAAACAGAAATGCCATCGGGATTGAATACAACAGGCACCATGCGGACTTTTCTCCATGGGAGTAATGTCGCCAGATGTCTACGCTTTGGTCGATTCCTGGAAAACCAGTAGTAGTTTCTGAAGCACATCTGGAACCATTCTGTAATTTGTGGACCTTCAGGGTGATAATGAAACACAGAAATTGCATCGGGATTGAATACAACAGGCACCCTGCGGACTTTTCTCCATGGGAGTAATGTATCAAACTGTCTACAGTTTGATCGTTCCCTCGGAGAACAGTAGTAGTTTCCGAAGCATTTCTTTAGGCATTCAGTAATCTGTCGACCTTCAGGGTGTTGATGAAACACAGAAATTGCATCGGAATTGAATACAACACGCACCATGCGGACTTTTCGGCATGGAAGTAGTGTCTCAAACTCTCCCCGCTTTAATCGATTCCTGGAAGACAAGTGGTAGCTTCCGAAGCACATCTGGAGGCATTCTGTAATCTGTGGACCTTTAGAGTGTTGATGAGACACAGAAATTGCAATGGGATAGAATACAAAAAGAACCATGCGGACTCTCCTCCATGTGAGTTATGTCGCAAACTGTCTATGCTTTGATAGATTCCTGGAAGACCAGTAGTAGTTTCGGAAGCACATCTGGAGGCATTCTGAAATTTGTGGACCTTCTGGGTGTTGATGAAACACAGAAATTGCTTCAGGATTGAATACAACAATCACAATGCCGACTTTTCTCCATGGCAGTAATGTCTCAAACTTTCTATGTTTTGATCCATTCGTGGAAGACCAGTAGTAGTTTCCGACGCACATCTCGAGGCATTCTGTAATCTGTGGACCTTCAGAGTGTTAATGAAACACTGAAATTGCATCGGGATTGAATACAACAGGTACAATGCGGACTTTTCTCCATGGGAATAATGTCTCAAACTGTCTACAGTTTGATCGTTCCCTGGGACACCAGTAGTAGTTTCCGAAGCATATCTGGAGGCATTCTGTAATCTGTGGACCTTCGGAGTGTTGATGAAACACAGAAATTGCATCGGGATTGAATACAACAGGCACCATGCCGACTTTTCCACATGGGAGAAATGTATCAAAGTGTCTACGGTTCGATTGTTCCCTGGGAGACCAGTAGTAGTTTCGGAAGCATATCTGGAGGCATTCTGTAATCGGTTGACCTTCAGAGTGTTGATGAAACACAGAAATTGCATCGGGATTGAATCCCACAGGCACCATGCGGACTTTTCGCCATGGGAGTAATGTCTAAACGGTCTACGCTTTGGTCGATTCCTGGAAAACCAGTAGTAGTTTCCGAAGCACATCTGGAGGTATTCTGTAATCAGTGGACCTTCAGAGTGTTCATGAAACACAGAAATTGCATCGCGATAGAATACAACAGGAACCATGCGGACTTTCCTCCATGGGAGTAATGTCGCAAACTGTCTATGCTTTGATCGATTTCTGGATGACCAGTAGTAGTCCCCGAAGCACATCTGGAGGCATTCTATTATCTCTGGACCTTCAGAGTGTTGATGAGACACAGAAATTGCATCGGGATAGAATACAACAGGGACCATGCGGACTTCCCTCCAACGGAGAAATGTCGCAAACTGCCTATGCTTTGATCGATTCCTGGAAGACCAGTAGTAGATTCCGACGCACATCTGGAGGCATTCTGTAATCTGTGGACCTTCAGAGTGTTGATGAAACACAGAAATTGCATCGGGATTCAATACAACATGCACTATGCGGACTTTTCAACTTCGGAGTAATGTCTCAAACTGTGTATGCTTTGATCGATTCCTAGAAGAACAGTAGTAGTTTCCGAATCACATCTGGAATCATTCTGTAATCTGTCGACCTTCATAGTGTTTATGAAATACAGAAATTGCATCGGGATTGAATACAACAGGCAACATGCGGGCTTTTCTCCATAGGAGTTATGTCGCTAACTGTCTACGCTTTGGTCGATTCCTGGAAGACCAGTGGTAGTTTGCGAAGCACATCTGGCGGCATTCTGTAATTTGTGGACCTTCGGAGTGTTGATGAAACACAGAAATTGCATCAGGATTGAATACAACAGGCACCATGCGGACTTTTCCCCATAGGAATTATGCATCAAACTGTCTACGGTTTAATCGTTCCCTGGGAGACCAGTAGTAGTTTCCGAAGCACATCTGGAATCATTCTGTTATCTGTCGAAAATCAGAGTGTTTATAAAAAACAGAAATGCCATCGGGATTGTATACAACAGGCACCATGCGGACTTTTCTCCATGGGAGTAATGTCGCCAGATGTCTACGCTTTGGTCGATTCCTGGAAAACCAGCAGTAGTTTCCGAAGCACATCTGGAATCATTCTGTAATCTGTCGACCTTCAGTGTGTTTATAAAAAACACAAATAGCATCGGGATTGAATACAGCTGGAACCATGCGGACTTTTCTCCCTAGGAGTAATGTCTCAGACTGTCTACGCTTTGATCGATAACTGGAAGACCAGTATCAGTTTCTGAAGCACATCTGGAGGCATTCTGTAATCTGTGGACCTTCAGAGTGTTGATGAAATACAGAAATTGCATCGGGATTGAATACAACAGGAACCATGCAGACTTTTCTCCATGGGAGTAACGTCTAAACTGTCTATGCTTTGGTCGATTCCTGGAAGGCCAGTGGTAGCTTCCGAAGCACATCTGGAGGCATTCTGTAATCTGTGGACCTTTAGAGTGTTGATGAAACACAGAAATTGCATCGGGATTGAATCCCACAGGCACCATGCGGACTTTTCGCCATGGGAGTAATGTCTAAACTGTCTACGATTTAGTCGATTCCTGGAAGACCAGTAATAGTTTACGAAGCACATGTGGATGTATTCTGTAATCTGTGGACCTTCAGAGAGTTGATGAAACACAGAAATTGCATCGCGATAGAATTCAACAGGAACCATGCGGACTTTCCACCATGGGAGTAATGTCGCAAACTGTCTATGCTTTGATCGATTTCTGGATGACCAGTAGTAGTCCCCGAAGCACATCTGGAGGCATTCTATTATCTCTGGACCTTTAGAGTGTTGATGAGACACAGAAATTGCATCGGGATAGAATACAACAGGAACCATGCGGACTTTCCTCCATGGGAGTAATGTCGCAACTGTCTATGCTTTGATCGATTCCTGGAAGACCAGTAGTATTTTAGGAAGCACATCTGGAGGCATTCTGTAATTTCTGGACCTTCAGGGTGTTGATGAAACACAGAAATTGCATCTGGATTGAATACAACAGGCACAATGTCGATTTTTCTCCATTTGATTAATGTCTCAAACTTTCTATTTTGATCGATTCGTGGAAGACCAGTAGTAGTTTCCGACGCACATCTGAAAGCATTCTGTAATCTGTGGACCTTCAGAGTGTTTAAGAAACACTGAAATTGCATCGGTATTGAATACAAATGGCACCATGCGGACTTTTCTCCATGGGAGTAATGTCGCCAACTCTCTACGCCTTGACCAATTCCTGGAAGACCAGCAGTAGTTTCCGAATCACATCTGGAATCATTCTGTAATCTGTCGACCTTCAGAGTGTTTATAAAAAACAGAAATTGCATCGGGATTTAATACAACAGGCTCCATGCGGGCTTTTCTCCATAGGAGTAATGTCGCCAACTGTCTACGCTTTGGTCGATTCCTGGAAGACCAGTGGTAGCTTCCGAAGCACATTTGGAGGCATTCTGTAATCTGTGGACATTTAGAGTGTTGATGAAACACAGAAATTGCATCGGGATTGAATCCCACAGGCACCATGCGGACTTTTCGCTATGGGAGTAATGTCTAAACGGTCTACGCTTTGGTCGATTCCTGGAAAACCAGTAGTAGTTTCCTAAGCACATCTGGAGGTATTCTGTAATCAGTGGACCTTCAGAGTGTTCATGAAACACAGCAATTGCATCGGGATTGAATACAGCAGGAACCATGCGGACTTCCCTCCATCGGAGAAATGTCGCAAACTGTCTATGCTTTGATCGATTCCTGGAAGACCAGTAGTAGTTTCCGACGCACATCTGGAGGCATTCTGTAATCTGTGGACCTTCAGAGTGTTTATGAAACACAGAAATTGCCTCGGGATTGAATACAACATGCAGCATGCGGACGTTTCTACATGGGAGTAATGTCTCCAACTGTCTACGCTTTGATCGATTCATAGAAGACCAGCAGTAGTTTCCGAAGCACATCTGGAATCATTCTGTAATCTGTCGACCTTCAGAGTGTTTATAAAAAACACAAATAGCATCGGGATTGAATACAGCTGGAACCATGCGGACTTTTCTCCCTAGGAGTAATGTCTCAGACTGTCTACGCTTTGATCGATAACTGGAAGACCAGTATCAGTTTCCGAAGCACATCTGGAGGCATTCTGTAATCTGTGGACCTTCAGAGTGTTGATGAAATACAGAAATTGCATCGGGATTGAATACAACAGTAACCATGCAGACTTTTCTCCATGGGAGTAACGTCTAAACTGTCTATGCTTTGGTCGATTCCTGGAAGGCCAGTGGTAGCTTCCGAAGCACATCTGGAGGCATTCTGTAATCTGTGGACCTTTAGAGTGTTGATGAAACACAGAAATTGCATCGGGATTGAATCCCACATGCTAATGCGGACTTTTCGCCATGGGAGTAATGTCTAAACTGTCTACGATTTAGTCTATTCCTGGAAGACCAGTAGTAGTTTACGAAGCACATGTGGATGTATTCTGTAATCTGTGAACCTTCAGAGTGTTGATGAAACACAGAAATTGCATCGCGATAGAATACAACAGGAACCATGCGGACTTTCCACCATGGGAGTAATGTCGCAAACTGTCTATGCTTTGATCGATTTCTGGATGACCAGTAGTAGTCCCCGAAGCACATCTGGAGGCATTCTATTATCTCTGGACCTTCAGAGTGTTCATGAGACACAGAAATTGCATCGGGATAGAATATAACAGGAACCATGCGGACTTTCCTCCATGGGAGTAATGTCGCAAACTGTCTATGCATTGATCGATTCCTGGAAGACCAGTAGTATTTTAGGAAGCACATCTGGAGGCATTCAGCAATTTGTGGACCTTCAGGGTGTTGATGAAACACAGAAATTGCATCTGGATTGAATACAACAGGCACAATGTCGATTTTTCTCCATTTGATTAATGTCTCAAACTTTCTATTTTGATCGATTCGTGGAAGACCAGTAGTACTTTCCGACGCACATCTGAAAGCATTCTGTAATCTGTGGACCTTCAGAGTGTTTACGAAACACTGAAATTGCATCGGTATTGAATACAACTGGAACCATGCGGACTTTTCTCCATGGGAGTAATGTCGCCAACTCTCTACGCTTTGACCAATTCCTGGAAGACCAGCAGTAGTTTCCGAATCACATCTAGAATCATTCTGTAATCTGTCGACCTTCAGAGTGTTTATAAAAAACAGAAATTGCATCGGGATTTAATACAACAGGCTACATGCGGGCTTTTCTCCATAGGAGTAATGTCGGCAACTGTCTACGCTTTGGTCGATTCCTGGAAGACCAGTGGTAGCTTCCGAAGCACATCTGGAGGCATTCTGTAGTTTGTGGACCTTCAGAGTGTTGATGAAACACAGAAATTGCATCAGGATTGAATACTACTGGCACAATGCCCACTTTTCTCCATTGGATTAATGTCTCAAACTGTCTATGTTTATATCCATTCGTGGAAGACCAGTAGTAGTTTCCGACGCACATCTTTAGATATTCTGTAATCTGCGGACCTTCAGAGTGTTAATGAAACACAGAAATTGCATCGGGATTGAATACGACGGGCACCATGCGGACTTTTCTCCATGGGAGTAATGTCTCAAACTGCCTACGGTTTGATCGTTCCCAGGGAGACCAGTAGTAGTTTCCGAAGCATATCTGGAGGCATTCTGTAATCTGTGGACCTTCGGAGTGTTTATGAAACACAGAAATTGCCTCGGGATTGAATACAACATGCAGCATGCGGACGTTTCTACATGGGAGTAATGTCTCCAACTGTCTACGCTTTGATCGATTCATCGAAGACCAGCAGTAGTTTCCGAAGCACATCTGGAATCATTCTGTAATCTGTCGACCTTCAGAGTGTTTATAAAAAACACAAATTGCATCGGGATTGAATACAGCTGGAACCATGCGGACTTTTCTCCCTAGGAGTAATGTCTCAGACTGTCTACATTTTGATCGATAACTGGAAGACCAGTATCAGTTTCCGAAGCACATCTGGAGGCATTCTGTAATCTGTGGACCTTCAGAGTGTTGATGAAATACAGAAATTGCATCGGGATTGAATACAACAGGAAACATGCAGACTTTTCTCCATGGGAGTAACGTCTAAACTGTCTACGCTTTGGTCGATTCCTGGAAGACCAGTGGTAGTTTGCGAAGCACATCTGGAGGCATTCTGTAATTTGTGGAATTTCAGAGTGTTGATGAAACACAGAAATTGCATCAGGATTGAATACAACAGGCACCATGCGGACTTTTCCCCATAGGAGTTATGTATCAAACTGTCTACGGTTTAATCGTTCCCTGGGAGACCAGTAGTAGTTTCCGAAGCACATCTGGAATCATTCTGTTATCTGTCGAAATTCAGAGTGTTTATAAAAAACAGAAATACCATCGGGATTGAATACAACAGGCACCATGCGGACTTTTCTCCATGGGAGTAATGTCGCCAGATGTCTACGCTTTGGTCGATTCCTGGAAAACCAGTAGTAGTTTCCGAAGCACATCTGGAATCATTATGTAATTTGTGGACCTTCAGGGTGATAATGAAACACAGAAATTGCATCGGGATTGAAAACAACAGGCACCCTGCGGACTTTTCTCCATGGGAGTAATGTATCAAACTGTCTACGGTTTGATCGTTCCCTCGGAGAACAGTAGTAGTTTCCGAAGCATTTCTTTAGGCATTCAGTAATCTGTCGACCTTCAGAGTTTTGATGAAACACAGAAATTGCATCGGGATTGATTCCCACATTCACCATGCGGACTTTTCGCCATGGGAGTAATGTCTAAACTGTCCACGCTTTGGTCGATTCCTGGAAGACCAGTAGTAGTTTCCGAAGCACATATGGAGGTATTCTGTAATCTGTGGACCTTCAGAGTGTTGATGAAACAGAGAAATTGCATCGGGATAGAATACCAATGGAACCATGCGGACTTTAATCCATGGGAGTAATGTCGCAAACTGTCTATGCTTTGATCGATTTCTGGAAGGCCAGTAGTAGCCTCCGAAGCACATCTGGAGGCATACTGTAATCTGTGGACCTTCAGAGTGTTGATGAGACACAGAAATTGCATCGGGATAGAATACAAAAAGAACCATGCGGACTTTCCTCCATGTGAGTTATGTCACAAACTGTCTATGCTTTGATAGATTCCTGGAAGACCAGTAGTAGTTTCGGAAGCACATCTGGAGGCATTCTGAAATTTGTAGACCTTCTGGGTGTTGATGAAACACAGAAATTGCTTCAGGATTGAATACAACAATCACAATGCCGACTTTTCTCCATGGCAGTAATGTCTCAAACTTTCTATGTTTTGATCGATTCGTGGAAGACCAGTAGTAGTTTCCGACGCACATCTCGAGGCATTCTGTAATCTGTGGACCTTCAGAGTGTTGATGAAACACAGAAATTGCATCGCGATAGAATACAACAGGAACCATGCGGACTTTCCACCATGGGAGTAATGTCGCAAACTGTCTATGCTTTGATCGATTTCTGGATGACCAGTAGTAGTCCCCGAAGCACATCTGGAGGCATTCTATTATCTCTGGACCTTCAGAGTGTTGATGAGACACAGAAATTGCATCGGGATAGAATATAACAGGAACCATGCGGACTTTCCTCCATGGGAGTAATGTCGCAAACTGTCTATGCTTTGATCGATTCCTGGAAGACCAGTAGTATTTTAGGAAGCACATCTGGAGGCATTCAGTAATTTGTGGACCTTCAGGGTGTTGATGAAACACAGAAATTGCATCTGGATTGAATACAACAGGCACAATGTCGATTTTTCTCCATTTGATTAATGTCTCAAACTTTCTATTTTGATCGATTCGTGGAAGACCAGTAGTACTTTCCGACGCACATCTGAAAGCATTCTGTAATCTGTGGACCTTCAGAGTGTTTACGAAACACTGAAATTGCATCGGTATTGAATACAACTGGAACCATGCGGACTTTTCTCCATGGGAGTAATGTCGCCAACTCTCTACGCTTTGACCAATTCCTGGAAGACCAGCAGTAGTTTCCGAATCACATCTGGAATCATTCTGTAATCTGTCGACCTTCAGAGTGTTTATAAAAAACAGAAATTGCATCGGGATTTAATACAACAGGCTACATGCGGGCTTTTCTCCATAGGAGTAATGTCGGCAACTGTCTACGCTTTGGTCGATTCCTGGAAGACCAATGGTAGCTTCCGAAGCACATCTGGAGGCATTCTGTAGTTTGTGGACCTTCAGAGTGTTGATGAAACACAGAAATTGCATCAGGATTGAATACTACTGGCACAATGCCCACTTTTCTCCATTGGATTAATGTCTCAAACTGTCTATGTTTATATCCATTCGTGGAAGACCAGTAGTAGTTTCCGACGCACATCTTTAGATATTCTGTAATCTGCGGACCTTCAGAGTGTTAATGAAACACAGAAATTGCATCGGGATTGAATACGACGGGCACCATGCGGACTTTTCTCCATGGGAGTAATGTCTCAAACTGCCTACGGTTTGATCGTTCCCAGGGAGACCAGTAGTAGTTTCCGAAGCATATCTGGAGGCATTCTGTAATCTGTGGACCTTCGGAGTGTTTATGAAACACAGAAATTGCCTCGGGATTGAATACAACATGCAGCATGCGGACGTTTCTACATGGGAGTAATGTCTCCAACTGTCTACGCTTTGATCGATTCATCGAAGACCAGCAGTAGTTTCCGAAGCACATCTGGAATCATTCTGTAATCTGTCGACCATCAGAGTGTTTATAAAAAACACAAATTGCATCGGGATTGAATACAGCTGGAACCATGCGGACTTTTTTCCCTAGGAGTAATGTCTCAGACTGTCTACATTTTGATCGATAACTGGAAGACCAGTATCAGTTTCCGAAGCACATCTGGAGGCATTCTGTAATCTGTGGACCTTCAGAG
Organism: Schistocerca gregaria; assembly: GCF_023897955.1. NCBI lineage: Eukaryota > Metazoa > Arthropoda > Insecta > Orthoptera > Acrididae > Schistocerca > Schistocerca gregaria. The sequence continues at coordinate 411,139 of NW_026062031.1, read as the reverse complement.
TGTTGATGAAATACAGAAATTGCATCGGGATTGAATACAACAGGAAACATGCAGACTTTTCTCCATGGGAGTAACGTCTAAACTGTCTACGCTTTGGTCGATTCCTGGAAGACCAGTGGTAGTTTGCGAAGCACATCTGGAGGCATTCTGTAATTTGTGGACCTTCAGAGTGTTGATGAAACACAGAAATTGCATCAGGATTGAATACGACGGGCACCATGCGGACTTTTCTCCATGGGAGTAATGTCTCAAACTGCCTACGGTTTGATCGTTCCCAGGGAGACCAGTAGTAGTTTCCGAAGCATATCTGGAGGCATTCTGTAATCTGTGGACCTTCGGAGTGTTGATGAAACACAGAAATTGCATCGGGATTGAATACAACAGGCACCATGCCGACTTTTCCACATGGGAGAAATGTATCAAAGTGTCTACGGTTCGATTGTTCCCTGGGAGACCAGTAGTAGTTTCGGAAGCATATCTGGAGGCATTCTGTAATCGGTTGACCTTCAGAGTGTTGATGAAACACAGAAATTGCATCGGGACTGAATCCCACAGGCACCATGCGGACTTTTCGCCATGGGAGTAATGTCTAAACGGTCTACGCTTTGTCGATTCCTGGAAAACCAGTAGTAGTTTCCAAAGCACATCTGGAGGCATTCTGTAATCTGTGGACCTTCAGAGTGTTGATGAAACACAGAAATTGCATCGGGATTCAATACAACATGCACTATGCGGACTTTTCTACTTCGGAGTAATGTCTCAAACTGTGTATGCTTTGATCGATTCCTAGAAGAACAGTAGTAGTTTCCGAAGCACATCTGGAATCATTCTGTAATATGTCGAGCTTCAGAGTGTTAAAGAAACACTGAAACTGCATCGGGATTGAATACAACTGGCACCATGCGGACTTTTCTCCACGGGAGTAATGTCGCCAACTCTCTACGCTTTGACCAATTCCTGGAAGACCAGCAGTAGTTTCCGAATCACATCTGGAATCATTCTGTAATCTGTCGACCTTCAGAGTGTTTATGAAATACAGAAATTGCATCGGGATTGAATACAACAGGCAACATGCGGGCTTTTCTCCATAGGAGTAATGTCGCCAACTGTCTACGCTTTATTCGATTCCTGGAAGACCAGTGGTAGTTTGCGAAGCACATCTGGCGGCATTCTGTAATTTGTGGACCTTCAGAGTGTTGATGAAACACAGAAATTGCATCAGGATTGAATACAACAGGCACCATGCGGACTTTTCCCCATAGGAGTTATGTATCAAACTGTCTACGGTTTAATCGTTCCCTGGGAGACCAGTAGTAGTTTCCGAAGCACATCTGGAATCATTCTGTTATCTGTCGAAATTCAGAGTGTTTATAAAAAACAGAAATGCCATCGGGATTGAATACAACTGGCACCATGCGGACTTTTCTCCATGGGAGTAATGTCGCCAGATGTCTACGCTTTGGTCGATTCCTGGAAAACCAGTAGTAGTTTCCGAAGCACATCTGGAATCATTCTGTAATTTGTGGACCTTCAGGGTGATAATGAAACACAGAAATTGCATCGGGATTGAATACAACAGGCACCCTGCGGACTTTTCTCCATGGGAGTAATGTATCAAACTGTCTACGGTTTGATCGTTCCTACGGAGAACAATAGTAGTTTCCGAAGCATTTCTTTAGGCATTCAGTAATCTGTCGACCTTCAGAGTGTTGATGAAACACAGAAATTACATCGGAATTGAATACAACATGCAGCATGCGGACTTTTCGGCATGGAAGTAGTGTCTCAAACTCTCCCCGCTTTAATCGATTCCTGGAAGACAAGTGGTAGCTTCCGAAGCACATCTGGAGGCATACTGTAATCTGTGGACCTTCAGAGTGTAGATGAGACACAGAAATTGCATCGAGATAGAATACAAAAAGAACCATGCGGACTTTCCTCCATGTGAGTTATGTCGCAAACTGTCTATGCATTGATAGATTCCTGGAAGACCAGTAGTAGTTTCGGAAGCACATCTGGAGGCATTCTGAAATTTGTGGACTTTCTGGGTGTTGATGAAACACAGAAATTGCTTAAGGATTGAATACAACAATCACAATGCCGACTTTTCTCCATGGCAGTAATGTCTCAAACTTGCTATGTTTTGATCGATTCGTGGAAGACCAGTAGTAGTTTCCGACGCACATCTCGAGGCATTCTGTAATCTGTGGACCTTCAGAGTGTTAATGAAACACTGAAATTGCATCGGGATTGAATACAACAGGTACAATGCGGACTTTTCTCCATGGGAATAATGTCTCAAACTGTCTACGGTTTGATCGTTCCCTGGGACACCAGTAGTAGTTTCCGAAGCATATCTGGAGGCATTCTGTAATCTGTGGACCTTCGGAGAGTTGATGAAACACAGAAATTGCTTCGGATTGAATACAACAGGCACCATGCCGACTTTTCCACATGGGAGAAATGTATCAAAGTGTCTACGGTTCGATTGTTCCCTGGGAGACCAGTAGTAGTTTCGGAAGCATATCTGGAGGCATTCTGTAATCGGTTGACCTTCAGAGTGTTGATGAAACACAGAAATTCCATCGGGATTGAATCCCACAGGCACCATGCGGACTTTTCTCCATGGGAGTAATGTCGCAAACTGTCTATGTTTTGATCGATTCCTGGAAGACCAGTAGTATTTTCGGAAGCACATCTGGAGGCATTCTTTAATTTGTGGACCTTCAGGGTGTTGATGAAACACAGAAATTGCATCTGGATTGAATACAACAGGCACAATGTCGATTTTTCTCCATTTGATTAATGTCTCAAACTTTCTATTTTGATCGATTCGTGGAAGACCAGTAGTAGTTTCTGACGCACATCTGAAAGCATTCTGTAATCTGTGGACCTTCAGAGTGTTTAAGAAACACTGAAATTGCATCGGTATTGAATACAAATGGCACCATGCGGACTTTTCTCCATGGGAGTAATGTCGCCAACTCTCTACGCTTTGACCAATTCCTGGAAGACCAGCAGTAGTTTCCGAATCACATCTGGAATCATTCTGTAATCTGTCGACCTTCAGAGTGTTTATAAAAAACAGAAATTGCATCGGGATTTAATACAACAGGCTACATGCGGGCTTTTCTCCATAGGAGTAATGTCGCCAACTGTCTACGCTTTGGTCGATTCCTGGAAGACCAGTGGTAGCTTCCGAAGCACATTTGGAGGCATTCTGTAATCTGTGGATATTTAGAGTGTTGATGAAACACAGAAATTGCATCGGGATTGAATCCCACAGGCACCATGCGGACTTTTCGCTATGGGAGTAATGTCTAAACGGTCTACGCTTTGGTCGATTCCTGGAAAACCAGTAGTAGTTTCCGAAGCACATCTGGAGGTATTCTGTAATCAGTGGACCTTCAGAGTGTTCATGATACACAGCAATAGCATCGGGATTGAATACAACAGGAACCATGCGGACTTCCCTCCATCGGAGAAATGTCGCAAACTGTCTATGCTTTGATCGATTCCTGGAAGACCAGTAGTAGTTTCCGACGCACATCTGGAGGCATTCTGTAATCTGTGGACCTTCAGAGTGTTTATGAAACACAGAAATTGCCTCGGGATTGAATACAACATGCAGCATGCGGACGTTTCTACATGGGAGTAATGTCTCCAACTGTCTACGTTTTGATCGATTCATAGAAGACCAGCAGTAGTTTCCGAAGCACATCTGGAATCTTTCTGTAACCTGTCGACCTTCAGAGTGTTTATAAAAAACACAAATAGCATCGGGATTGAATACAGCTGGAACCATGCGGACTTTTGTCCCTAGGAGTAATGTCTCAGACTGTCTACGCTTTGATCGATAACTGGAAGACCAGTATCAGTTTCCGAAGCACATCTGGAGGCATTCTGTAATCTGTGGACCTTCAGAGTGTTGATGAAATACAGAAATTGCATCGGGATTGAATACAACAGGAACCATGCAGACTTTTCTCCATGGGAGTAACGTCTAAACTGTCTATGCTTTGGTCGATTCCTGGAAGGCCAGTGGTAGCTTCCGAAGCACATCTGGAGGCATTCTGTAATCTGTGGACCTTTAGAGTGTTGATGAAACACAGAAATTGCATCGGGATTGAATCCCACAGGCACCATGCGGACTTTTCGCCATGGGAGTAATGTCTAAACTGTCTACGATTTAGTCGATTCCTGGAAGACCAGTGGTAGTTTACGAAGCACATGTGGATGTATTCTGTAATCTGTGGACCTTCAGAGTGTTAATGAAACACAGAAATTGCATCGCGATAGAATACAACAGGAACCATGCGGACTTTCCACCATGGGAGTAATGTCGCAAACTGTCTATGCTTTGATCGATTTCTGGATGACCAGTAGTAGTCCCCGAAGCACATCTGGAGGCATTCTATTATCTCTGGACTTTCAGAGTGTTGATGAGACACAGTAATTCATCGGGATAGAATACAACAGGAACCATGCGGACTTTCGTCCATGGGAGTAATGTCGCAAACTGTCTATGCTTTGATCGATTCCTGGAAGACCAGTAGTATTTTAGGAAGCACATCTGGAGGCATTCTGTAATTTGTGGACCTTCAGGGTGTTGATGAAACACAGAAATTGCATCTGGATTGAATACAACAGGCACAATGTCGATTTTTCTACATTTGATTAATGTCTCAAACTTTCTATTTTGATCAATTCGTGGAAACCAGTAGTAGTTTCCGACGCACATCTGGAGGTATTCTGTAATCAGTGGACCTTCAGAGTGTTCATGAAACACAGCAATTGCATCTGGATTGAATACAACAGGCACAATGTCGATTTTTCTCCATTTGATTAATGTCTCAAACTTTCTATTTTGATCAATTCGTGGAAGACCAGTAGTAGTTTCCGACGCACATCTGGAGGTATTCTGTAATCAGTGGACCTTCAGAGTGTTCATGAAACACAGCAATTGCATCGGGATTGAATACAACAGGAACCATGCGGACTTCCCTCCATCGGAGAAATGTCGCAAACGGTCTATGTTTTGATCGATTCCTGGAAGACGAGTAGTAGTTTCCGACGCACTTCTGGAGATATTCTGTAATCTGTGGACCTTCAGAGTGTTGATGAAACACAGATATTGCATCGGGATTGAATACAACAGGCACCATGCCGACTTTTCCACATGGGAGAAATGTATCAAAGTGTCTACGGTTCGATTGTTCCCTGGGAGACCAGTAGTAGTTTCGGAAGCATATCTGGAGGCATTCTGTAATCGGTTGACCTTCAGAGTGTTGATGAAACACAGAAATTGCATCTTGATTGAATACAACAGGCACCATGCGGCTTTTCCCCATGGGAGTAATGTCTCAAACTGTCTATGCTTTGATCGATTTCTGGATGACCAGTAGTAGTCCCCGAAGCACATCTGGAGGCATTCTATTATCTCTGGACTTTCAGAGTGTTGATGAGACACAGTAATTCATCGGGATAGAATACAACAGGAACCATGCGGACTTTCGTCCATGGGAGTAATGTCGCAAACTGTCTATGCTTTGATCGATTCCTGGAAGACCAGTAGTATTTTAGGAAGCACATCTGGAGGCATTCTGTAATTTGTGGACCTTCAGGGTGTTGATGAAACACAGAAATTGCATCTGGATTGAATACAACAGGCACAATGTCGATTTTTCTCCATTTGATTAATGTCTCAAACTTTCTATTTTGATCAATTCGTGGAAGACCAGTAGTAGTTTCCGACGCACATCTGGAGGTATTCTGTAATCAGTGGACCTTCAGAGTGTTCATGAAACACAGCAATTGCATCGGGATTGAATACAACAGGAACCATGCGGACTTCCCTCCATCGGAGAAATGTCGCAAACGGTCTATGCTTTGATCGATTCCTGGAAGACGAGTAGTAGTTTCCGACGCACTTCTGGAGGCATTCTGTAATCTGTGGACCTTCAGAGTGTTGATGAAACACAGATATTGCATCGGGATTGAATACAACAGGCACCATGCCGACTTTTCCACATGGGAGAAATGTATCAAAGTGTCTACGGTTCGATTGTTCCCTGGGAGACCAGTAGTAGTTTCGGAAGCATATCTGGAGGCATTCTGTAATCGGTTGACCTTCAGAGTGTTGATGAAACACAGAAATTGCATCGGGATTGAATCCCACAGGCACCATGCGGACTTTTCGCCATGGGAGTAATGTCTAAACGGTCTACGCTTTGGTCGATTCCTGGAAAACCAGTAGTAGTTTCCGAAGCACATCTGGAGGTATTCTGTAATCAGTGGACCTTCAGAGTGTTCATGAAACACAGAAATTGCATCGCGATAGAATACAACAGGAACCAATGGGACTTTCCTCCATGGGAGTATTGTCTCAAACTGTCTATGCTTTGATCGATTTCTGGATGACCAGTAGTAGTCCCCGAAGCACATCTGGAGGCATTCTATTATCTCTGGACCTTCAGAGTGTTGATGAGACACAGAAATTGCATCGGGATCGAATACAACAGGTACCATGCGGAGTTTCCTCCATGGGAGTAATGTCGCAAACTGTCTATGCTATGATCGATTCCTGGAAGACCAGTAGTATTTTCGGAAGCACATCTGGAGGCATTCTGTAATTTGTGGACCTTCAGGGTGTTGACGAAACACAGAAATTGCATCAGGATTGAATACAACAGGCAAAATGCCGACTTTTCTCCATTGGAGTAATGTCTCAAACTTTCTATGTTTAGATCGATTCGTGGAAGACCACTAGTAGTTTCCGACGCACATCTGGAGGCATTCTGTAATCTGTGGACCTTCAGAGTGTTAATGAAACACAGACATTGCATCGGGATTGAATACGACGGGCACCATGCGGACTTTTCTCCATGGGAGTAATGTCTCAAACTGTCTACGGTTTGATCGTTCCCAGGGAGACCAGTAGTAGTTTCCGAAGCATATCTGGAGGCATTCTGTAATCTGTGGACCTTCGGAGTGTTTATGAAACACAGAAATTGCCTCGGGATTGAATACAACATGCAGCATGCGGACGTTTCTACATGGGAGTAATGTCTCCAACTGTCTACGTTTTGATCGATTCATAGAAGACCAGCAGTAGTTTTCGAAGCACATCTGGAATCATTCTGTAATCTGTCGAACTTCAGAGTGTTTATAAAAACCGCAAATAGCATCGGGATTGAATACAGCTGGTACCATTCGGACTTTTCACCCTAGGAGTAATGTCTCAGTCCGTCTACGCTTTGATCGATAACTGGAAGACCAGTATCAGTTTCCGAAGCACATCTGGAGGCATTCTGTAATCTGTTGACCTTCAGAGTGTTGATGAAATACAGAAATTGCATCGGGATTGAATTCAACAGGAACCATGCAGACTTTTCTCCATGGGAGTAACGTCTAAACTGTCTATGCTTTGGTCGATTCCTGGAAGGCCAGTGGTAGCTTCCGAAGCACATCTGGAGGCATTCTGTAATCTGTGGACCTTTAGAGTGTTGATGAAACACAGAAATTGCATCGGGATTTCATCCCACAGGCACCATGCGGACTTTTCGCCATGGGAGTAATGTCTAATCTGTCTACGATTTAGTCGATTAATGGAAGACCAGTAGTAGTTTACGAAGCACATGTGGATGTATTCTGTAATCTGTGGACCTTCAGAGTGTTGATGAAACACAGAAATTGCATCGCGATAGAATACAACAGGAACCATGCGGACTTTCCACCATGGGAGTAATGTCGCAAACTGTCTATGCTTTGATCGATTTCTGGATGACCAGTAGTAGTCCCCGAAGCACATCTGGAGGCATTCTATTATCTCTGGACTTTCAGAGTGTTGATGAGACACAGAAATTGCATCGGGATAGAATACAACAGGAACCATGCGGACTTTCCTCCATGGGAGTAATGTCGCAAACTGTCTATGCTTTGATCGATTCCTGGGAGACCAGTAGTATTTTAGGAAGCACATCTGGAGGCATTCTGTAATTTGTGGACCTTCAGGGTGTTGATGAAACACAGAAATTGCATCTGGATTGAATACAACAGGCACAATGTCGATTTTTCTCCATTTGATTAATGTCTCAAACTTTCTATTTTGATCGATTCGTGGAAGACCAGTAGTAGTTTCCGACGCACATCTGAAAGCATTCTGTAATCTGTGGACCTTCAGAGTGTTTAAGAAACACTGAAATTGCATCGGTATTGAATACAAATGGCACCTTGCTGACTTTTCTCCATGGGAGTAATGTCGCCAACTCTCTACGCTTTGACCAATTCCTGGAAGACCAGCAGTAGTTTCCGAATCACATCTGGAATCATTCTGTAATCTGTCGACCTTCAGAGTGTTTAAAAAAAACAGAAATTGCATCGGGATATAATACAACAGGCTACATGCGGGCTTTTCTCCATAGGAGTAATGTCGCCAACTGTCTACGCTTTGGTCGATTCCTGGATGACCAGTGGTAGCATCCGAAGCACATTTGGAGGCATTCTGTAATCAGTGGACATTTAGAGTGTTGATGAAACACAGAAATTGCATCGGGATTGAATCCCACAGGCACCATGCGGACTTTTCGCTATGGGAGTAATGTCTAAACGGTCTACGCTTTGGTCGATTCCTGGAAAACCAGTAGTAGTTTCCGAAGCACATCTGGAGGTATTCTGTAATCAGTGGACCTTCAGAGTGTTCATGAAACACAGCAATTGCATCGGGATTGAATACAACAGGAACCATGCGGTCTTCCCTCCATCGGAGAAATGTCGCAAACTGTCTATGCTTTGATCGATTCCTGGAAGACGAGTTGTAGTTTAAGACGCACATCTGGAGGCATTTTGTACTCTGTGGACCTTCAGAGTGTTGATGAAACACAGATATTGCATTGGGATTGAATACAATAGGCTCCATTCGGACGTTTCTCCATGGGTGTAATGTCTCACCGTCTCTGGTTTGATAGTTCCATGGGAGACCAGTAGTAGTTTGCGAAGCATATCAGGAGGCATTCTGTAGTCTGTGGACCTTCAGAGTGTTGATGAAACACAGAAATTGCATCGGGATTCAATACAACATGCACTATGCGTACTTTTCTACTTCGGAGTAATGTCTCAAACTGTGTATGCTTTGATCGATTCCTAGAAGAACAGTAGTAGTTTCCGAAGCACATCTGGAATCATTCTGTAATATGTCGACCTTCAGAGTGTTAAAGAAACACTGAAACTGCATCGGGATTGAATACAACTGGCACCATGCGGACTTTTCTCCACGGGACTAATGTCGCCAATTCTCTACGCTTTGACCTATTCCTGGAAGACCAGCAGTAGTTTCCGAATCACATCTGGAATCATTCTGTTATCTGTCGAAATCAGAGTGTTTATAAAAAACAGAAATGCCATCGGGATTGAATACAACAGGCACCATGCGGACTTTTCTCCATGGGAGTAATATCGCCAGATGTCTACGCTTTGGTCGATTCCTGGAAAACCAGTAGTAGCTTCCGAAGCACATCTGGAATCATTCTGTAATTTGTGGACCGTCAGGGTGATAATGAAACACAGAAATTGCATCGGGATTGAATACAACAGACACCCTGCGGACTTTTCTACATGGGAGTAATGTATCAAACTGTCTACGGTTTGATCGTTCCCTCCGAGAACAGTAGTAGTTTCCGAAGCATATCTTTAGGCATTCAGTAATCTGTCGACCTTCAGAGTGTTGATGAAACACAGAAATTGCATCGGAATTGAATACAACATGCAGCATGCGGACTTTTCGGCATGGAAGTAGTGTCTCAAACTCTCCCCGCTTTAATCGATTCCTGGAAGACAAGTGGTAGCTTCCGAAGCACATCTGGAGGCATTCTGTAATCTGTGGACCTTTAGAGTGTTTATGAAACACAGAAATTGCATCGGGATTGATTCCCACATTCACCATGCGGACTTTTCGCCATGGGAGTAATGTCTAAACTGTCCACGATTTGGTCGATTCCTGGAAGACCAGTAGTAGTTTCCGAAGCACATCTGGAGGTATTCTGTAATCTGTGGACCTTCAGAGTGTTGATGTAACAGAGAAATTGCATCGGGATAGAATACCAATGGAACCATGCGGACTTTACTCCATGGGAGTAATGTCGCAAACTGTCTATGCTTTGATCGATTTCTGGATGACCAGTAGTAGTCTCCGAAGCACATCTGGAGGCATACTGTAATCTGTGGACCTTCAGAGTGTAGATGAGACACAGAAATTGCATCGGGATAGAATACAAAAGGAACCATGCGGACTTTCCTCCATGTGAGTAATGTCGCAAACTGTCTATGCTTTGATAGATTCCTGGAAGACCAGTAGTAGTTTCGGAAGCACATCTGGAGGCATTCTCAAATTTGTGGACCTTCTGGGTGTTGATGAAACACAGAAATTGCATCAGGATTGAATACAACAATCACAATGCCGAATTTTCTCCATGGCAGTAATGTCTCAAACTTTCTATGTTTAGATCGATTCGTGGAAGACCAGTAGTAGTTTCCGACGCACCTCTGGAGGCATTCTGTAATCTGTGGACCTTCCGAGTGTTTATGAAACACAGAAATTGCCTCGGGATGAATACAACATGCAGCATGCGGACGTTTCTACATGGGAGTTATGTCTCCAACTGTCTACGCTTTGATCGATTCATAGAAGACCAGCAGTAGTTTCCGAAGCACATCTGGAATCATTCTGTAATCTGTCGACCTTCAGAGTGTTTATAAAAAACACAAATTGCATCGGGATTGAATACAGCTGGAACCATGCGGACTTTTCTCCCTAGGAGTAATGTCTCAGACTGTCTACGCTTTGATCGATAACTGGAAGACCAGTATCAGTTTCCGAAGCACATCTGGAGGCATTCTGTAATGTGTGGACCTTCAGAGTGTTGATGAAATACAGAAATTGCATCGGGATTGAATACAACAGGAACCATGCAGACTTTTCTCCATGGGAGTAACGTCTAAACTGTCTATGCTTTGGTCGATTCCTGGAAGACCAGAGGTAGCTTCCGAAGCACATCTGGAGGCATTCTGTAATCTGTGGACCTTTAGAGTGTTGATGAAACACAGAAATTGCATCGGGATTGAATCCCACAGGCACCATGCGGACTTTTCGCCATGGGAGTAATGTCTAAACTGTCTACGATTTAGTCGATTCCTGGAAGACCAGTAGTAGTTTCCGAAGCACATGTGGATGTATTCTGTAATCTGTGGACCTTCAGAGTGTTGATGAAACACAGAAATTGTATCGCGATAGAATACAACAGGAACCATGCGGACTTTCCACCATGGGAGTAATGTCGCAAACTGTCTATACTTTGATCGATTTCTGGATGACCAGTAGTAGTCCCCGAAGCACATCTGGAGGCATTCTATTATCTCTGGACCTTCAGAGTGTTGATGAGACACAGAAATTGCATAGGGATAGAATACAACAGGAACCATGCGGACTTACCTCCATGGGAGTAATGTCGCAAACTGTCTATGCTTTGATCGATTCCTGGAAGACCAGTAGTATTTTCGGAAGCACATCTGGAGGCATTCTGTAATTTGTGGACATTCAGGGTGTTGATGAAACACAGAAATTGCATCTGGATTGATACAACAGGCACAATGTCGATTTTTCTCCATTTGATTAATGTCTCAATCTTTCTATTTTGATCGATTCGTGGAAGAACAGTAGTAGTTTCCGACGCACATCTGAAAGCATTCTGTAATCTGTTTACCTTCAGAGTGTTTAAGAAACACTGAAATTGCATCGGTATTGAATACAACTGGCAAAATGCGGACTTTTCTCCATGGGAGTAATGTCGCCAACTCTCTACGCTTTGACCAATTCCTGGAAGAAGCGCAGTAGTTTCCGAATCACATCTGGAATCATTCTGTGATCTGTCGCCTTCAGTGTGTTTATAAAAAACAGAAATTGCATCGGGATTTAATACAACAGGCAACATGCGGGCTTTTCTCCATAGGAGTAATGTCGCCAACTGTCTACGCTTTGGTCGATTCCTGGAAGACCAGTGGTAGCTTCCGAAGCACATTTGGAGGCATTCTGTAATCTGTGGACATTTAGAGTGTTGATGAAACACAGAAATTGCATCGGGATTGAATCCCACAGGTACCATGCGGACTTTTCGCCATGGGAGTAATGTCTAAACGGTCTACGCTTTGGTCGATTACTGGAAAACCAGTAGTAGTTTCCGAAGCACATCTGGAGGTATTCTGTAATCAGTGGACCTTCAGAGTGTTCATGAAACACAGCAATTGCATCGGGATTGAATACAACAGGGACCATGCGGACTTCCCTCCATCGGAGAAATGTCGCAAACTGTCTATGCTTTGATCGATTCCTGGAAGACCAGTAGTAGTTTCCGACGCACATCTGGAGGCATTCTGTAATCTGTGGACATTCAGAGTGTTGATGAAACACAGAAATTGCATCAGGATTGAATACAACAGGCACCATGCGGACTTTTCCACATAGGAGTTATGTATCCAACTGTCTACGGTTTAATCGTTCCCTGGGAGACCAGTAGTAGTTTCCGAAGCACATCTGGAATCATTCTGTTATCTGTCGAAATTCAGAGTGTTTATAAAAAAAGAAATTCCATCGGGATTGAATACAACAGGCACCATGCGGACTTTTCTCCATGGGAGTAATGTCGCCGACTGTCTAAGCTTTGGTCGATTCCTGGAAAACCCGTAGTAGTTTCCGAAGCACATCTGGAATCATTCTGTAATTTGTGGACCTTCAGGGTGATAATGAAACACAGAAATTGCATCGGGATTGAATACAACAGGCACCCTGCGGACTTTTCTCCATGGGAGTAATGTATCAAACTGTCTACGGTTTGATCGTTCCCTCGGAGAACAGTAGTAGTTTCCGAAGCATATCTTTAAACATTCAGTAATCTGTCGACCTTCAGAGTGTTGATGAAACACAGAAATTGCATCGGAATTGAATACAACATGCAGCATGCGGACTTTTCGGCATGGAAGTAATGTCTCAAACTCTCCCCGCTTTAATCGATTCCTGGAAGACCAGTAGTAGTTTCCGAAGCACATCTGGAGGTATTCTGTAATCTGTGGACCTTCATAGTGTTCATGAAACAGAGAAATTGCATCGGGATAGAATACCACAGGAACCATGCGGAGTTTAATCCATGGGAGTAATGTCGCAAACTGTCTATGCTTTGATCGATTCCTGGAAGACCAGTAGTAGTTTCCGACGCACATCTGGAGGCATTCTGTAATCTGTGGAACTTCAGAGTGTTGATTAAACACAGATATTGCATCGGGATTGAATACAATAGGCACCATGCGGACGTTCCTCCATGGGAGTAATGTCTCACTGTCTATGGTTTGATAGTTCCATGTGAGACCAGTAGTAGTTTGCGAAGCATATCTGGAGGCATTCTGTAGTCTGTGGACCTTCAGAGTGTTGATGAAACACAGAAATTGCATCGGGATTCAATACAACATGCACTATGCGGATTTTTCTACCTCGGAGTAATGTCTCAAACTGTGTATGCTTTGATCGATTCCTAGAAGAACAGTAGTAGTTTCCGAAGCACATCTGGAATCATTCTGTAATATGTCGACCTTCAGAGTATTAAAGAAACACTGAAACTGCATCGTGATTGAATACAACTGGCACCATGCGGACTTTTCTCCACGGGAGTAATCTCGCTAACTGTCTACGCTTTGATCGATTCCTGGAAGACCAGCAGTAGTGTTCGAATCACATCTGGAATCATTCTGTAATCTGTCGACCTTCAGTGTGTTTATAAAAACCAGAAATAGCATCGGGATTGAATCCCAGAGGCAAAATGTGAACTTTTCTCAATGGGAGTAATGTCTAAAATGTCTACGCATTGATCGACTAATGGAAGACCAGTAGTGGTTTGCGAAGCACATCTGGAATCATTCTGTTATCTGTCGAAATTCTGAGTGTTTATAAAAAAAAGAAATTCCATCGGGATTGAATACAACAGGCACCATGCGGACTTTTCTCCATGGGAGTAATGTCGCCGACTGTCTACGCTTTGGTCGATTCCTGGAAACCCAGTAGTAGTTTCCGAAGCACATCTGGAATCATTCTGTAATTTGTGGACCTTCAGGGTGATAATGAAACACAGAAATTGCATCGAGATTGAATACAACAGGCACCATGCGGACTTTTCTCCATGGGAGTAATGTATCAAACTGTCTACGGTTTGATCGTTCCCTCGGAGAACAGTAGTAGTTTCCGAAGCATATCTGGAGGCATTCAGTAATCTGTCGAACTTCAGAGTGTTGATGAAACACAGAAATTGCATCGGAATTGATTACAACATGCAGCATGCAGACTTTTCGGCATGGAAGTAATGTCTCAAACTCTCCACGCTTTAATCGATTCCTGGAAGACCAGTGGTAGCTTCCGAAGCACATCTGGAGTCATTCTGTAATTTGTGGACCTTCAGAGTGTTGATGAAACACAGAAATTGCATCAGGATTGATTACAACAATCACAATGCCGACTTTTCTCCATGGGAGTAATGTCTCATACTGTCTATGATTTGATCGATTCGTGGAAGAAAAGTAGTAGTTTACGACGCACATCTGTAGGCATTCTGTAATATGTGGACCTTCTGAGAGTTAATGAAACACAGTAATTGCATCGGGATTGAATACAACAGGCACCATGCGGACGTTTCTCCATGGGAGAAATGTATCAAATTGTCTACGGTTTGATCGTTCCCTTTGAGACCAGTAGTAGTTTCCGAAGCATATCTGGAGGCATTCTATAATCGGTTGACCTTCAGATTGTTGATGAAACACAGATATTGCATCGGGATTGAATACAACATGCAGCATGAGGACTTTCCTCCATGGGAGTAATGTCTAAACTGTCTATACTGTGATCGATTTCTGGATGACCAGTAGTAGTCTCCGAAGCACATCTGGAGGCATACTATAATGTGTGGACCTTCAGAGTGTTAATGTAACACTGAAATGGCATCGGGATTGAATACAACGGGCACCATGCGGTCTTTTCTACATGGGAGTAATGTCTGAAACTGCATACGTTTGATCGATTCCTGGGACACCAGTAGTAGTTTCCGAAGCACATCTGGAGGCATTCTGTAATCTGTCCACCTTCTGAGTGTTGATGAGACACAGAAATTGCATCGGGATAGAATACAACAGGAACCATGCGGTCTTTCCTCCATGGGAGTAATGTCGCAAACTGTCTATGCTTTGATCGATTCCTGGAAGGCCAGTAGTATTTTCGGATTCACATCTGGAGGCATTCTGTAATTTGTGGACCTTCAGGGTGTTGACGAAACACAGAAATTGCATCGGGATCGAATACGAAGGGCACCATGCGGACTTTTCTCCACGGGAGTAATGTCTCAAACTGTCTACGGTTTGATCGTTCCCTGGGAGACCAGTAGTAGTTTCCGAAGCATATCTGCAGGCATTCTGTAATCTGTGGACCTTCGGAGTGTTTATGAAAGACAGAAATTGCATCGGGATTGAATACAACAGGCACCATGCAGACTTTTCTCCATGGGAGTAACGTCTAAACTGTCTACGCTTTGGTCGATTCCTGGAAGACCAGTGGTAGCTTCCGAAGCACATCTGGAGGCATTCTGTATGCTTTGGACCTTTAGAGTGTTGATGAAACACAGAAATTGCATCGGGATTGAATCCCACAGGCACCATGCGGACATTTCGCCATGGGAGTAATTTCTAAACTGTCTACGATTTGGTCGATTCCTGGAAGACCAGTAGTAGTTTCCGAAGCACATGTGGATTTATTCTGTAATCTGTGGACCTTCAGAGTGTTAAAGAAACACTGAAATTGCATCGGTTATGAATACAACTGGCACCATGCGGACTTTTCTCCATGGGAGTAATGTCGCCAACTCTCTACGCTTTGATCAATTCCTGGAAGACCAGCAGTAGTTTCCGAATCACATCTGGAATCATTCTGTAATCTTTCGACCTTCAGAGTGTTTATAAAAAACAGAAATTGCATCGAGATTGAATACAACATTCAACATGCGGACTTTTGTCCATGGGAGTAATGTCTAAACTGTCTACGCTTTGATCTATAATTGGAAGAACAGTAGTGGTTTGCGAAGCACATCTGGAGGCATTCTGTAATTTGTGGACCTTCAGAGTGTTGATGAAACACAGAAATTGCATCAGGATTGAATACTACTGGCACAATGCCGACTTTTCTCCATGGGATTAATGTCTCAAACTGTCTATGTTTTGATCGATTCGTGGAAGACCAGTAGTAGTTTCAGACGCACATCTGGAGGCATTCTGTAATCTGTGGACCTTCAGTGTGTTAATGAAACACAGAAATTGCATCAGGATTGAATACCAAAGGCACCATGCGGACTTCACTTCATGGGACTAATGTCTCAAACTGTCTATGGTTTGATAGTTCCCTGGGAGACCAGTAGTAGTTTGCGAAGCATATCTGGAGGCATTCTGTAGTCTGCGGACCTTCAGAGTGTTGATGAAACACAGAAATTACATCGGGATTGAATACAACAGGCACCATGCGGACTTTTCTCCATGAGAGTAACGTCTAAACTCTCTACGCTTCGGTCGATTCGTGGAAGACCAGTAGTAATTTCCGAAGCACATCTGGAAACATTCTGTAATATGACGACATTCAGAGTGTTTATAAAAAACAGAAATTGCATCAGGATTGCATACAAATTCACCATGCGGACTTTTCTCCATGAGAGTAATGTCGCCAACTGTATACGCTTTGATCGATTCCTCGAAGACCAGCAGTAGTTTCCGAATCACATCTGGAATCATTCTGTAATCTGTCGACCTTCAGAATGTTTACAAAAAACAGAAATTGCATCGGTATTGAATACAACAGGCAACATGCGGACTTTTCGCCAAGGAAGTAATGTCTCAAACTGTCTACGCTTTGATCGATTCCTGGAAGACCAGTGGTAGCTTCCGAAGCACATCTGGAGGCATTCTGTAATCTGTGGACATTTAGAGTGTTGATGAAACACAGAAATTGCATCGGGATTGAATCCCACAGGCACCATGCGGACTTTTCGCCAATGGAGTAATGTCTAAAATGTCTACGCTTTGGTCGATTCCTGGAAAACCAGTAGTAGTTTCCGAAGCACATCTGGAGGTATTCTGTAATCAGTGGACCTTCAGAGTGTTCATGAAACACAGCAATTGCATCGGGATTGAATACAACAGGAACCATAAGGACTTCCCTCCATCGGAGAAATGTCGCAAATTGTCTATGCTTTGATCGATTCCTGGAAGACCAGTAGTAGTTTCCGACGCACATCTGGAGGCATTCTGTAATCTGTGGACGTTCAGAGTATTGATCAAACACAGATATTGCATCGGGATTGAATACAATAGGCACCATGCGGACGTTTCTCCATGGGAGTAATGTCTCACTGTCTATGGTTTGATAGTTCCATGATAGACCAGTAGTAGTTTCCGAAGCACATCTGGAATCATTCTGTTATCTGTCGAAATTCAGAGTGTTTATAAAAAACTGAAATTCCATCGGGATTGAATACAACATGCACCATGCAAACTTTTCTCCCTGGGAGTAATGTCGCCGACTGTCTGCGCTTTGGTCGATTCCTGGAAATCAGTAGTAGTTTCCGAGGCACATCTGGAATCATTCTGTAATTTGTGGACCGTCAGGGTGATAATGAAACTCAGAAATTGCATCGGGATTGAATACAACAGGCACCATGCGGACTTTTCTCCATGGGAGTAATGTATCAAACTGTCTACGGTTTGATCGTTCCCTCGGAGAACAGTAGTAGTTTCCGAAGCATATCTGGAGGCATTCTGTAATTTGTGGACCTTCAGAGTGTTGATAAAACAAAGAAATTGCATCGGGATTGAATACAACATGCAGCATGCGGACTTTTCGCCATGGAAGTAATGTCTCAAACTGTCCACGCTTTAATCGATTCCTGGAAGACCAGTGGTAGCTTCCGAAGCACATCTGGAGGCATTCTGTAATCTGTGGACCTTTAGAGTGTTGATGAAACAGAGAAATTGCATCGGGATAGAATACAACAGGAACCATGCGGACTTTAATCCATGGGAGTAATGTCGCAAACTGTCTATGCTTTGATCGATTTCTGGATGACCAGTAGTAGTCTCCGAAGCACATCTGGAGGCATACTGTAATCTGTGGACCTTCAGAGTGTTGATGAGACACAGAAATTGCATCGGGATAGAATACAACAGGAACCATGGGAGTAACGTCTAAACTGTGTTGATGAGACACAGAAATTGCATCGGGATAGAATACAACAGGAACCATGCGGACTTTCCTCCATGGGAATAATGTCGCAAACTGTCTATGCTTTGATAGATTCCTGGAAGACCAGTAGTAGTTTCGGAAGCACATCTGGAGGCATTCTGAATTTTGTGGACCTTCTGGGTGTTGATGAAACAAAGATATTGCATCAGGATTGAATACAACAATCACAATGCCGACTTTTCTCCATGGGAGTAATGTCTCAAACTTCCTATGTTTTGATCGATTCGTGGAAGACCAGTAGTAGTTTCCGACGCACATCTGGAGGCATTTTGTAATCTTTGGACCTTCATAGTGTTAATGAAACACAGGAATTGCATCGGGATTGAATAAAACAGGTACAATGCGGACTTTTCTCCATGGGAGTAATGTCTCAAACTGTCTACGTTTTGATCGTTCCCTGGGACACCAGTAGTAGTTTCCGAAGCATGTCTGGAGGCATTCTGTAATCTGTGGACCTTCGGAGTGTTGATGAAACACAGAAATTGCATCGGGATTGAATACCACATGCAGCATTCGGACTTTTCTCCATGGGAGTAATGTCTCAAACTGTCTATGTTTTGATCGATTACTGGAAGAACAGTAGTACTTTCCGAAGCAAATCTGGAGGCATTCTGTAATCTGTGGACCTTCACAGTGTTGAAGAAACACTGAAATTGCATCGGGATTGAATACAACAGGCACCATGCTGACGTCTCTCCATTGGGTTAATGTCGCCCACCGTCTACGCTTTGATCGATTCTTGGGAGACCAGCAGTAGTTTCCGAGGCACATCTGGAATCATTCTGCAATCTGTCGACCTTCAGAGTGGTTATAGATATCAGAAACTGCATCGGGATTAAATTCAACAGGCACCATGCAGGCTTTTCTCCATGGGAGAAACGTCTAAACTGCCTACGTTTTGGTCGATTCCTAGAAGACCAGTGGTAGCTTCCGAAGCACATCTGGAGGCATTCTGTAATCTGTGGACCTTTAGAGTGTTGATGAAACACAGAAATTGCATCGGGATTGAATCCCTCAGGCACCATGTGGACTTTTCGGCATGGGAGTAATGTCTAAACTGTCTACGATTTGGTCGATTCCTGGAAGACCAGTAGTAGTGTCCGAAGCACATGTGGATGTATTCTGTAATCTGTGGACCTTCAGAGTGTTGATGAAACACAGAAATTGCATCGCGATAGAATACAACAGGAACCATGCGGACTTTCCTCCATGAGAGTAATGTCGCAAACTGTCTATGGTTTGATCGATTTTTATATGACCAGTAGTAGTCTCCGAAGCACATCTGGAGGCATTCTATTATCTCTGGACAACAGAATACAACAGGAACCATGGGAGTAACGTCTAAACTGTGTTGATGAGACACAGAAATTGCATCGGGATAGAATACAACAGGAACCATGCGGACTTTCCTCCATGGGAGTAATGTCGCAAACTGTCTATGCTTTGATCGATTCCTGGAAGACCAGTAGTATTTTCGGAATCACATCTGGAGGCATTCTGTAACCTGTGGACCTTCAGAGTGTTTATAAAAAACAGAAATTGCATCGGCAATTAATACAACAGGCAACATGCGGACTTTTCTCCATCTGAGTAATGTCTCAAATTTTCTATTTTGATCGATTCGTGGAAGACCAGTAGTAGTTTCCTACGCACATCTGGAGGCACTCTGTAATCTGTGGACCTTCAAAGTGTTTAAGAAACACTCAAATTGCTTCGGGATTGAATACAACTGGCACCATTCGGACTTTTCTCCATGGGAGTAATGTCGCCAACTCTCTACGCTTTGATCAATTCCTGGAAGACCAGCAGTAGTTTCCGAATCACATCTGGAATCATTCTGTAATCTGTCGACCTTCAGTGTGTTTATAAAAACCAGAAATTGCATCGGGATTGAATACAACAGGCACCATGCGGACTTTTCTCCATAGGAGTAATGTGTCAGACTGTCTACGATTTGATCGCAAACTGGAAGACCAGTAGTAGATTCCGAAGCATATCCGGAGGCACTCTGTAATGTATGGACCTTACGAGTGTTGAAGAAACACAGAAATGACGTCGGGATTGAATCCCACAGGCAAAATGCGAACTTCTCTCCATTGGAGCAATGTCTAAACTGTCTACGCATTGATCGACTAATGGAAGACCAGTAGTGGTTTGCGAATCACATCTGGAGGCATTCTGTAATTTGTGGACCTTCAGAGTGTTGATGAAACACAGAAATTGCATCAGGATTAAGTACAACAGGCACCATGCGGACTTTCCCCCATAGGAGTTATGTATCAAACTGTCTACGGTTTGATCATTCCCTGGGAGGCCAGTAGTAGTTTCCGAAGCACATCTGGAATCATTCTGTCATCTGTCGACATTCAGAGTGTTTATAAAAAACAGAAATTCCATCGGGATTGAGTACAAGAGGCACCATGCGGACTTTTCTCCATGGGAGTAATGACGCCGACTGTCTACGCTTTGGTCGATTCCTGGAAAACCAGTAGTAGTTTCCGAAGCACATCTGGAATCATGCTGTAATTTGTGAACCTTCAGGGTGATAATGAAGCACAGAAATTGCATCGGGATTGAATACAACAGGTACAATGCGGACTTTTCTCCATGGGAGTAATGTCTCAAACTGTCTACGGTATGATCGTTCCCTGGGACACCAGTAGTAGTTTCCGAAGCATATCTGGAGGCATTCTGTACTCTGTGGACCTTCGGAGTGTTGATGAAACACAGAAATCGCATCGGGATTGAATACAACATGCAGCATTCGGACTTTTCTCCATGGGAGTAATGTCTCAAACTGTCTATGCGTTGATCGATTACAGGAAGAACAGTAGTACTTTCCGAAGGAAATCGGGAGGCATTCTGTAATCTGTGGACGTTCACAGTGTTGAAGAAACACTAAAATTGCATCGGGATTGAATACAACAGGCACCATGCGGACTTTTCTCCATGGGAGTAACGTATCAAACTGTCTACGGTTTGATCGTTCCCTGGCAGACCAGTAGTAGTTTCCGAAGCACACCTGGTTTCATTCTGTAATTTGTGGACCTTCAGGGTGTTTATGAAACACAGAAATTGCATCATGATTGAATACAACAGGCACAATGCCGACTTTTCTCCTTGGGAGTAATGTCTCAAACTGTCTATGTCTTGATCGATTCGTGGAAGACCAGTAGTAGATTCCGACGCACATCTGGAGGCATTCTGTAATCTGCGCACCTTCAGAGTGATAATGAAACACGAAATTGGCAACGGGATTGAATACAACAGGCACCATGCGGACTTTTCTTCATGGGAGTAATGTCTCGAACTGTCCACGGTTTGGTCGATTCCTGGAAGACCAGTGGTAGCTTCAAAAGCACATCTGGAGGCTATCTGTAATCTGTGGACCTTTAGAGTGTTGATGAAACACAGAAATTGCATCGGGAATGATTCCCACATTCACCATGCGGACTTTTCGCCATGGGAGTAATGTCTAAACTGTCTACGCTTTGGTCGATTCCTGGAAGACCAGTAGTAGTTTCCGAAGCACATCTGGAGGTATTCTGTAATATGTGGACCTTCAGAGTGTTGATGAAACAGAGAAATTGCATCGGGATAGAATACAACAGGAATCATGCGGACTTTTCTCCATAAGAGTAATTTCGCAAACTGTCTATGCTTTGATCGATTTCTGGATGACCAGTAGTAGTCTCCGAAGCACATCTGGAGGCATACTGTAATCTGTGGACCTTCAGAGTGTTGATGAGACACAGAAATTGCATTGGGATAGAATACAACAGGAACCATGCGGACTTTCCTCCATGGGAGTAATGTCGCAAACTGTCTATGCTTTGATAGATTCCTGGAAGACCAGTAGTAGTTTCGGAAGCACATCTGGAATCGTTCTGAAATTTGTGGACCTTCTGGGTGTTGATGAAACACAGAAATTGCATCAGGATTGAATACAACAATCACAATGCCGACTTTTCTCCATGGGAGTAATGTCTCAAACTTTCTATGTTTTGATCGATTCGTGGAAGACCAGTAGTAGTCTCCGAAGAACATCTGGAGGCATTCTGTAATCTGTGGACCTTCAGAGTGTTAATGAAACACAGAAATTGCATCGGGATTGAATACAAGAGGTGCAATGCAGACTTTTCTCCATGGGAGTAATGTCTCAAACTGTATACGGTTTGATCGTTCATTGGGAGACTTGTAGTAGTTTCCGAAGCATATCTGGAGATATTCTGTAAACTGTGGACCTTCGGAGTGTTGATGAAACACAGAAATTGCATCGTGATTCAATACAACATGCACCATGCTGACAGGATTGAATACAACAATCACAATGCCGACTTTTCTCAACAGGTACAATGCGGACTTTTCTCCAAGGGAGTAATGCCTCAAACTGTCTATGCTTTCATCGATTACTGGAAGACCAGCAGCAGTTTCCGAAGCACATCTGGAATCATTCTGTAATCTGTCGACCTTCAGAGTGTTTATAAAAAACAGAAATTGCATCGGGATCGAACACAACTGGACCATGCGGACTTTTCTACCTAGGAGTAATGTCTCAGGCTGTCTACGCTTTGATCGATAACTGGAAGACCAGTTGTAGTTTCCGAAGCACATCTGGAGGCATTCTGTAATCTGTGGACCTTCAGAGTGTTGATGAAACACAGAAATTGCATCTGGATTGAATCCCACAGGCACAATGTAAACTTTTCTCCATGGGAGTAATGTCTCAAACTGTCTATGCTTTGATCGATTCCTGGAAGAACAGTAGTACTTTCCGAAGCACATGTGGAGGCATTCTGTAATCTGTGGAGCTTCAGAGTGTTGAAGAAACGCTGAAATTGCATCGGGATTGAATACAACTGGCATTATGCTGACTTTTCTGGATGGGAGTAATGTCGCCAACTGTCTACCCTTTGATCGAATCCTGGAACACCAGCAGTAGTTTCCGAATCAGATCTGGAATCACTGTGTAATCTGTTGACCTTCAGAGTGTTTATAAAAAACAGAAATTGCATCGGGATTGAATACAACAGGCAACGTGCGTACTTTTCTCCATGGTAGTAATGTCTCAAACTGTCTAAGGTTAGATTG
Organism: Schistocerca gregaria; assembly: GCF_023897955.1. NCBI lineage: Eukaryota > Metazoa > Arthropoda > Insecta > Orthoptera > Acrididae > Schistocerca > Schistocerca gregaria. The sequence continues at coordinate 387,684 of NW_026062031.1, read as the reverse complement.
TTCCCTGGGAGATCAGTAGTAGTTTCCGAAGCATATCTGGAGGCATTCTGTAACCTGTGGACCTTCAGAGTGTTGATGAAACACAGAAATTGCATCTGGATTGAATCCCACAGGCACAATGCGAACTTTTCTCCATGGGAGTAATGTCTAAACTGTCTACGCTTTGATCGATTAATGGAAGACCAGTAGTAGTTTGCGAAGCACGTCTGGAGGCATTCTGTAATTTGTGGACCTTCAGAGTATTGATGAAACACAGAAATAGCATCAGGATTGATTACAACAGGCAGAATGCCGACTTTTCTCCATGGGGGTAATGTCTCAAACTGTCTATGTTTTGATCGATTCGTGGAAGACCAGTAGTAGTTTCCGACGCACATCTGGAGGAATTCTGTAATCTGTGGACGTTCAGAGTGTTGATAAAGGCCAGAAATTACATCGGGATTGAATACCACAGGCGCCATGCGGATTTTTCTCCATGGGAGTAATGTCTCAAACTGTCTATGGTTTGATTGTTCCCTGGGAGACCAATAGTAGTTTGCGAAGCATATCTGGAGGCATTCTGTATTCTGTGGACCTTCAGAGTGTTGATGAAACACAGAAGTTGCATCGGGATTGAATACAACAATCACAATGCGGACTTCTCTCCATGGGAGTAATGTCTCAAACTGTCTACGCTTTGATCGATTCCTGGAAGACCAGTAGTAGTTTCCGAAGCACATCTGGAGGCATTCTGTAATCTGTGGACCTTCAGAGTGTTGATGAAACACTGATATTGCATCGGGATTGAATACAACCGGCATCATGCCGACTTTTCTCCAAGGGAGTAATTTCTCAAACTGTGTATGTTTTGATCGACTCCTGAAAGACCAGTAGTAGTTTCCGAAGCACATCTGGAGGCATTCTGTAATCTGTGGACCTTCAGAGTTTTCATGAAACACATAAATGACATCGGGATTGATTACAACAGGCACCATGTGAACTTTTCTCCATGGGAGTAATGTCTCAAACTGTCTACGCTCTGATCGATTCCTGGAAGACCAGTAGCAGTGTCCGAAGCACATCTGGATGCATTCCGTAATCTGTGGACCTTAGGGTGTTGATGAAACACAGAAATTGCATCGGGATTGAATACAACAGGCACCATGCGAACCTTTCTCCAAGGGAGTCAGGTCTCAAAGTGTCTAGGCTTTGATCGATTCCTGGAAGACCTGTAGTAGCTTCTGAAGCACATCTGGAGGCATTCTGTAATTTATGGACCTTCCGAGGGCTGATAATACATAGAAATTGCATCGGGATTGAATACAACAGGCACCTTGCGGACTTTTTAACATTGGAGTAATGTCTCAAACTGTCTACTCTTTCATCGATTCCTGGAAGACTAGTAGTAGTTTCCGAAGCACATCTAGAAGCAATCCGTAATCTGTGGACCTTCAGAGAGTTGATGAAACACAGATATTGCATCGGGATTCAATACAACAGGCATGATGCGCACTTAGCTCCATGGGAGTAATGTCTCAAACTGTCTACGCTTTGATCGATTCCTGGATGACCAGTGGTAGTTTCCGAAGCACATCTGTAGGCATTCTGTAATCTGTGGGCCTTCAGAGTGATGATGAATCTAAGAAATTCCATCCTGATTGAATACAACAGGCACCAAGCGGACTTTTCTCCATGGGAGTAATGTCTCAAACTTTCTATGTTTTGAACGACTCGTGGAAGACCAGTAGTAGTTTCCGACGCACATCTGGAGGCATTCTGTAATCTGTGGACCTTCAGAGTGTTAATGAAACACTGAAATTGCATCGGGATTGAATACAACAGACACCATGCGGACTTTTCTCCATGGGAGTAATGTCGCCGACTGTCTACGCTCTCTTCGATTCCTGGAAGACCAGCAGTAGTTTCCGACGCACATCTGGAGGCATTCTGTAATCTGTGGACCTTCAGGGTGTTTATGAAACACAGAAATTGCATCATGATTGAATACAAGAGGCACAATGCCGACTTTTCTCCATGAGAGTAATGTCTCAAACTGTCTATGCTTTTATCGATTCGTGGAAAACCAGTAGTAGACTCCGACGCCCATCTGGAGGCATTCTGTAATCTGTGGACCTTCCGAGTGATACTGAAACACAGAAATTGCATCGGGATTGAATACAACAGGCACCATGCGGACTTTTCTCCATGGGAGTAATGTCTCAAACTGTCTACGGTTTGATCGTTCTCTGGGAGACCAGTAGTAGTTTCCGAAGCATATGTGGAGCCATTCTGTAATCAGTGGACCTTCGGAGTGTTGATGAAACACAGATATTGCATCGGGATTGAATACAACATGCACCATGCGGACGTCTCTCCATGGGAGTAACGTCTAAACTGTCTACACTTTGGTCGATTCTTCGAAGACCAGTAGTAATTTCCGAAGCACATCTGGAATCATTCTGTAATATGTCGACATTCAGAGAGCTTATAAATAACAGAAATTGCATCGGTATTGAATACAGCAGGCAACATGCGGACTTTTCGCCATGGAAGTAATGTCTCAAACTGTCTACGCTTTGATCGATTCCTGGAAGACCAGTGGTAGCTTCCGAAGCACATCTGGAGACATTCTGTAATCAGTGGACCTTTAGAGTGTTGATGAAACACAGAAATTGCATCGGGATTGAATACAACAGGCACCATGCCGACTTTTCTCCATGGGAGTAATGTCTCAAACTGTCTATGTTTTGATCGATTCGTGGAAGACCAGTAGTAGATTCCGACGCATATCTGGAGGCATTCTGTAATCTGTGGACCTTCAGAGTGTTGATGAAACACAGAAATTGGATCGGGATTGAATACAACATGCAGCATGCGGACTTTTCGCTATGGAAGTAATGTCTCAAACTGTCCACGCTTTAATCGATTCCTGGAGGACCAGTGGTAGCTTCCGAAGCACATCTGGAGGCATTCTGTAATCTGTGGATCTTTAGAGTGTTGATGAAACACAGAAGTTGCATCGGGGTTGATTCCCACATTCACCATGCGGACTTTTTGCCATGGGAGTAATGTCGCAAACTGTCTATGCTTTGATAGATTCCAGGAAGACCAGTAGTAGTTTCGGAAGCATATCTGGAGGCATTCTGAAATTTGTGGACCTTCTGGGTGAGAATGAAACACAGAAATTGCATCAGGATTGAATACAACAATCACAATGCCGACTTTTCTCCATGGGAGTAATGTCTCAAAGTGTCTATGCTTTGATCGATTACTGGAAGACCAGCAGCAGTTTCCGAAGCACATCTGGAATCATTCTGTAATCTGTCGACCTTCAGAGTGTTTATAAAAAACAGAAATTGCATCGGGATTCAATACAACTGGCTCCATGCGGACTTTTCTCCCTAGGAGTAATGTCTCAGACTGTCTACGGTTTGATCGTTCCCTGGGAGACCAGTAGTAGTTTCCGAAGCATATCTGGAGGCACTCTGTAATCTGTGGACCTTCGGAGTGTTGCTGAAACACAGATATTGCTTCGGGATTGATAACAACAGGCACCATGGGGACTTTTCTTCATGGGAGTAATGTCTCAAACTGTCAACGCATTGATCGATTAATGGAAGACCAGTACTAGTTTGCGAAGTACATCTGGAGGCATTCTGTAATCTGCGGACCTTCAGAGTGTTGATTACAGACAGAAATTTCATCGGGTTTGAATACAACTGGCACCATGCCGACTTTTCTCCATGGGAGTAATGTCTCAAACTGTCAACGGTTTGATCGTTTCCTGGAATATCAGTAGTAGTTTGCGAAGCACATCTGGAGGAATTCTGTAATCTGTGGACTATCAGAGTGTTGATGAAACACAGAAATGTCATCTTGATTGAATACAACGGGCACCATGCGCCTTTTCCCCATGGGAGTAATGTCTCAAACTGTCTACGGTTTGATCGTTCCCTGGGAGACCAGTAGTAGTTTCCGAAGCATATCTGGAGGCACTCTGTAATCTGTGGACCTTCGGACTGTTGCTGAAACACAGATATTGCTTCGGGATTGATAACAACAGGCACCATGGGGACTTTTCTTCATGGGAGTAATGTCTCAAACTGTCAACGCATTGATCGATTAATGGAAGACCAGTAGTAGTTTGCGAAGTACATCTGGAGGCATTCTGTAATCTGCGGACCTTCAGAGTGTTGATTACAGACAGAAATTTCATCGGGTTTGAATACAACTGGCACCATGCCGACTTTTCTCCATGGGAGTAATGTCTCAAACTGTCAACGGTTTGATCGTTTCCTGGAATATCAGTAGTAGTTTGCGAAGCACATCTGGAGGCATTCTGTAAACTTCGGACGTTCCGAGTGTTGATGAAACACAGGAATTGCATCGGAATTGAATACAACAGGCCCATCCGGACTAGTCTCCATGGGAGTAATGTCTCAACTGGCTACGCTTTGATCGATTCCTGGAAGGCCAGTAGTAGTTTACGAAGCACATCTGGAGGCATTCTGCAACCTTCGTACCTTCAGAGTGTTGATGAAACACAGTAATTGCATCGGAATTGAATACAACAGGCACCATGCGGACTTTTCTCCGTGGGAGTAATGTCTCAACTGTCTACACTTGGATCGCTTCCTGGAAGACCAGTAGTAGTTTACGAAGCACATCTGGAGGCATTCTGCAACCTTCGCACCTTCAGAGTGTTGATGAAACACAGAAATTGCATCTTCATTGAATACAACAGGCACAATGCCGACTTTTCTGCATGGGAGTAATGTCTCAAACTGTCTATGTTTTGATCGATTCGTGGAAGACCAGTAGTAGTTTCCAACGCACATCTGGAGGAATTCTGTAATCTCTGGACCTTCAGAGTGTTGATGAAACACAGAAATTGCATCTTGATTGAATACAACGGGCACCATGCGCCTTTTCCCCATGGGAGTAATGTCTCAAACTGTCTACGGTTTGATCGTTCCCTGGGAGACCAGTAGTAGTTTCCGAAGCATATCTGGAGGCACTCTGTAATCTGTCGACCTTCGGAGTGTTGCTGAAACACAGAAATTGTATGGGGAATGAATACAACATGCACAGTGCGGACCTTTCTCCATGGGAGTAATATCTCAGACTGTCTTTGCTTTGATCGATTCCTGGAAGAACAGTAGTAGTTTCCGAAGCACATCTGGAGGCCTTCTGTAATCTGTGGACCTTCAGAGTGTTGAAGAAACACAGAAATTGCATCGGGATTCAATACAACAGGCACGATGCGGAAGTTTCTCCATGGGAGTTATGTCGCACGCTGTCTACGCTTTGATCGATTACTGGAAGACCAGCAGTTGTTATCGACGCATATCTGGAGGCATTCTGTAATCTGTGGACCGTCAGAGTGTTGATGAAACACAGATATTGCTTCGGGATTGATAACAACAGGCACCATGGGGACTTTTCTCCATTGGAGTAATGTCTCAAACTGTCAACGCATTGATCGCTTAATGGAAGACCAGTAGTAACTTACGAAGTACATCTGGAGGCATTCTGTAATCTGCGGAATTTCAGAGTGTTGATTACAGACAGAAATTTCATCGGGATTGAATACAACTGGCACCATGCCGACTTTTCTCCATGGGAGTAATGTCTCAAACTGTCTATGTTTTGATCCATTCGTGGAAGACCAGTAGTAGTTTCCGACGCATATCTGGAGGCATTCTGTAATCTGTGGACCGTCAGAGTGTTGATGAAACACAGATATTGCTCCGGGATTGAATACAACAGGCACCATGCGGACTTTTCTCCAAGGGAGTAACGTCTAAACTGTCTACGCTTTGATCGATTCCTGGAAGACCAGTAGTATTTTCCGAAGTACATGTGGAGGCATTCTGTAATCTGTGGAGCTTCAGAGTGTTGAAGAAACGCTGAAATTGCATCGGGATTGAATACAACTGGCATTATGCTGACTTTTCTGGATGGGAGTAATGTCGCCAACTGTCTACCCTTTGATCGAATCCTGGAACACCAGCAGTAGTTTCCGAATCAGATCTGGAATCACTGTGTAATCTGTTGACCTTCAGAGTGTTTATAAAAAACAGAAATTGCATCGGGATTGAATACAACAGGCAACGTGCGTACTTTTCTCCATGGTAGTAATGTCTCAAACTGTCTAAGGTTAGATTGTTCCCTGGGAGATCAGTAGTAGTTTCCGAAGCATATCTGGAGGCATTCTGTAACCTGTGGACCTTCAGAGTGTTGATGAAACACAGAAATTGCATCTGGATTGAATCCCACAGGCACAATGCGAACTTTTCTCCATGGGAGTAATGTCTAAACTGTCTACGCTTTGATCGATTAATGGAAGACCAGTAGTAGTTTGCGAAGCACGTCTGGAGGCATTCTGTAATTTGTGGACCTTCAGAGTATTGATGAAACACAGAAATAGCATCAGGATTGATTACAACAGGCAGAATGCCGACTTTTCTCCATGGGGGTAATGTCTCAAACTGTCTATGTTTTGATCGATTCGTGGAAGACCAGTAGTAGTTTCCGACGCACATCTGGAGGAATTCTGTAATCTGTGGACGTTCAGAGTGTTGATAAAGGCCAGAAATTACATCGGGATTGAATACCACAGGCGCCATGCGGATTTTTCTCCATGGGAGTAATGTCTCAAACTGTCTATGGTTTGATTGTTCCCTGGGAGACCAATAGTAGTTTGCGAATCATATCTGGAGGCATTCTGTATTCTGTGGACCTTCAGAGTGTTGATGAAACACAGAAGTTGCATCGGGATTGAATACAACAATCACAATGCGGACTTCTCTCCATGGGAGTAATGTCTCAAACTGTCTACGCTTTGATCGATTCCTGGAAGACTAGTAGTAGTTTCCGAAGCACATCTAGAAGCAATCCGTAATCTGTGGACCTTCAGAGAGTTGATGAAACACAGATATTGCATCGGGATTCAATACAACAGGCATGATGCGCACTTAGCTCCATGGGAGTAATGTCTCAAACTGTCTACGCTTTGATCGATTCCTGGATGACCAGTGGTAGTTTCCGAAGCACATCTGTAGGCATTCTGTAATCTGTGGGCCTTCAGAGTGATGATGAATCTAAGAAATTCCATCCTGATTGATTACAACAGGCACCAAGCGGACTTTTCTCCATGGGAGTAATGTCTCAAACTTTCTATGTTTTGAACGATTCGTGGAAGACCAGTAGTAGTTTCCGACGCACATCTGGAGGCATTCTGTAATCTGTGGACCTTCAGAGTGTTTATGAAACACAGAAATTGCATCATGATTGAATACAAGAGGCACAATGCCGACTTTTCTCCATGAGAGTAATGTCTCAAACTGTCTATGCTTTTATCGATTCGTGGAAGACCAGTAGTAGACTCCGACGCCCATCTGGAGGCATTCTGTAATCTGTGGACCTTCCGAGTGATACTGAAACACAGAAATTGCATCAGGATTGAATACAACAGGCACCATGCGGACTTTTCTCCATGGGAGTAATGTCTCAAACTGTCCACGCTTTAATCGATTCCTGGATGACCAGTGGTAGCTTCAGAAGCATATCTGGAGGTATTCTGTAATCTGTGGACCTTCAGAGTGTTGATGAAACAGAGAAATTGCATCGGGATAGAATACAACAGGAACCATGCGGACTTTTCTCCATGGGAGTAATTTCGCAAACTGTCTATGCTTTGATCGATTTCTGGATGACCAGTAGTAGTCTCCGAAGCACATCTGGAAGCATACTGTAATCTGTGGACCTTCAGAGTGTTGAAGAGACACAGACATTGCATCGTGATAGAATACAACAGGAACCATGCAGACTTTCCTCCATGGGAGTAATGTCGCAAACTGTCCATTTTTTGATAGATTCCTGGAAGAGCACTAGTAGTTTCGGAAGCTCATCTGGAGGCATTCTGAAATTTGTGGACCTTCTGTGTGTTGATGAAACACAGAAATTGCATCAGGATTGAATACAACAAACACAATGCCGACTTTTCTCCATGGGAGTAATGTATCAAACTTTCTATGTTTTGATCGATTCGTGGAAGACCAGTAGTAGTTTCCGACGCACATCTGGAGGCATTCTGTAATCTGTGGACCTTCAGAGTGTTAATGAAACACAGAAATTGCATCGGGATTGAATACAACATGTACAATGCGGACTTTTCTCCATGGGAGTAATGTCTCAAACTGTCTACGGTTTGATCGTTCTCTGGGAGACCAGTAGTAGTTTCCGAAGCATATGTGGAGCCATTCTGTAATCAGTGGACCTTCGGAGTGTTGATGAAACACAGATATTGCATCGGGATTGAATACAACATGCACCATGCGGACGTCTCTCCATGGGAGTAACGTCTAAACTGTCTACACTTTGGTCGATTCTTCGAAGACCAGTAGTAATTTCCGAAGCACATCTGGAATCATTCTGTAATATGTCGACATTCAGAGAGCTTATAAATAACAGAAATTGCATCGGTATTGAATACAGCAGGCAACATGCGGACTTTTCGCCATGGAAGTAATGTCTCAAACTGTCTACGCTTTGATCGATTCCTGGAAGACCAGTGGTAGCTTCCGAAGCACATCTGGAGACATTCTGTAATCAGTGGACCTTTAGAGTGTTGATGAAACACAGAAATTGCATCGGGATTGAATACAACAGGCACCATGCGGACTTTTCTCCATGGGAGTAACGTTAAACTGTCTACGATTTGGATATCATGGAAGACCAGTAGTAGTTTCCGAAGCACATCTGGAATCATTCTGTATTCTGTCGACATTTAGAGTGTTTATAAAAAACAGAAATTGCATCATAATTGAATACAACAGCCACAATGCCGACTTTTCTCCATGGGAGTAATGTCTCAAACTGTCTATGTTTTGATCGATTCGTGGAAGACCAGTAGTAGATTCCGACGCATATCTGGAGGCATTCTGTAATCTGTGGACCTTCAGAGTGTTGATGAAACACAGAAATTGGATCGGGATTGAATACAACATGCAGCATGCGGACTTTTCGCTATGGAAGTAATGTCTCAAACTGTCCACGCTTTAATCGATTCCTGGAGGACCAGTGGTAGCTTCCGAAGCACATCTGGAGGCATTCTGTAATCTGTGGATCTTTAGAGTGTTGATGAAACACAGAAGTTGCATCGGGGTTGATTCCCACATTCACCATGCGGACTTTTTGCCATGGGAGTAATGTCGCAAACTGTCTATGCTTTGATAGATTCCAGGAAGACCAGTAGTAGTTTCGGAAGCACATCTGGAGGCATTCTGAAATTTGTGGACCTTCTGGGTGAGAATGAAACACAGAAATTGCATCAGGATTGAATACAACAATCACAATGCCGACTTTTCTCCATGGGAGTAATGTCTCAAAGTGTCTATGCTTTGATCGATTACTGGAAGACCAGCAGCAGTTTCCGAAGCACATCTGGAATCATTCTGTAATCTGTCGACCTTCAGAGTGTTTATAAAAAACAGAAATTGCATCGGGATTCAATACAACTGGCTCCATGCGGACTTTTCTCCCTAGGAGTAATGTCTCAGACTGTCTACGCTTTGATCGATAACTGGAAGACCAGTAGTAGTTCTCGAAGCACATCTGGAGGCATTCCGTATTCTGTGGACCTTATGAGTGTTGAAGAAAGACAGAAATTGCATCGGGATTGAATCCCACAGGCACCATGCGGACTTTTCTCCATGGGAGTAGTGTCTAAATTGTCTACGCTTTGATCGATTAATGGAAGACCAGTAGTAGTTTGCGAAGCACATCTGGATGCTTTCTATAATTTGTGGACCTTCAGAGTGTTGATGAAACACAGAAATTGCATCGGGATTGAATACAACAGGCACCATGCGGACTTTTCTCCATGGGAGTAATGTCTCAAACTCTCTATGGTTCGATATTCCACTGGGAGACCAGTAGTAGTTTGCGAAGCATATCTGGAGGCATTTTGTAATCTGTGGACCTTCAGAGTGTTGATGAAACACAGAAATTGCATCTGGATTGAACCCCACAGGCACAATGTGAACTTTTCTCCATGGGAGTAATGTCTAAACTGTCTACGCTTTGATCGATTAATGGAAGACCAGTAGTAATTTGCGAAGCACATCAGGAGGCATTCTCTAATTTGTGGACTTCAGAGTGTTGATGAAACACAGAAATTGCATCAGGATTGAACACAACAGGAACAATGCCGGCTTTTCTCCATGGAAGTAATATCTAAACTGTCTACGCTTTGATCGATTAATGGAAGACCAGTAGTAATTTGCGAAGCACATCAGGAGGCATTCTGTAATTTGTGGACTTCAGAGTGTTGATGAAACACAGAAATTGCATCAGGATTGAACACAACAGGAATATTGCCGGCTTTTCTCCATGGAAGTAATGTCTCAAACTGTCTATGTTATGATCGATTCGTGAAAGACTTACATCTGGAGGCATTCTGTAATCTGTGGACCTTAAGAGTGTTATTAAAAACACAGAAATTGCATCGGGATTGAATACAACAGGCACCATGCGGACTTTTCTCCATGGGAGTAATGTCGCAGACTGTCTACGCTTTGATCGATTCCTGGAAGACCAGCAGTAGTTTCCGAAGCACATCTGGAATCATTCTGTAATCTGTCGACCTTCAGAGTGTTTATAAAAAACAGAAATTGCATCGGGATTGAATCCCTCAGGCACCATGCGGAGTTTTCGCCATGGGAGTAATGTCTAAACTGTCTACGCTTTGGTCGATTCCTGGAAGAGCAGTAGTAGTTGGCGAAGCACATCTGGAGGCATTCTGTAATCTCCGGACCTGCAGAATGTTGATGACAGACAGAAATTGCATCGGGAATGAATACAACAGGCACCATGACGCCTCTTCTCAATGGGAGTAATGTCTCAAACTGTCTATGTTTTGATCGATTCGTGGAAGACCAGTAGTAGTTTCCGACGCATGTCTGGAGGCATTCTTTAATTTGTGGACCTACAGAGTGTTGATGAAACACAGTAATTGCATCGGAATTGAATACAACAGGCACCATGGGGACTTTGCCCCATGGGTTTAATGTCTAAACTGTCTACGCCTTGGTCGATTCCTGGAAGGCCAGTAGTAGTTTCCGAAGCACATCTGGAGGCATTCTGTAATTTGTGGATCTTCAGGGCGTTTATGAAACACAGAAATTGCGTCAGGATTGAATACAAGAGGCACAATGCCGACTTTTCTCCATGGGAGTAATGTCTCAAACTGTCTATGTTTTGATCGATTCGTGAAAGACCAGTAGTAGTTTCCGACGCACATCTGGAGGAATTCTGTAATCTGTGGACCATCAGAGTGTTGATGAAACACAGAAATGTCATCTTGATTGAATACAACGGGCACCATGCCCCTTTTCCCCATGGGAGTAATGTCTCAAACTGTCTACGGTTTGATCGTTCCCTGGGAGACCAGTAGTAGTTTCCGAAGCATATCTGGAGGCACTCTGTAATCTGTGGACCTTCGGAGTGTTGCTGAAACACAGATATTGCTTCGGGATTGATAACAACAGGCACCATGGGGACTTTTCTTCATGGGAGTAATGTCTCAAACTGTCAACGCATTGATCGATTAATGGAAGACCAGTACTAGTTTGCGAAGTACATCTGGAGGCATTCTGTAATCTGCGGACCTTCAGAGTGTTGATTACAGACAGAAATTTCATCGGGTTTGAATACAACTGGCACCATGCCGACTTTTCTCCATGGGAGTAATGTCTCAAACTGTCAACGGTTTGATCGTTTCCTGGAATATCAGTAGTAGTTTGCGAAGCACATCTGGAGGCATTCTGTAAACTTCGGACGTTCCGAGTGTTGATGAAACACAGGAATTGCATCGGAATTGAATACAACAGGCCCATCCGGACTAGTCTCCATGGGAGTAATGTCTCAACTGGCTACGCTTTGATCGATTCCTGGAAGGCCAGTAGTAGTTTACGAAGCACATCTGGAGGCATTCTGCAACCTTCGTACCTTCAGAGTGTTGATGAAACACAGTAATTGCATCGGAATTGAATACAACAGGCACCATGCGGACTTTTCTCCGTGGGAGTAATGTCTCAACTGTCTACACTTGGATCGCTTCCTGGAAGACCAGTAGTAGTTTACGAAGCACATCTGGAGGCATTCTGCAACCTTCGCTCCTTCAGAGTGTTGATGAAACACAGAAATTGCATCTTCATTGAATACAACAGGCACAATGCCGACTTTTCTGCATGGGAGTAATGTCTCAAACTGTCTATGTTTTGATCGATTCGTGGAAGACCAGTAGTAGTTTCCAACGCACATCTGGAGGAATTCTGTAATCTCTGGACCTTCAGAGTGTTGATGAAACACAGAAATTGCATCTTGATTGAATACAACGGGCACCATGCGCCTTTTCCCCATGGGAGTAATGTCTCAAACTGTCTACGGTTTGATCGTTCCCTGGGAGACCAGTAGTAGTTTCCGAAGCATATCTGGAGGCACTCTGTAATCTGTCGACCTTCGGAGTGTTGCTGAAACACAGAAATTGTATGGGGAATGAATACAACATGCACAGTGCGGACCTTTCTCCATGGGAGTAATATCTCAGACTGTCTTTGCTTTGATCGATTCCTGGAAGAACAGTAGTAGTTTCCGAAGCACATCTGGAGGCCTTCTGTAATCTGTGGACCTTCAGAGTGTTGAAGAAACACAGAAATTGCATCGGGATTCAATACAACAGGCACGATGCGGAAGTTTCTCCATGGGAGTTATGTCGCACGCTGTCTACGCTTTGATCGATTACTGGAAGACCAGCAGTTGTTATCGACGCATATCTGGAGGCATTCTGTAATCTGTGGACCGTCAGAGTGTTGATGAAACACAGATATTGCTTCGGGATTTATAACAACAGGCACCATGGGGACTTTTCTCCATGGGAGTAATGTCTCAAACTGTCAACGCATTGATCGCTTAATGGAAGACCAGTAGTAACTTACGAAGTACATCTGGAGGCATTCTGTAATCTGCGGACCTTCAGAGTGTTGATTACAGACAGAAATTTCATCGGGATTGAATACAACTGGCACCATGCCGACTTTTCTCCATGGGAGTAATGTCTCAAACTGTCTATGTTTTGATCCATTCGTGGAAGACCAGTGGTAGTTTCCGACGCATATCTGGAGGCATTCTGTAATCTGTGGACCGTCAGAGTGTTGATGAAACACAGATATTGCTCCGGGATTGAATACAACAGGCACCATGCGGACTTTTCTCCAAGGGAGTAACGTCTAAACTGTCTACGCTTTGATCGATTCCTGGAAGACCAGTAGTATTTTCCGAAGCACATCTGGAGGTATTCTGTTATGTGTGGACCCTCAGAGTGTTGATGAAGTACAGAAATTGCATCGGAATTGAACACAACAGGCACCATGTGGACTTTCCTCCGTAAGAGTAATGTCTCAACTGTCAACGGTTTGATCGCTTCCTGGAAGACCAGTAGTAGTTTGCGTAGCACATCTGGAGGCATTCTGTAACCTTCGGACCTTCCGAGTGTTGATGAAACACAGAAATTGCATCGGAATTGAAGACAACAGGTACCATGCGGACTTTTCACCATGGGAGTAATGCCTCAACTGTTTACGCTTTGTTCGATTAATGGAAGACCAGTTGTAGATTGAGAAGCACATCTGGAGGCATTCTGTAATCTCCGGACCTTCAGAGTGGTGATGACAGACAGAAATTACATCGGGATAGAATACAACTGGCACCATGCGGACTTTTCACCATGGGAGTAATGTCTCAAACTGTCTATGTTTTGATAGACTCGTGGAAGGCCAGTAGTAGTTTCCGAAGCACATCTAGAGGCATTCTGTTATCTGTGGACATTTAGAGTGTTCATGAAACACAGAAATTGCATCGCGATTGAATACAACAGGCACCATGCGGACTTTTCACCATGGGAGTTATGTCTCAAACTGTCTACGATTTGATCGTTCGCTGGGAGACCAGTAGTAGTTTCCGAAGCATATCTGGAGGCATTATGTAATCTGTGGACCTTCAGAGTGTTGATGAAACACAGAAATTGCATCGGGATTGAATACAACATGCACCATGCGGACTTTTCTCCATGGGAGTTAGGTCTCAAATTGTCTATGCTTTGATCGATTCCTGGAAGCACAGTAGAAGTTTCCGAAGCACATCTGGAGGCATTCTTAAATCAGTGGACCTTCAGAGTGTAGAAGAAACATAGAAATTAAATCGGGATTTAATACAAACGGCACCATGCGGACTTTTCTCCATGGGAGAAATGTCTCAACTGTCTACACTTTGATCGCTTCCTGGAAGACCAGTAGTAGTTTGCGAAGCACATCTGGAGGCATTCTGTAACCTTCGGACCTTCCGAGTGCTGATAAAACACAGAAATTGCATCGAAATTGAATACAACAGGCACCATGCGGACTTTTCTCCATGGGAGTAGTGTCTCAACTGTCTACGCTTTGTTCGATTAATGGCAGACCAGTAGTAGTTTCCGAAGCACATCTGGAGGCATTCTGTTATCTGTGGGCATTTAGAGTGTTTATGAAACACTGAAATTGCATCGGGATTGAATACAACTGGCACCATGAGGACTTTTCGCTGTGGAAGTAATGTCTCAAACTGTGTACGCTTTGATCAATTCCTGGAAGACCAGTAGTAGTTTCCGAAGCTCATCTCGAGGCATTCTGTAATCTGTGGACCTTCAGGGTGTTCATGAAACACAGAAATTGCATCAGGATTGAATACAACAGGCACAATGCCGACATTTCTCCATGGGAGTAATGTCTCAAACTGTCTATGATTTGATCGATTCGTGGAAGACCAGTAGTAGTTTCCGACGCATATCTGGAGGCATTCTGTAATCTGTGGACCGTCAGAGTGTTGGTGAAACACAGATATTGCATCGGGATTCAATACAACAGGTACCATGTGGACGTTTCTCCATGGGAGTAAGTCTCAACTGTCTACGCTTTGTTCGATTAATGGAAGAACAGTAGTAGATTTAGAAGCACATCTGGAGGCATTCTGTAATCTGTGGACCTTCAGAGTGTTGATGAAACACAGAAATTGCATCTTGATTGAATACAACAGGCACCATGCGGCTTTTCCCCATGGGAGTAATGTCTCAAACTGTCTACGGTTTGATCGTTCCCTGGGAGACCAGTAGTAGTTTCCGAAGTCTATCTGATGTCACACTGTAATCTGTGGAACTTCGGAGTGTTGATGAAACACAGAAATTGTGTGGGGAATGAATACAACATGCACAATGCGGACCTTTCTCCATGGGAGTAATATCTCCGACTGTCTATGGTTTGATCGATTCCTGGAAGAACAGTAGTAGTTTCCGCAGCACATCTGGAGGCATTCTGTAATCTGTGGACTTTCAGACTGTTGAAGAAACACAGAAATTGCATCGGGATTGAATACAACAGACACTATGCGGACGTTTCTCCATGGGAGTAATGTCGCACACTGTCTACGCTTTGATCGATTCCTGGAAGACCAGCAGTAGTTTCCGAAGCACATCTGGAATCATTCTGAAATTTGTCGACCTTCAGAGTGTTTATAAAAAACAGAAATTGCATCGGGATTGAATCCCACAGGCTCCATGCAGACTTGTCGATATGGCAGTAATGTCTAAACTGTCTATGCTTTCGTGATTCCTGGAAGACCAGTAGCAGTTTCCGAAGCATATCCGGAGATATTCTGTAATCTAGGGACCTTCAGAGTGTTGATGAAACACAGAAATTGCATCGGGATAGAATACAACTGGAACCATGCGGACTTTTCTCCATAGGAGTAATGTCTCAGACTGTCTACGCTTTGATCGATAACTGGAAGACCAGTAGTAGTTTCCGATGCGCATCAGGAGGCATTCTGTATTCTGTGGACCTTATGTGTGTTGAAGAAACACAGATATTGCATCGGGATTGATTCCCACACGCACCATGCGGACTTTTCTCCATGGGAGTAATGTCTAAATTGTCTACGCTTTGATCGAATAATGGAAGACCAGTAGTAGTTTGCGAAGCGCATCTGAAGGAATTCTGTAGCTTTGGACCTTCAGAGTGTTGATTAAACCCAGAAATTGCATCTTCATTGAATACAACAGGTACCTTGCGGACTTTTCTCCATGGGAGTAATGTCTCAAACTGTATAAACCTTGATCGATTCCTGGAAGACCAGCTGTAGTTTCCGAAGCATATCTGGAATCATTCAGTAATCTGTCGACCTTCAGAGTGTTTATAAAAAACAGAAATTGCATCGGGACTGAATACAACAGGCACCATGCGGACTTTTCGCCATGGAAGTAATGTCTCAAACTGTCTACGCTTTGATCAATTCCTGGAAGACCAGTAGTAGTTTCCGAAGTTCATCTCGAGGCATTCTGTAATCTGTGGACCTTCAGAGTGTTGATGAAATACAGATTTTTCATCGGGATTGAACACAACAGGCACCATGCGGACTTTTCCCCGTGGGAGTAATGTCTCAACTGTCTACACTTGGATCGCTTCCTGGAAGACCAGTAGTAGTTTACGAAGCACATCTGGAGGCATTCTGCAACCTTCGCACCTTCAGAGTGTTGATGAAACACAGAAATTGCATCGGAATTAAATACAACAGGCACCATGCGGACTTTGCCCCATGGGTTTAATGTCTAAACTGACTACGATTTGGTCGATTCCTGGTAGACCAGTAGTAGTTTCCGAAGCACATCAGGAGGCATTCTGTAATTTGTGGACCTTCAGGGTGTTTATGAAACACAGAAATTGCATCAGGATTGAATACAACAGGCACAATGCCGACTTTTCTCCATGGGAGTAATGTCTCAAACTGTCTATGTTTTGATCGATTCGTGAAAGACCAGTAGTAGTTTCCGACGCATATCTGGAGGCATTCTGTAATCTGTGGACCTTCTAAGTGTTGATGAAACACAGAAATTGTATGGGGAATGAATACAACATGCACAATGCGGACCTTTCTCCATGGGACTAATATCTCAGACTGTCTATGCTTTGATCGATTCCTGTAAGAACAGTAGTAGTTTCCGCAGCACATCTGGAGGCATTCTGTAATCTGTGGACCTTCAGACTGTTGAAGAAACACAGAAATTGCATCGGGATTGAATACAACAGGCACCATGCGGACTTTTCTACATGGGGTATTGTATAAAACTGTCTATGCTTTGATCGATTCGTGGAAGGCCAGTAGTAGATTGAGAAGGACATCTGGAGGCATTCTGTAATCTGCGGACCCTCAGAGTGGTGATGACAGACAGAAATTGCATCGGGATTGAATACAACTTTCACCTTGCGGACTTTTCACCATGGGAGTAAGGTCTCAAATTGTCTATGCTTTGATCGATTCCTGGAAGCACAGTAGTAGTTTCCGAAGCACATCTGGAGGCATTCTTTAATCAGTGGACCTTCAGAGTGTTGATGAAACACAGAAATTGCATCGGAAATGAATACAACAGACACCATGCCGACTTTTCTAAATAGGAGTAATGTCTCAAACTGTCTACCCTTTGATGGTTCCCTGGGAGATCAGTAGTAGTTTACGAAGCACATGTGGAATCATTCTGTAATCTGTGGACCATCAGAGTGTTGACGAAATACAGAAATTCCACAGAGATTGAATCCCAACGGCACCATGTGGACTTTTCTCCGTGGGAGTAATGTCTCAATTGTCTACGCCTTGATCGATTCCTGGAAGACCAGTAGTAGTTTGCGAAGCACATCTGGAGGCATTCTGCAACCTTCGGACCTTCAGAGTGCTGAAGAAACACAGAAATTGCATCGGAATAGAATACAACAGGCGCCATGCCGACTTCTTTCCATATGAGTAATGTCTCAAACTGTCTACGGCTTAATCGATTCCTGGAAGACCAGTAGCAGTTTCCGAAGCATATCGGTAGGCATTATGTAATCTGTGGACCTTCAGACTCTTGATGGAACACAGAATTTGCATCGGGATTGAACACAACAGGCACCATGCGGACTTTTCTACATGAGAGTAATGTCTCAAACTGTTTACGCTTTGATCGATTCCTGGAAGACTGGTAGTAGTTTTCGAAGCACATCTGGAAGCATTCTGTAATCTGTGGACCTTCAGAGTGTTGATGAAACACAGAAATTGGATCTCGATTGAATACAACAGGCACCATGCGGACTTTTCTCCATGGGAGTAATGTCTCAAACTGTCTACGCTTTGATCGATTAATGGAAGACCAGTAGTAGTTTCCGAAGCACATCTGGAGGCATTATGTAATCTGTGGACCTTCAGAGTGTTGATAAAACACAGAATTTGCATCGGAATTGAACACAACTGGCACCATGCGGACTTTTCTACATGAGAGTAATGTCTCAAACTGTTTACGCTTTGATCGATACCTCGAAGACTGGTAGTAGTTTCCGAAGCACATCTGGAGCAATTCTGTAATGTGTGGACCTAGAGAGAGTAGATGAAACACAGAAATTGCATCGGGATTGAATACAACAGGCACCATGCGGACGTTTCTCCATGGGAGTAATGTCGCACACTGTCTACGCTTTGATCGATTCCTGGAAGACCAGCAGTAGTTTCCGAAGCACATCAGGAATCATTCTGTAATCTGTCGACCTTCAGAGTGCTTATAAAAAACAGAAATTGCATCGGGATTGAATCCCACAGGCACCATGCGGACTTTTCGCCATGGGAGTAATGTCTGAACTGTCTAGGCTTTGGTCGATTCCTGGAAGACCAGTACTAGTTTCCGAAGCACATCTGGAGGCATTCTGTAATCTGTCGATCTTCAGAGTGTTGATGAAACACAGAAATTGTATCTGGATTGAATACAACAGAAACCATGCCTACTTTTCTCCATGGGAGTAATGTCTCAAACTGTCTACGCCTTGATCGATTCCTGGAAGACCAGCACTAGTTTCCGAAGCACATCTGGAAACATTCTGTAATCTGTCGACCTTCAGAGTGTTTATAAATAACAGAAATTGCATAGGGATTGAATTCAACTGGCACCATGCGGACTTTTCTCCATGGGGTAATCTCCAAAACAGTCTATGCTTTGATCGATTCTTGGAAGACCAGTAATAGTTTCCGAAGCACATCTGGAATCATTCTGTAACCTGTGGACCGTCAGAGTGGTGATGAAACACAGAAATTGAATCGGGATTGAATACAACAGGCACCATGCTGACTTCTTTCCATTGGAGTAATGTCTCAAACTGTTTGTGATTTGATCTATTCGTGGTAGATCAGTAGTAGTTTCCGAAGCAAATCTATAATCATTCTGTAATCTGTGGACCTTCAGAGTGTTTATAAAAAACAGAAATTGCATTGGGATTGAATTCAACTGGCACCATGCGGACTTTTCTCCATTAGGGAAATGTCTCAACCTGTCTACGCTTTGATCGAAAACTGGAAGACCAGTAGCAGTTTCCGAAGGACATCTGGAGGCATTCTGTAACCTGTTGACTTTATTAGTGTTGAAGAAACACAGAAATTGCATCGGGATTGATTCCCACAGGTACCATGCGGACTTTTCTCCGTGGGAGTAATGTCTCAAACTGTCTACGCTTTGATCGATTAATGGAAGACCAGTAATACTTTCCGAAGCACATCTGGAGGCATTCTGTAATCTGCGGACATTCTGAGTGTTGATGACAGACAGAAATTGCATCGGGGTTGAATACAAAAGGCACCATGCGGAATTTCCTCCGTGGGAGTAATGTCACCAACTGTCTACGCTTTGATCGATTCCTGGAAGACCAGCAGTAGTTTCCGAAGCGTATCTGGAGGCATTCTGTAATCTGTGGACCTTATGAGTGTTGAAAAAACACAGAAATTGCATCGGGATTGAATCCCTCAGGCACCATGTGGTCATTTCACCATGGGAGTAATGTCTAAACTGTCTACGCATTGATCGATTAATGGAAGACCAGTAGTAGTTTGCGAAGCACATGTGGACGCATTCTGTAATTTGCGGACCTTCAGAGTGTTGATGAAACACAGAAATTGAATCAGAATTGAATACAACAGGCACAATGACGACTTTTGTCCATGGGAGTAATGTCTCAAACTGTCTATGTTTTGATCGATTCGTGGAAGACCACTAGTAGTTTCCGTCGCACATCTGGAGGCATCCTGTAATCTGTGGAGTATCTGAGTGTTGATAAAACACAGAAATTGGATCGGGATAGATACAACAGGAACCATGCGGACTTTCCTCCATGGGAGTAATGTTGCAAACTGTCTATGCTTGGATCGATTCCTGGAAGACCAGTACTAGTTTCCGAAGCTCATCTGGAGGCATTCTGTAATCTGTGGACCTTCAGAGTGTTGATGAAACACAGAAATTGGATCTGGACTGAATACAACTGGCACCATGCAAACTTTTCTCCATGGGAGTAATGTCTCAAACAGTCTACGCTTTGATCGATTCCTGGAAGACCAGCACTAGTTTCCGAAGCACATCTGTAATCATTCTGTAATCTGTCGACCTTCAGAGTGTTTATAAAAAACAGAAATTGCATCGGTATTGAATACAACTGGCACCATGCGGACTTTACTCCATGGGAGTAATGTCTCAAACAGTCTCTGCTTTGATCGTTTCTTGGAAGACCAGTAATAGTTTCGAAAGCACATCTGGAATCATTCTGTAATCTGTCGACCTTCAGAGTGTTGATGAAACACAGAAATTGCATCGGAATTGAATACAACAGGCACCCTGCTGGCTTTTCTCCATGGGAGTAATGTCTCAAACTGTCTATGTTTTGATCGATTCGTGGTAGACCAGTATTAGTTTCCGAAGCACATCTATATTCATTCTGTAATCTGTGGACCTTAAGAGTGTTTATAAAAAACAGAAATTGCATCGGGATTGAATTCAGCTGGCACCATGCGGACTTTTCTCCATTAGGGTAATGTCTCAACCTGTCTACGCTTTGATCGATAACTGGAAGACCACTAGTAGTTTCCGAAGGACATCTGGAGGCATTCTGTAATCTGTGGACTTTATTATTGTTGAAGAAACAAAGCAATTGCATCAAGATTGAATCCCACAGGCACCATGCGGAATTTTTTCCGTGGGAGTAACGTCTCAAACTGTCTACGCTTTGATCGATTAATGGAAGACCAGTAGTAGTTTCCGAAGCACATCTGGAGGCATTCTGTAATCTGTGGACCTTCAGAGTGTTGATGAAACACAGAAATTGTATCGGGATTGAATACAACAGGCATCATGAGGACTTTTCTCCACGGGAGTAATGTCTCAAACAGTCAATGCTTTGATCGATTCTTGGAAGACCAGTAATAGTTTCCGAAGCACATCTGGAATCATTCTGTAATCTGTGGACCTTCAGAGTGATGATGAAACACAGAAATTGCATCGGGATTGAATACAACAGGCACCATGCTGACTTCTTTCCATGGGAGTAATGTCCCAAACTGTGTATGTTTTGTTCGATTCGAGGTAGACCAGTAGTAGTTTCCGAAGCACATCTATATTCATTCTGTAATCTGTGGACCTTAAGAGTGTTTATAAAAAACAGAAATTGCATCGGGATTGAATTCAACTAGCACCATGCGGACTTTTCTCCATTAGGGTAATGTCTCAAACTGTCTACGCTTTGATCGATAACTGGTAAGACCACTAGTAGTTTCCGAAGGACATCTGGAGGCATTCTGTAATCTGTGGACTTTATTATTGTTGAAGAATCACAGAAATTGCATCGAGATAGAATCCCACAGGCACCATGCGGACTTCTTTCCGTGGGAGTAACGTCTCAAACTGTCTACGCTTTGATCGATTAATGGAAGACCAGTAGTAGTTTCCGTCGCACATCTGGAGGCATTCTGTAATCTGTGGACATTCGGAGTGTTGAAGAATCACAGAAATTGTATCGGAATTGAATACAACAGGCAACATGCGGACGTTTCTCCATGGGAGTAATGTCGCACAATGTCTACGCTTTGATCGATTCCTGGAAGACCAGCAGTAGTTTCCTAAGCACATCTGGAGTCATTCTGTAATCTGTCAACCTTCAGAGTGTTCATAAAAAACAGAAATTGCATCGGGATTGAATCCCACAGGCACCATGCGGAATTTTCGCCATGGGAGTGATGTCTAAACTGTCTACGCTTTGGTCGATTCCTGGAAGGCCAGTAGTAGTTTCCGAAGCACATCCGGAGGTATTCTGTAATCTGTGGACCTTCAGAGTGTTGATGAAACACAGAAATTGCATCTGGATAGAATACAACAGGAACCATGCGGCCTTTCCTCCATGGGAGTAATGTCGCAAACTGTCTATGCTTGGATCGATTCCTGGAAGACCAGTACTAGTTTCCGAAGCTCATCTGGAGGCATTCTGTAATCTGTGGACCTTCAGAGTGTTGATGAAACACAGAAATTGGATCTGGACTGAATAGAACTGGCACCATACAGACTTTTCTCCATGGGAGTAATGTCTCAAACAGTCTACGCTTTGATCGATTCCTGGAAGACCAGCACTAGTTTCCGAAGCACATCTGGAATCATTCTGTAATCTGTCGACCTTCAGAGTGTTTATAAAAAACAGAAATGGCATCGGTATTGACTACAACTGGCACCATGCGGACTTTACTGCATGGGAGTAATGTCTCAAACAGTCTATGCTTTGATCGATTCTTGGAAGACCAGTAATAGTTTCCGAAGCACATCTGCAATCATTCTGTAATCTGTGGACCTTCAGAGTGTTGATGAAACACAGAAATTGCATCGGGATTGAATACAACAGGCACCATGCTGACTTCTTTCCATGGGAGTAATGTCCCAAACTGTCTATGTTTTGATCGATTCGTGGTAGACCAGTAGTAGTTTCCGAAGCACATCTATATTCATTCTGTAATCTGTGGACCTTAAGAGTGTTTATAAAAAAACAGAAATTGCATCGGGATTGAATTCAACAGGCACAATGCCGACTTTTCTCCATTAGGGTAATGTCTCAACCTGTCTACGCTTTGATCGATAACTGGAAGACCACTAGTAGTTTCCGAAAGACATCTGGAGGCATTCTGTAATCTGTGGACTTTGTTATTGTTGAAGAAACACAGAAATTGCATCGAGATTGATCCCACAGGCACCATGCGGACTTTTTTCCGTGGGAGTAACGTCTCAAATTGTCTACGCTTTGATCGATTAATGGAAGACCAGTAGTAGTTTCAGAAGCACATCTGGAGGCATTCTGTAATCTGTGGACCTTCAGAGTGTTGATGAAACACAGAAATTGCATCGGGATTGAATACAACAGGCACCATACGGACTTTTCTCCATGGGAGTAACGTCTAAACTGTCTACGCTTTGGTCGATTCCTGGAAGACCACTAGTAGTTTCCGAAGCACATCTGGAGGTATACTGTAATCTGTGGAACTTCAGAGTGTTGATGAAACACAGAAATTGCATCGGGATAGAATACAACAGGAATCATGCGGACTTTCCTCCATGGGAGTAATGTCGCAAACTGTCTATGCTTGGATCGATTCCTGGAAGACCAGTACTAGTTTCCGAAGCTCATCTGGAGGCATTCTGTAGTCTGTGGACCTTCACAGTGTTGATGAAACACAGAAAATGGATCTGGATTGAATACAACTGGCACCATGCAGACTTTTCTCCATGGGAGTAATGTCTCAAACTGTCTACGCTTTGATCGATTCGTGGTAGACCAGTAGTAGTTTCCGAAGCACATGTATAATCATTCTGTAATCTGTGGACCTTCAGAGTGTTTATAAAAACAGAAATTGCATCGGGATTGAATTCACCTGGCACCAAGAGGACTTTTCTCCACCGAAGTAATGTCTCAAACAGTCAATGCTTTTTTACTGTTTTCCGTCTTATCCTTTAGTTGCTTTAAATTCGTGGAGGTATGTGCCGTCTATGCAACTAAATGAAGGCAGTTTGTTTGTTGCCATACGCGTTTCGCTTCATTTATTTGGGAAGCATCATCAGTGGCCTGAAATACATGTTTCTTTTTATATATACAATAAGCGTATTATCTGCTAGATATAATAGGTTGATATTTTACATTTTGTCGGGTTTTTTAGGTTAGAAGCAACTTTTGTAGCACTAGTTCCAGAAAATGATGTATCTTTCGTTTTACTTACGATTTCCAGCACTGCTAACACATATATGTGTTTCTGGAGATGTATTTGTTGGTCCTCATGCTCCAGTTAGCCGAATAAGGTGTTGTTTAGCCACTTGTCACATCACATTTCACTTTCACTGCCATTTGGCGATCAACATATGTGTGTTTGCAGTGTGTAGTGTTGCCAACTGTTGTTATGTGTTTGTCTTTTGTTTCTGTTGTGTTTTGTGGTTTTCATTTGTTGTATGTCTGTGTGTGTCTGTGTGCGTGTGTGTGTGCAATCTTTTTTTTTTCTCTCTCTCTCTCTCTCTCTCTCTCTCTCTCTCTGTGGTTCATGTGTTTGTCTGTGAGTATGTGTGTGCGTATGGGGGGGGGGGGGGTAGGAGGGATAGAGAGAGAGAAGAGGGGAAGGATATTCATTAATTATTTATCCTGGTTGCACTTCAGTTTGTTGTTGTTTTGGTGGCTAGCATGATCAGCGAGTTATTGTTTATATGGATTTGGTCATTGAGTACCTTCTTTTCCATTGCAATGGCTCTTTGTATGTGGAAGTTTTCTTGCAGTGTCAGGAGGTATTTGTTGTGATTATTCACTCTGATAACTGTCATGTCACATTCCATGTTCGATGGTTCATGTCCATGTTTTATCAGGTGTTCGGCAAAGGTAGAATGACTGTTCTCATATTTCCAACTTCTTATATGTTCTTTATACCTAGTTTTAAAGTTCATGCTTGTCATCCCCAGATATACTGCTTTACATTCTTGGCACTCTAGCTGGTATATACCTGCTCCTTGGTATTTGTCTGGTTTTTCTGTTGTTTGTAAATGTGATTGGAGTGTGTTTCTTGTTCTGTAAGCTATTTGTAATCCCTGTTTCTTTAATATATTTGCTATCTTGTGTGTTGTTTTGTGTTTGTATGTGAGAGTATACCATTTTTTTCTGTTATTCATGTCATGAGTGTTATTGTTTTGTGTTTCTGTGTGTGCTGTAGTGTTTGTGGGGTTCTGTAATCTCTGCTTGTTTTCATTTTTCTTTAGTTGTGTTTTAATTTTTTCATTGAGTTTTTGTACTATATGGGTGCTGTAACCATTGTTAGTGGCTATCAGTTGTATTGTTTGTAACTCTTTTTCATAATTTTCTTTGCTGAGTGGAATGTTATTTAGCCTGTGTAACATGTGTTGTAGGGCCGCTAATGTTTGATTCTGTGGGTGGTTGGATGAAGCATGTATGATTATGTCTGTGGCTGTAGGCTTTCTGAAGATGTCAAATGTGTGTTTATTTTTCTCTCTCTTTATTGTTATATCCAAGAAATGTATTTGCTTTTGTGTTTCTTTTTCTATGGTAAATTGAATATTTTTATGTATGTTGTTTATATCTGTATGAAGTTTATCAATTTTCTCTGTTGGTTCATCTACCATACAGATTATGTCATCTACGTATCTGTACCAGTAAACAATTTTGTATCCTTTCTTTCTGATGACTGTATCGAAGATTGTGTTTTCTATGTAGTTGATGAATATGTTTGCTAGTGTTCCTGAAATTGGGGATCCCATTGGGAGCCCATCTTCTTGTAAGTAAAATTCCTTTTAAAATTGGAATTAATTTTGGGATGTGACTACTTTGAGGGTTTTTGTTATTTCATTAATATTGTCTACAGGTAGTTTGTTGTGTGTTAGTAAGTTTTCTTCAATTAGTTTTATTGTGTCTGCAGTGGGTATTGAGGTGTACATGTTCTCTATGTCAAAAGAGGTCCACAAACCCCACATTCCATTGAGGCCTGTTATTAATTTCATGAAGGCACCATCATACCATGTGGCAAAACACATGAACAAAATCATAATGCAACACTATGAAATGAAAAACAGCAGAACAGTGAAAACACACAAATGAACTCATAACACATATAAAAGACTTACACATCCCACAAACAGCATCACTCATCTCTTTTGACATAGAGAACATGTACACCTCAATACCCACTGCAGACACAATAAAACTAATTGAAGAAAACTTACTAACACACAACAAACTACCTGTAGACAATATTAATGAAATAACAAAAACCCTCAAAGTAATCACATCCCCAAATTACTTCCAATTTGAAAAGGAATTTTACTTACAAGAAGATGGGCTCCCAATGGGATCCCCAATTTCAGGAACACTAGCAAACATATTCATCAACTACATAGAAAACACAATCTTCGATACAGTCATCAGAAAGAAAGGATACAAAATTGTTTACTGGTACAGATACGTAGATGACATAATCTGTATGGTAGATGAACCAACAGAGAAAATTGATAAACTTCATACAGATATAAACAACATACATAAAAATATTCAATTTACCATAGAAAAAGAAACACA
Source organism: Schistocerca gregaria (assembly GCF_023897955.1). Classification (NCBI taxonomy): domain Eukaryota; kingdom Metazoa; phylum Arthropoda; class Insecta; order Orthoptera; family Acrididae; genus Schistocerca; species Schistocerca gregaria. Next base: position 361,180 of record NW_026062031.1, on the reverse strand, counting down.
AAAGCAAATACATTTCTTGGATATAACAATAAAGAGAGAGAAAAATAAACACACATTTGACATCTTCAGAAAGCCTACAGCCACAGACATAATCATACATGCTTCATCCAACCACCCACAGAATCAAAAATTAGCGGCCCTACAACACATGTTACACAGGCTAAATAACATTCCACTCAGCAAAGAAAATTATGAAAAAGAGTTACAAACAATACAACTGATAGCCACTAACAATGGTTACAGCACCCATATAGTACAAAAACTCAATGAAAAAATTAAAACACAACTAAAGAAAAATGAAAACAAGCAGAGATTACAGAACCCCACAAACACTACAGCACACACAGAAACACAAAACAATAACACTCATGACATGAATAACAGAAAAAAATGGTATACTCTCACATACAAACACAAAACAACACACAAGATAGCAAATATATTAAAGAAACAGGGATTACAAATAGCTTACAGAACAAGAAACACACTCCAATCACATTCACAAACAACAGAAAAACCAGACAAATACCAAGGAGCAGGTATATACCAGCTAGAGTGCCAAGAATGTAAAGCAGTATATCTGGGGATGACAAGCAGGAACTTTAAAACTAGGTATAAAGAACATATAAGAAGTTGGAAATATGAGAACAGTCATTCTACCTTTGCCGAACACCTGATAAAACATGGACATGAACCATCGAACATGGAATGTGACATGACAGTTATCAGAGTGAATAATCACAACAAAAACCTCCTGACACTGCAAGAAAACTTCCACATACAAAGAGCCATTGCAATGGAAAAGAAGGTACTCAATGACCAAATCCATATAAACAATAACTCGCTGATCATGCTAGCCACCAAAACAACAACAAACTGAAGTGCAACCAGGATAAATAATTAATGAATATCCTTCCCCTCTTCTCTCTCTCTACCCTCCTACCCCCCCCCCCCCCCATACACACACACATACTCACAGACAAACACATGAACCACAGAGAGAGAGAGAGAGAGAGAGAGAGAGAGAGAGAGAGAGAGAGAGAGAGAGAGAGAAAAGATTGCACACACACACGCACACAGACACACACAGACATACAACAAATGAAAACCACAAAACACAACAGAAACAAAAGACAAACACATAACAACAGTTGGCAACACTACACACTGCAAACACACATATGTTGATCGCCAAATGGCAGTGAAAGTGAAATGTGATGTGACAAGTGGCTAAACAACACCTTATTCGGCTAACTGGAGCATGAGGACCAACAAATACATCTCCAGAAACACATATATGTGTTAGCAGTGCTGGAAATCGTAAGTAAAACGAAAGATACATCATTTTACGGAACTAGTGCTACAAAAGTTGCTTCTAACCTAAAAAACCCAACAAAATGTAAAATATCAACCTATTATATCTAGCAGATAATACGCTTATTGTATATATAAAAAGAAACATGTATTTCAGGCCACTGATGATGCTTCCCAAATAAATGAAGCGAAACGCGTATGGCAACAAACAAACTGCCTTCATTCAGTTGCATAGACGGCACATACCTCCACGAATTTAAAGCAACTAAAGGATAAGACGGAAAACAGTAAAAATGACGATAATTCTGCCATGTCAGGCATTTCCCGTCAAATTATACAACAGTTTCAAGAACATCCATCTCAGACTCCACAAGACCATCCAACACATTAAATACAATCAAACCTGTAAAATAAATAATGTAATTCCGAGCTATATTAATGTAAAGGTCAGAAACAACTCTTTTGTAGCACAAAAAACGAAATCATTTGCAGAAAAGACTTGGTTAGAAAATGAAATCAAATCGCTTTACACTAAGAAACTCATGCTCAATAGGATGTTATATGATTTACATCTTGAGTTATCAGCTTTTATTAACAACCCAACAGTGATGATCAACATAATACAAAAAATTGAACACATCACAGCAAGAACACTGCAATACACACACAACATACATGAACGAAAAATCAAAACACTCACTAGTAAAAATAACCATAAAGGAAAGTATGACAAAGTGCAACACACCCATCAGCACAAATTTCACCCAAAATTAATAAATCTCACAGACACAGAATTAACTGAGAAAGAAACACAGCTATTAGAGAAAGGACTCAAACACAACATCACCACAAAAATAGATAACCACTACATAGAAAATCTGATTGTAGAAACAGAAAGCATCCTGACACAGGAAGAGAAAAATAAAAATAACACTATAAATATTGGACTAACACGAGAACTAGTGAAGAAAGAAATAAATAACATAATCACCATGTCAAAGAAAGAGCAAAACAGTAAACTTCAAACAGAAAAAAACACCGCTAAGAAATTAAAAGAAAAACTGCAAGCTAACAACATCATAGTCACAAGAGCTGACAAAGGGAACAGCACAGTACTGATCAATAATGAACAATATATAGAAAAAACTATGGATTTCATCTCTTCTAACAATATCACAAAACTAAAATCTGATCCAACAGCACGCTTCCAGACATACATAAAAAACAACCTCAGAGAGATCAGACACATTCTTGCAGATAAACAAAAACAACATATCACACAGAAGAACCCAAAAGCACCAACACTCAGAAGCCAACCCAAGGTCCACAAACCCCACATTCCATTGAGGCCTGTTATTAATTTCATGAAGGCACCATCATACCATGTGGCAAAACACATGAACAAAATCATAATGCAACACTATGAAATGAAAAACAGCAGAACAGTGAAAAACACAAATGAACTCATAACACATATAAAAGACTTACACATCCCACAAACAGCATCACTCATCTCTTTTGACATAGAGAACATGTACACCTCAATACCCACTGCAGACACAATAAAACTAATTGAAGAAAACTTACTAACACACAACAAACTACCTGTAGACAATATTAATGAAATAACAAAAACCCTCAAAGTAATCACATCCCCAAATTACTTCCAATTTGAAAAGGAATTTTACTTACAAGAAGATGGGCTCCCAATGGGATCCCCAATTTCAGGAACACTAGCAAACATATTCATCAACTACATAGAAAACACAATCTTCGATACAGTCATCAGAAAGAAAGGATACAAAATTGTTTACTGGTACAGATACGTAGATGACATAATCTGTATGGTAGATGAACCAACAGAGAAAATTGATAAACTTCATACAGATATAAACAACATACATAAAAATATTCAATTTACCATAGAAAAAGAAACACAAAAGCAAATACATTTCTTGGATATAACAATAAAGAGAGAGAAAAATAAACACACATTTGACATCTTCAGAAAGCCTACAGCCACAGACATAATCATACATGCTTCATCCAACCACCCACAGAATCAAAAATTAGCGGCCCTACAACACATGTTACACAGGCTAAATAACATTCCACTCAGCAAAGAAAATTATGAAAAAGAGTTACAAACAATACAACTGATAGCCACTAACAATGGTTACAGCACCCATATAGTACAAAAACTCAATGAAAAAATTAAAACACAACTAAAGAAAAATGAAAACAAGCAGAGATTACAGAACCCCACAAACACTACAGCACACACAGAAACACAAAACAATAACACTCATGACATGAATAACAGAAAAAAATGGTATACTCTCACATACAAACACAAAACAACACACAAGATAGCAAATATATTAAAGAAACAGGGATTACAAATAGCTTACAGAACAAGAAACACACTCCAATCACATTTACAAACAACAGAAAAACCAGACAAATACCAAGGAGCAGGTATATACCAGCTAGAGTGCCAAGAATGTAAAGCAGTATATCTGGGGATGACAAGCAGGAACTTTAAAACCAGGTATAAAGAACATATAAGAAGTTGGAAATATGAGAACAGTCATTCTACCTTTGCCGAACACCTGATAAAACATGGACATGAACCATCGAACATGGAATGTGACATGACAGTTATCAGAGTGAATAATCACAACAAAAACCTCCTGACACTGCAAGAAAACTTCCACATACAAAGAGCCATTGCAATGGAAAAGAAGGTACTCAATGACCAAATCCATATAAACAATAACTCGCTGATCATGCTAGCCACCAAAACAACAACAAACTGAAGTGATACCAGGATAAATAATTAATGAATATCCTTCCCCTCTTCTCTGTCTCTATCCCTCCTACCCCCCCCCCCTTACACACACACATACTCACAGACAAACACATGAACCACAGAGAGAGAGAGAGAGAGAGAGAGAGAGAGAGAGAGAGAGAGAAAAAAGATTGCACACACACACGCACACAGACACACACAGACATACAACAAATGAAAACCACAAAACACAACAGAAACAAAAGACAAACACATAACAACAGTTGGCAACACTACACACTGCAAACACACATATGTTGATCGCCAAATGGCAGTGAAAGTGAAATGTGATGTGACAAGTGGCTAAACAACACCTTATTCGGCTAACTGGAGCATGAGGACCAACAAATACATCTCCAGAAACACATATATGTGTTAGCAGTGCTGGAAATCGTAAGTAAAACGAAAGATACATCATTTTACGGAACTAGTGCTACAAAAGTTGCTTCTAACCTAAAGAACCCGACAAAATGTAAAATATCAACCTATTATATCTAGCAGATAATACGCTTATTGTATATATAAAAAGAAACATGTATTTCAGGCCACTGATGATGCTTCCCAAATAAATGAAGCGAAACGCGTATGGCAACAAACAAACTGCCTTCATTTAGTTGCATAGACGGCACATACCTCCACGAATTTAAAGCAACTAAAGGATAAGACGGAAAACAGTAAAAATGACGATAATTCTGCCATGTCAGGCATTTCCCGTCAAATTATACAACAGTTTCAAGAACATCCATCTCAGACTCCACAAGACCATCCAACACATTAAATACAATCAAACCTGTAAAATAAATAATGTAATTCCGAGCTATATTAATGTAAAGGTCAGAAACAACTCTTTTGTAGCAGAAAAAACGAAATCATTTGCAGAAAAGACTTGGTTAGAAAATGAAATCAAATCGCTTTACACTAAGAAACTCATGCTCAATAGGATGTTATATGATTTACATCTTGAGTTATCAGCTTTTATTAACAACCCAACAGTGATGATCAACATAATACAAAAAATTGAACACATCACAGCAAGAACACTGCAATACACACACAACATACATGAACGAAAAATCAAAACACTCACTAGTAAAAATAACCATAAAGGAAAGTATGACAAAGTGCAACACACCCATCAGCACAAATTTCACCCGAAATTAATAAATCTTACAGACACAGAATTAACTGAGAAAGAAACACAGCTATTAGAGAAAGGACTCAAACACAACATCACCACAAAAATAGATAACCACTACATAGAAAATCTGATTGTAGAAACAGAAAGCATCCTGACATAGGAAGAGAAAAATAAAAATAACACTATAAATATTGGACTAACACGAGAACTAGTGAAGAAAGAAATAAATAACATAATCACCATGTCAAAGAAAGAGCAAAACAGTAAACTTCAAACAGAAAAAAACACCGCTAAGAAATTAAAAGAAAAACTGCAAGCTAACAACATCATAGTCACAAGAGCTGACAAAGGGAACAGCACAGTACTGATCAATAATGAACAATATATAGAAAAAACTATGGATTTCATCTCTTCTAACAATATCACAAAACTAAAATCTGATCCAACAGCACGCTTCCAGACATACATAAAAAACAACCTCAGAGAGATCAGACACATTCTTACAGATAAACAAAAACAACATATCACACAGAAGAACCCAAAAGCACCAACACTCAGAAGCCAACCCAAGGTCCACAAACCCCACATTCCATTGAGGCCTGTTATTAATTTCATGAAGGCACCATCATACCATGTGGCAAAACACATGAACAAAATCATAATGCAACACTATGAAATGAAAAACAGCAGAACAGTGAAAAACACAAATGAACTCATAACACATATAAAAGACTTACACATCCCACAAACAGCATCACTCATCTCTTTTGACATAGAGAACATGTACACCTCAATACCCACTGCCGACACAATAAAAGTAATTGAAGAAAACTTACTAACACACAACAAACTACCTGTAGACAATATTAATGAAATAACAAAAACCCTCAAAGTAATCACATCCCCAAATTACTTCCAATTTGAAAAGGAATTTTACTTACAAGAAGATGGGCTCCCAATGGGATCCCCAATTTCAGGAACACTAGCAAACATATTCATCAACTACATAGAAAACACAATCTTCGATACAGTCATCAGAAAGAAAGGATACAAAATTGTTTACTGGTACAGATACGTAGATGACATAATCTGTATGGTAGATGAACCAACAGAGAAAATTGATAAACTTCATACAGATATAAACAACATACATAAAAATACTCAATTTACCATAGAAAATGAAACACAAAAGCAAATACATTTCTTGGATATAACAATAAAGAGAGAGAGAAAAATAAACACACATTTGACATCTTCAGAAAGCCTACAGCCACAGACATAATCATACATGCTTCATCCAACCACCCACAGAATCAAAAATTAGCGGCCCTACAACACATGTTACACAGGCTAAATAACATTCCACTCAGCAAAGAAAATTATGAAAAAGAGTTACAAACAATACAACTGATAGCCACTAACAATGGTTACAGCACCCATATAGTACAAAAACTCAATGAAAAAATTAAAACACAACTAAAGAAAAATGAAAACAAGCAGAGATTACAGAACCCCACAAACACTACAGCACACACAGAAACACAAAACAATAACACTCATGACATGAATAACAGAAAAAAATGGTATACTCTCACATACAAACACAAAACAACACACAAGATAGCAAATATATTAAAGAAACAGGGATTACAAATAGCTTACAGAACAAGAAACACACTCCAATCACATTTACAAACAACAGAAAAACCAGACAAATACCAAGGAGCAGGTATATACCAGCTAGAGTGCCAAGAATGTAAAGCAGTATATCTGGGGATGACAAGCAGGAACTTTAAAACTAGGTATAAAGAACATATAAGAAGTTGGAAATATGAGAACAGTCATTCTACCTTTGCCGAACACCTGATAAAACATGGACATGAACCATCGAACATGGAATGTGACATGACAGTTATCAGAGTGAATAATCACAACAAAAACCTCCTGACACTGCAAGAAAACTTCCACATACAAAGAGCCATTGCAATGGAAAAGAAGGTACTCAATGACCAAATCCATATAAACAATAGCTCGCTGATCATGCTAGCCACCAAAACAACAACAAACTGAAGTGCAACCAGGATAAATAATTAATGAATATCCTTCCCCTCTCCTCTCTCTCTACCCTCCTACCCCCCCCCCCCCCCCATACACACACACATACTCACAGACAAACACATGAACCACAGAGAGAGAGAGAGAGAGAGAGAGAGAGAGAGAGAGAGAGAGAGAGAGAGAGAGAGAGAGAGAGAGAGAAAAAGATTGCACACACACACGCACACAGACACACACAGACATACAACAAATGAAAACCACAAAACACAACAGAAACAAAAGACAAACACATAAGAACAGTTGGCAACACTACACACTGCAAACACACATATGTTGATCGCCAAATGGCAGTGAAAGTGAAATGTGATGTGACAAGTGGCTAAACAACACCTTATTCGGCTAACTGGAGCATGAGGACCAACAAATACATCTCCAGAAACACATATATGTGTTAGCAGTGCTGGAAATCGTAAGTAAAACGAAAGATACATCATTTTACGGAACTAGTGCTACAAAAGTTGCTTCTAACCTAAAAAACCCGACAAAATGTAAAATATCAACCTATTATATCTAGCAGATAATACGCTTATTGTATATATAAAAAGAAACATGTATTTCAGGCCACTGATGATGCTTCCCAAATAAATGAAGCGAAACGCGTATGGCAACAAACAAACTGCCTTCATTCAGTTGCATAGACGGCACATACCTCCACGAATTTAAAGCAACTAAAGGATAAGACGGAAAACAGTAAAAATGACGATAATTCTGCCATGTCAGGCATTTCCCGTCAAATTATACAACAGTTTCAAGAACATCCATCTCAGACTCCACAAGACCATCCAACACATTAAATACAATCAAACCTGTAAAATAAATAATGTAATTCCGAGCTATATTAATGTAAAGGTCAGAAACAACTCTTTTGTAGCACAAAAAACGAAATCATTTGCAGAAAAGACTTGGTTAGAAAATGAAATCAAATCGCTTTACACTAAGAAACTCATGCTCAATAGGATGTTATATGATTTACATCTTGAGTTATCAGCTTTTATTAACAACCCAACAGTGATGATCAACATAATACAAAAAATTGAACACATCACAGCAAGAACACTGCAATACACACACAACATACATGAACGAAAAATCAAAACACTCACTAGTAAAAATAACCATAAAGGAAAGTATGACAAAGTGCAACACACCCATCAGCACAAATTTCACCCGAAATTAATAAATCTCACAGACACAGAATTAACTGAGAAAGAAACACAGCTTTAGAGAAAGGACTCAAACACAACATCACCACAAAAATAGATAACCACTACATAGAAAATCTGATTGTAGAAACAGAAAGCATCCTGACACAGGAAGAGAAAAATAAAAATAACACTATAAATATTGGACTAACACGAGAACTAGTGAAGAAAGAAATAAATAACATAATCACCATGTCAAAGAAAGAGCAAAACAGTAAACTTCAAACAGAAAAAAACACCGCTAAGAAATTAAAAGAAAAACTGCAAGCTAACAACATCATAGTCACAAGAGCTGACAAAGGGAACAGCACAGTACTGATCAATAATGAACAATATATAGAAAAAACTATGGATTTCATCTCTTCTAACAATATCACAAAACTAAAATCTGATCCAACAGCACGCTTCCAGACATACATAAAAAACAACCTCAGAGAGATCAGACACATTCTTACAGATAAACAAAAACAACATATCACACAGAAGAACCCAAAAGCACCAACACTCAGAAGCCAACCCAAGGTCCACAAACCCCACATTCCATTGAGGCCTGTTATTAATTTCATGAAGGCACCATCATACCATGTGGCAAAACACATGAACAAAATCATAATGCAACACTATGAAATGAAAAACAGCAGAACAGTGAAAAACACAAATGAACTCATAACACATATAAAAGACTTACACATCCCACAAACAGCATCACTCATCTCTTTTGACATAGAGAACATGTACACCTCAATACCCACTGCAGACACAATAAAAGTAATTGAAGAAAACTTACTAACACACAACAAACTACCTGTAGACAATATTAATGAAATAACAAAAACCCTCAAAGTAATCACATCCCCAAATTACTTCCAATTTGAAAAGGAATTTTACTTACAAGAAGATGGGCTCCCAATGGGATCCCCAATTTCAGGAACACTAGCAAACATATTCATCAACTACATAGAAAACACAATCTTCGATACAGTCATCAGAAAGAAAGGATACAAAATTGTTTACTGGTACAGATACGTAGATGACATAATCTGTATGGTAGATGAACCAACAGAGAAAATTGATAAACTTCATACAGATATAAACAACATACATAAAAATATTCAATTTACCATAGAAAAAGAAACACAAAAGCAAATACATTTCTTGGATATAACAATAAAGAGAGAGAAAAATAAACACACATTTGACATCTTCAGAAAGCCTACAGCCACAGACATAATCATACATGCTTCATCCAACCACCCACAGAATCAAAAATTAGCGGCCCTACAACACATGTTACACAGGCTAAATAACATTCCACTCAGCAAAGAAAATTATGAAAAAGAGTTACAAACAATACAACTGATAGCCACTAACAATGGTTACAGCACCCATATAGTACAAAAACTCAATGAAAAAATTAAAACACAACTAAAGAAAAATGAAAACAAGCAGAGATTACAGAACCCCACAAACACTACAGCACACACAGAAACACAAAACAATAACACTCATGACATGAATAACAGAAAAAAATGGTATACTCTCACATACAAACACAAAACAACACACAAGATAGCAAATATATTAAAGAAACAGGGATTACAAATAGCTTACAGAACAAGAAACACACTCCAATCACATTTACAAACAACAGAAAAACCAGACAAATACCAAGGAGCAGGTATATACCAGCTAGAGTGCCAAGAATGTAAAGCAGTATATCTGGGGATGACAAGCAGGAACTTTAAAACTAGGTATAAAGAACATATAAGAAGTTGGAAATATGAGAACAGTCATTCTACCTTTGCCGAACACCTGATAAAACATGGACATGAACCATCGAACATGGAATGTGACATGACAGTTATCAGAGTGAATAATCACAACAAAAACCTCCTGACACTGCAAGAAAACTTCCACATACAAAGAGCCATTGCAATGGAAAAGAAGGTACTCAATGACCAAATCCATATAAACAATAACTCGCTGATCATGCTAGCCACCAAAACAACAACAAACTGAAGTGCAACCAGGATAAATAATTAATGAATATCCTTCCCCTCTTCTCTCTCTCTATCCCTCCTCCCCCCCCCCATACACACACACATACTCACAGACAAACACATGAACCACAGAGAGAGAGAGAGAGAGAGAGAGAGAGAGAGAGAGAGAAAAAAAAAGATTGCACACACACACGCACACAGACACACACAGACATACAACAAATGAAAACCACAAAACACAACAGAAACAAAAGACAAACACATAACAACAGTTGGCAACACTACACACTGCAAACACACATATGTTGATCGCCAAATGGCAGTGAAAGTGAAATGTGATGTGACAAGTGGCTAAACAACAACTTATTCGGCTAACTGGAGCATGAGGACCAACAAATACATCTCCAGAAACACATATATGTGTTAGCAGTGCTGGAAATCGTAAGTAAAACGAAAGATACATCATTTTACGGAACTAGTGCTACAAAAGTTGCTTCTAACCTAAAAAACCCGACAAAATGTAAAATATCAACCTATTATATCTAGCAGATAATACGCTTATTGTATATATAAAAAGAAACATGTATTTCAGGCCACTGATGATGCTTCCCAAATAAATGAAGCGAAACGCGTATGGCAACAAACAAACTGCCTTCATTTAGTTGCATAGACGGCACATACCTCCACGAATTTAAAGCAACTAAAGGATAAGACGGAAAACAGTAAAAATGACGATAATTCTGCCATGTCAGGCATTTCCCGTCAAATTATACAACAGTTTCAAGAACATCCATCTCAGACTCCACAAGACCATCCAACACATTAAATACAATCAAACCTGTAAAATAAATAATGTAATTCCGAGCTATATTAATGTAAAGGTCAGAAACAACTCTTTTGTAGCACAAAAAACGAAATCATTTGCAGAAAAGACTTGGTTAGAAAATGAAATCAAATCGCTTTACACTAAGAAACTCATGCTCAATAGGATGTTATATGATTTACATCTTGAGTTATCAGCTTTTATTAACAACCCAACAGTGATGATCAACATAATACAAAAAATTGAACACATCACAGCAAGAACACTGCAATACACACACAACATACATGAACGAAAAATCAAAACACTCACTAGTAAAAATAACCATAAAGGAAAGTATGACAAAGTGCAACACACCCATCAGCACAAATTTCACCCAAAATTAATAAATCTCACAGACACAGAATTAACTGAGAAAGAAACACAGCTATTAGAGAAAGGACTCAAACACAACATCACCACAAAAATAGATAACCACTACATAGAAAATCTGATTGTAGAAACAGAAAGCATCCTGACACAGGAAGAGAAAAATAAAAATAACACTATAAATATTGGACTAACACGAGAACTAGTGAAGAAAGAAATAAATAACATAATCACCATGTCAAAGAAAGAGCAAAACAGTAAACTTCAAACAGAAAAAAACACCGCTAAGAAATTAAAAGAAAAACTGCAAGCTAACAACATCATAGTCACAAGAGCTGACAAAGGGAACAGCACAGTACTGATCAATAATGAACAATATATAGAAAAAACTATGGATTTCATCTCTTCTAACAATATCACAAAACTAAAATCTGATCCAACAGCACGCTTCCAGACATACATAAAAAACAACCTCAGAGAGATCAGACACATTCTTACAGATAAACAAAAACAACATATCACACAGAAGAACCCAAAAGCACCAACACTCAGAAGCCAACCCAAGGTCCACAAACCCCACATTCCATTGAGGCCTGTTATTAATTTCATGAAGGCACCATCATACCATGTGGCAAAACACATGAACAAAATCATAATGCAACACTATGAAATGAAAAACAGCAGAACAGTGAAAAACACAAATGAACTCATAACACATATAAAAGACTTACACATCCCACAAACAGCATCACTCATCTCTTTTGACATAGAGAACATGTACACCTCAATACCCACTGCAGACACAATAAAAGTAATTGAAGAAAACTTACTAACACACAACAAACTACCTGTAGACAATATTAATGAAATAACAAAAACCCTCAAAGTAATCACATCCCCAAATTACTTCCAATTTGAAAAGGAATTTTACTTACAAGAAGATGGGCTCCCAATGGGATCCCCAATTTCAGGAACACTAGCAAACATATTCATCAACTACATAGAAAACACAATCTTCGATACAGTCATCAGAAAGAAAGGATACAAAATTGTTTACTGGTACAGATACGTAGATGACATAATCTGTATGGTAGATGAACCAACAGAGAAAATTGATAAACTTCATACAGATATAAACAACATACATAAAAATATTCAATTTACCATAGAAAATGAAACACAAAAGCAAATACATTTCTTGGATATAACAATAAAGAGAGAGAGAAAAATAAACACACATTTGACATCTTCAGAAAGCCTACAGCCACAGACATAATCATACATGCTTCATCCAACCACCCACAGAATCAAAAATTAGCGGCCCTACAACACATGTTACACAGGCTAAATAACATTCCACTCAGCAAAGAAAATTATGAAAAAGAGTTACAAACAATACAACTGATAGCCACTAACAATGGTTACACCACCCATATAGTACAAAAACTCAATGAAAAAATTAAAACACAACTAAAGAAAAATGAAAACAAGCAGAGATTACAGAACCCCACAAACACTACAGCACACACAGAAACACAAAACAATAACACTCATGACATGAATAACAGAAAAAAATGGTATACTCTCACATACAAACACAAAACAACACACAAGATAGCAAATATATTAAAGAAACAGGGATTACAAATAGCTTACAGAACAAGAAACACACTCCAATCACATTTACAAACAACAGAAAAACCAGACAAATACCAAGGAGCAGGTATATACCAGCTAGAGTGCCAAGAATGTAAAGCAGTATATCTGGGGATGACAAGCAGGAACTTTAAAACTAGGTATAAAGAACATATAAGAAGTTGGAAATATGAGAACAGTCATTCTACCTTTGCCGAACACCTGATAAAACATGGACATGAACCATCGAACATGGAATGTGACATGACAGTTATCAGAGTGAATAATCACAACAAAAACCTCCTGACACTGCAAGAAAACTTCCACATACAAAGAGCCATTGCAATGGAAAAGAAGGTACTCAATGACCAAATCCATATAAACAATAACTCGCTGATCATGCTAGCCACCAAAACAACAACAAACTGAAGTGCAACCAGGATAAATAATTAATGAATATCCTTCCCCTCTTCTCTCTCTCTATCCCTCCTACCCCCCCCCCCCCCCCCATACACACACACATACTCACAGACAAACACATGAACCACAGAGAGAGAGAGAGAGAGAGAGAGAGAGAAAAAAAAAAAAAAAAAAAGATTGCACACACACACGCACACAGACACACACAGACATACAACAAATGAAAACCACAAAACACAACAGAAACAAAAGACAAACACATAACAACAGTTGGCAACACTACACACTGCAAACACACATATGTTGATCGCCAAATGGCAGTGAAAGTGAAATGTGATGTGACAAGTGGCTAAACAACACCTTATTCGGCTAACTGGAGCATGAGGACCAACAAATACATCTCCAGAAACACATATATGTGTTAGCAGTGCTGGAAATCGTAAGTAAAACGAAAGATACATCATTTTACGGAACTAGTGCTACAAAAGTTGCTTCTAACCTAAAAAACCCGACAAAATGTAAAATATCAACCTATTATATCTAGCAGATAATACGCTTATTGTATATATAAAAAGAAACATGTATTTCAGGCCACTGATGATGCTTCCCAAATAAATGAAGCGAAACGCGTATGGCAACAAACAAACTGCCTTCATTTAGTTGCATAGACGGCACATACCTCCACGAAGTCAATGCTTTGATCGATTCTTGGAAGACCTGTAACAGTTTCCGAAGCACATCTGGAATCATTCTGTAATCAGTGGACCTTCAGAGTGATGATGAAACACAGAAATTGCATCGGTATTGAATACAACAGGCACCATGCTGACTTCTTTCCATGGGAGTAATGTCTCAAACTGTCTATGTTTTGATCGATTCGTGGTAGACCAGTAGTAGTTTCCGAAGCACATCTATAATCATTCTGTAATCTGTGGACCTTCAGAGTGTTTATAAAAAACAGAAATTGCATCGGGATTGTATACAACAGGCACCCTGCTGACTTTTCTCCATGGGAGTAATGTCTCAAACTGCCTATGTTTTGATCGATTCGTGGTAGACCAGTAGTAGCTTCCGAAGCACATCTATAAACATTCTGTAATCTGGGGACCTTCAGAGTGTTTATAAAAACAGAAATTGCATCGGGATTGAATTCAACTGGCACCATGAGGACTTTTCTCCACGGGAGTAATGTCTCAAACAGTCTATGCTTTGATTGAATCTTGGAAGACCAGTAATAGTTTCCGAAGCACATCTGGAATCATTCTGTAATCTGTGGACCTTCAGAGTGATGATGAAACACAGAAATTGCATCGGGATTGATTACAACAGGCACCATGCTGACTTCTTTCCATGGGAGTAACGTCTAAACTGTCTACGCTTTGGTCGATTCCTGGAAGACCAGTAGTAGTTTCCGAAGCACATCTGGAGGTATTCTGTAATCTGTAGAACTTCAGAGTGCTGACGAAGTACAGAAATTGCATCGGGAATGAACACAACGTGCACCATGTGGACATTTCTCCGTAAGAGTAATGTCTCAACTGTCTACGCTTTGATCGCTTCCTGGAAGACCAGTAGTAGTTTGAGTAGCACATCTGGACGCATTCTGTAACCTTCGGACCTTCCGAGTGTTGATGAAACACAGAAATTGCATCGAAATTGAATACAACAGGCACCATGCGGACTTTTCTCCATGTGAGTAAAGTCTCAACTGTCTACGCTTTGTTCGATTAATGGAAGACCAGTAGTAGTTTGCGAAGCACATCTGGAGGCATTCTGTAATCTGTGGATCTTAAGAGTGTTGATGACAGACATAAATTGCATCGGGATTGAATACAACATACACCATGCGGACTTTTCTCCATGGGAGTAAGGTCTCAAATTGTCTATGCTTTGATCGATTCCTGGAAGCACAGTTGTAGTTTCCGAAGCACATCTGGAGGCATTCTTTAATCTGTGGACATTCAGAGTGTTGAAGAAACACAGAAATTGCATCGGGATTGAATACAACAGTCACCATGCGGACTTTTCGCCATGGGAGTAAAGTCTCAAACAGTCTACGGTTTAACCGTTCCCTGGGAGACCAGTAGTAGTTTCCGAAGCATATCTGGAGGAACTCTGCAATCTGTGGACCTTCGGAGTGTTGATGATACACAGACATTGTATCGGGAATGAATACAACATGCACAATGCGGACCTTTCTCCATGGGAGTAATATCTCAGACTGTCTATGCTTTGATCGATTCCTGGAAGAACAGTAGCAGTTTCAGAAGCACATCTGGAGGCATTCTGTAATCTGTGGACCTTCAGAGTGTTGAAGAAACACAGAAATTGCATCGGGATTGAATACGACAGGCACCATGCGGACGTTTCTCCATGGGAGTAATGTCGCACACTATGTACGCTTTGATCGATTCCTGGAAGACCACCAGTAGTTTCCGAAGCACATCTGGAAACATTCTGTAATCTGTCGACCTTCAGAGTGTTTATAAAAAACCGAAATTGCATCGGGATTGAATCCCACAGGCACCATGCGGACTTTTCGCCATGGGAGTAATGTCTAAACTGTCTACGCTTTGGTAGATTCCTTGAAGGCCAGTAGTAGTTTCCGTAGCACATCCAAAGGTATTCTATAATTTGTGAAACCTTCAGAGTGTTGATGAAACACAGAAATTGCATCGGTATTGAATATAACTGGCACCATGAAGACTTTTCTCCATGGGAGTAATGTCTCAAACAGTCTATGCTTTGATCGATTCTTCAAAGACCAGTAATAGTTTACGAAGCACATCTGGAATCGCTCTGTAATCTGTGGACCTTCAGAGTGTTGATGAAACACAGAAATTGCATCGGGATTGAATACAACAGGCACCATGCTGAATTTTCTCCATGGGAGTAATGTCTCTAACTGTCTATGTTTTGATCGATTCGTGGTTGCCCAGTAGTAGTTTCCAAAGCACATCTATAATCATTCTGTAACCTGTGGACCTTCAGAGTGTTTATAAAAAACAGAAGTTGCATCGGGATTGAATTCAACGGGCAACATGCGGACTTTTCTCCATGGGAGTAATGTCTCAAACAGTCTATGCTTTGATCGATTCTTGGAAGACCAGTAATAGTTTCCGAAGCACATCTGGAATCATTCTGTAATCTGTGGACCTTCAGAGTGTTGATGAAACACAGAAATTGCATCGGGATTGAATACAACAGGCACCATGCTGACTTCTCTCCATGGGAGTAATGTCTCAAACTGTCTATGTTTTGATCGATTCGTGGTAGACCAGTAGTAGTTTCCGAAGCATATCTATCATCATTCTGTAATCTGTGGACCTTCAGAGTGTCTATAAAAAACAGAAATTGCATCGGGATTGATTTCAACTGGCACCATGCGGACTTTTCTCCATTAGGGTACTGTCTCAACCTGTTTAGGCTTTGATCGTTAACTGGAAAACCAGTAGTAGTTTCCGAAACACATCTGGAGGCATTCTGTAATCTGTGGACTTTATTAGTATTGAAGAAACACAGAAATTGCATCGGGATTGAATCCCACAGGCACCATGCGGACTTTTCTCCGTGGGAGTAATGTCTCAATCTGTCTACGCTTTGATCGATTAATGGAAGACCAGTAGTAGTTTGCGAATCACATCTGGAGGCTTTCTGTAATCTGCGGACCTTCAGAGTGTTGATGATAGACAGAAATTGCATCGGGATTGAATACAACTGGCACCATTACGACTTTTCTCCATGGGAGTAATGTCTCAAACTCTCTAAGTTTTGATCGATTCGTGGAAGACAAGTAGTAGTTTCCGACGCATATCTGGAGGCATTCTGTAATCTGTGGACCTTAAGAGTGTTGATGAAACACAACAATTGCATCGGGATTGAATACAACTGGCCCCATGCAGACTTTTCTTCATGGGAGTAACGTCTAAACTGTCTAAGCTTTGGTCGATTCCTGGAAGACCAGTGGTAGTTTCCGAAGCACATCTGGAGGTATTCAGTAATCTGTGGAACTTCAGAGTGTAGATATAGTACAGAAATTGCATCCGGATTGAACACAACACGCACCATGTGGACATTTCTCCGTAAGAGTAATGTCTCAACTGTCTACGCTTTGATCGCTTCCTGGAAGACCAGTAGTAATTTGAGTAGCACATCTGGAGGCATTCTGCAACCTTGGCACCTTCAGAGTGCTGATGAAACACAGAAATTGCATCTTCATTGAATACAACAGGCACAATGCCGACTTTTCTACATGGGAGTAATGTCTCAAACTGTCTATGCCTTGATCGATTCGTGGAAAACCAGTAGTAGTTTCCGACGCACATCTGAAGGCATTCTGTAATTTGTGGACCTTCAGAGTGTTGATGAAACACAGAAATTGCATCAGGATTGATTACAACAGGCACAAGGCCGACTTTTCACCGTGGGAGTAATGTCTCAAACTGTCTATGGTTTGATCGATTCGTGGAAGACCAGTAGTAGATTCAGACGCACATCTGGAGGCATTCTGTAACCTGTGGACCTTCAGAGTGATAATGAAACACAGAAATTGCATCGCGATTGAATACAACAAGCAACATGCGGACTTTTCTCCATGGGAGTAATGTATCAAACTGTCTACCGTTTGATCGTTCACTCGGAGAACAGTAGTAGTTCCCGAAGCATATCTGGAGGCATTCTGTAATCTGTGGACCTTCAGAGTGTTGATAAAACAAAGAAATTGCATCGGGGTTGAATACAACATGCAGCATGCGGACTTTTCGCCATGGAAGTAATGTCTCAAACTGTCCACGCTTTAATCGATTCCTGGAAGACCAGTGGTAGCTTACGAAGCACATCTGGAGGCGTTCTTTAATCTGTGGACCTTCAGAATATTGATGAAACATGGAAATTGCATCGGGATAGAATACAACAGGAACCATGCGGACATTCCTCCATATGAGTAATGTCGCAAACTGTCTATGCTTTGTTCGATTTCAGGATGACCAGTAGTAGTCTCCGAAGCACATCTGGAGGCATACTGTAATCTGTGGACCTTCAGAGTGTTGATGAGTCACAGAAATTGCATCGGGATTGAATACAACAGGCACCATACGGACTTTTCTCCATGGGAGTAACGTCTAAACTGTCTACGCTTTGGTCGATTCCTGGAAGACCAGTAGTAGTTTCCGAAGCACATCTGGAGGTATTCTGAAATTTGTGGACCTTCTGGGAGTTGATGAACACAGAAATTGCATCAGGATTGAATACAACAATCACAATGCCGACTTTTCTCCATGGGAGTAATGTCTTAAACTTTCTATGTTTTGATCGTTTCGTGGAAGACCAGTAGTTGTTTCCGCCTCACATCTGGAAGCATTCTGTAATCTGTGGACCTTCAGAGTGCTAATGAAACACAGAAATTGCATCGGGATTGAATACAACAGGTACAATTCGGACTTTTCTCCAAGGGAGGAATGTCTCAAACTGTCTACGGTTGGATCGTTCCCTGGGAAATCAGTAGTAGTTTCCGAAGCATATCTGGAGGCATTCCGTAATCTGTGGACCTTCGGAGTGTTGATGAAACACACAAATTGCATCGGGATTGAATACAACATGCAGCATGCGGACTTTTCTCCATGGGAGTAATCTCTCAAACTGTCTTTGCTTTGATCGATTACTGGAAGAACGGTAGTACCTTCCGAAGCAAATCTGGAGGCATTCTGTAATCTGTGGACCTTCACAGTGTTGAAGAAACACTGAAATTGCATCGGGATTGAATACAACAGGCACCATGCTGACATCTCTCCATGGGGGTAATGTCGCCCACTGTCTACGCTTTGATCGATTCCTGGAAGACCAGCAGTAGTTTCCGAGGCACATCTGGAATCATTCTGTAATCTGTCGACCTTCAGAGTGGTTATAAATAACAGAAATTGCATCGGTATTTAATACAACAGGCAACATGCGGACTTTGGGCCACTGAAGTAATGTCTCAAACTGTCTACGTTTTGATCGATTCCTGGAAGACAAGTAGTAGCTTCCGGAGGCATTCTGTAATTTGTGGATCTTCAGGGTGTTGATGAAACACAGAAATTGCATCAGGATTGAATACCACATGCACAATGCCGACTTTTCTCCATGGGAGAATTGTCTCAAACTGTCTATGTTTTGATCGATTCGTGGAAGACCAGTAGTAGTTTACGACGCACATCTGGATCCATTCTGTAATCTGTGGACCTTCAGAGTGTTGATTATACACAGAAATTGCATCCGGATTGAATACAACTGGCACCATGCGGACTTTTCTCCATGGAAGTAATGTCGCCGACTGTCTACGATTTGGTCGATTCCTGGAAGACCAGTAGTAGTTTCCAATGCACATCCGGAGGTATTCTGTAATCTGTGGACCTTCAGAGTGTTGATGAAACACAGAGATTGCATCGGGATAGAATACAACAGGAGCCATGCATACTTTCCTCCATGGGAGTAATGTCTCAAACAGTCTATGCTTTGATCGATTCTTGGAAGACCAGTAATAGTTTCCGAAGCACATCTAGAGGGATTCTGTAATCTGTGGACTTTCAGAGTGTTGATGAAACAGAGAAATTGCATCGGGATAGAATACAACAGGAACCATGCGGACTTTTCTCCATGGGAGTAATTTCGCAAACTGTCTATGCTTTGATCGAATTCTGGATGACCAGTAGTAGTCTCCGAAGCACATCTGGAGGCATACTGTAATCTGTGGACCTTCAGAGTGTTGATGAGACACAGAAATTGCAACGTGATAGAATACAACAGGAACCATGCGGACTTTCCTGCATGGGAGTATTGTCGCAAACTGTCTATGCTTTGATAGATTCCTGGAAGACCAGTAGTAGTTTCGGAAGCTCATCTGGAGGCATTCTGAAATTTGTGGACCTTCTGGGTGTTGATGAAACACAGAAATTGCATCAGGATTGAATACAACATGCACCATCCGGACGACTCTCCATGGGGGTAATGTCGCCCACTGTCTACGCTTTGATCGATTCCAGGAAGACCAGCAGTAGTTTCCGAGGCACATCTGGAATCATTCTGTAATCTGTCGACCATCAGAGTGGTTATAAATAACAGAAATTGCATCGGTATTGAATACGACAGGCAACATGCGGACTTTTCGCCATGGAAGTAATGTGTCAAACTCTCTACGGTTTGATCGATGCCTGGAAGACCAGTGGTAGCTTCCGAAGCACATCTGGAGTTATTCTGTAATCTGTGGACATTTAGAGTGTTGATGAAACACAGAAATTGCATCGGGATTGAATCCCACAGGCACCATGCGGACTTTTCGCCATGGGAGTAATGTTTAAACTGTCTACGCTTTGGTCGATTCCTGGAAAACGAGTAGTAGTTTCCGACGCACATCTGGAGGCATTCAGTAATCTGTGGACCTTCAGAGTGTTGATGAATCACAGAAATTGCATCGGGATGGAATACAACAGGCACCAGGCGGATGTTTCTCCATGGGAGTAATGTCTCAAACTCTCTATGGTTTGATAGTTCCCTGGGAGACCAGTAGTAGTTTGCGAAGCATATCTGGATGCATTCAGTAGTCTGTGGACCTTCAGAGTGTTGATGAAACACAGAAATTGCATCGGTATTCAATACAACATGCACCATGCGGACTTTTCTCCTTGGGAGTAATGTCTCAAACTGTCTATGCTTTGATCGATTCCTGGAAGAACAGTAGTAGTTTCCGAAGCACATCTGGAATCATTCTGTAATATGTCGACCTTCAGAGTGTTAAAGACACACTGAAATTGCATCGGGATTGGATACAACTGGCACCATGCGGACTTTTCTCCACGGGAGTAATGTCGCCAACTGTCTACGCTTTGATCGATTCCTGGAAGACCAGCAGTAGTGTCCGAATCACATCTGGAATCATTCTGTAATCTGTCGACCTTCAGAGTGTTTATAAAAACCAGAAATTGCATCGGGATTGAATACAACAGGCACGATGCGGACTTTTCTCCATAGGAGTAGTGTCTCAGACTGTCTACGCTTTGATCGCTAACTGGAAGACCAGTAGTAGTTTCCGAAGCATATCTGGAGGCAGTCTGTAATCTGTAGACTTTATGAGTGTTGAAGAAACACAGAAATTATATCGGGATTGAATCCCACAGGCAAAATGCAAACTTTTCCCCATGGGAGTAATGTCTAAACTGTCTACGCATTGATCGATTAATGGAAGACCAGTAGTGGTTAGCGAAGAACATCTGGAGGCATTCTGTAATTTTTGGACCTTCTGAGTGTTGATGAAACACAGAAATTGCATCAGGATTGAATACAACAGGCATCATGCGGACTATTCCCCATAGGAGTTATGTATCAAATTGTCTACGGTTTGATCGTTCCCTGGGGGATCAGTAGTAGTTTCCGAAGCACATCTGGAATCATTCTGTAATCTGTCGACATTCAGAGTGTTTGTAAAAAACAAAATTCCATCGGGATTTAATACAACAGGCACCATGCGGACTTTTCTCCATGGAAGTTATGTCGCCGACTGTCTACGCTTCGGTCGATTCCTGGAGAACCAGTAGTAGATTCCGAAGCACTTCTGAAACCATTCTGTAATTTGTGTACCTTCAGGGTGTTTATGAAACACAGAAATTGCATCAGGATTGATTACAACAGGCACAAAGCCGACTTTTCTCCATGGGAGTAATGTCTCAAACTGTCTATGGTTTGATCGATTACTGGTAGACCAGTAGTAGATTCCGACGCACATCTGGAGGCATTCCATAACCTGTGGACCTTCAGAGTGAAAATGAAACACAGAAATTGCATCGCGATTGAATACAACAGGCACCATGCGGACTTTTCTCCATGGGAGTAATGTATCAAACTGTCTACGGTTTGATCGTTCCCTCGGAGAACAGTAGTAGTTTCCGAGGCATATCTGGAGGCATTCTGTAATCTGTGGACCTTCAGAGTGTTGATGAAACAAAGAAATTGCATTGGGATTGAATACAACATTCAGCATGCGGACTTTTCGCCATGGAAGTAATGTCTCAAACTGTCCACGCTTTAATCGATTCCTGGAAGACCAGTGGTAGCTTACGAAGGACATCTGGAGGCATTCTTTAATCTGTGGACCTTTAGAGTGTTGATGAAACAAAGAAATTTCATCGGGATTGATCCCATATTCACCATGCGGACTTTTCGCCATAGGAGTAATGTCGCAAACTGTCTATGCTTTGATCGATTTCAGGATGACCAGTAGTAGCCTCCGAAGCACACCTGTAGGCATACAGTAATCTGTGGACCTTCAGAGTGTTGATGAGTCACAGAAATTGCATCGGGATAGAATACAACAGGAACCATGCGGACTTTCCTCCATGGGATTAATGTCGCAAAGTGTCTATGCTTTGATAGAATCCTGGAAGACCAGTAGCGGTTTCGGAAGCACATCTGGATGTATTCTGAAATTTGTGGACCTTCTGGGTGTTGATGAAACACAGAAATTGCATCAGGATTGAATACAACAATCACAATGCCGACTTTTCTCCATGGGAGTAATGTCTCAAACTTTCTATGTTTTGATCGATTCGTGGAAGACCAGTAGTAGTTTCCGACGCACATCTGGAGGCATTCTGTAATCTGTGGATCTTCAGAGTGTTAATGAAACACAGAAATTGCATCCGGATTGAATACAACAGGCACCATGCGGACTTTTCTCCATGGGAGTAATGTAGCCGACTGTCTACGCTTTGGTCGATTCCTTTAAGACCAGTAGTAGTTTCCGAAGCACATCTGGAGGCATTCTGTAATCTGTGGACCTTCAGAGTGATAATGAAACACAGAAATTGCATCGGGATTGAATACAACAAGCACCATGCGGACTTTTCTCCATGCGAGTAATGTATCAAACTTTCTACGCTTTGATCGTTCCCTCGGAGAACAGTAGTAGTTTCCGAAGCATATCTGGAGGCATTCTGTAATTTGTGTACCTTTAGAGTGTTAATGAAACACAGAAATTGCATCGGGATAGAATACAACAGGAACCATGCGGACTTTTCTCCATGGGAGTAATGTCGCAAACTGTCTATGCTTTGATCGATTTCTGGATGACCAGTAGTAGTCTCCGAAGAACATCTGGAGGCATACTGTAATCTGTGGACCTTCAGAGTGTTGATGAGACACCGGAATTACATCGGGATAGAATTCAACAGGAACGATGCGGACTTTCCTCCATGGGAGTAATGTCGCAAACTGTCTATGCTTTGATAGATTCCTGGAAGACCAGTAGTAGTTTCGGAAGCACATCTGGAGGCATTCTGAAATTTGTGGACCTTCTGGGTGTTGATGAAACACAGAAATTGCATCAGGATTGAATACAACAATCACAATGCCGAATTTTCTCCATGGCAGTAATGTCTCAAACTTTCTATGTTTTGATCGATTCGTGGAAGGCCAGTAGTAGTTTCCGAAGCACATCTGGGATCATTCTGTAATCTGTCGACCTTCAGAGTGTTTATAAAAAAAACAGAAATTGCATCGGGATTGAATACCACAGGCGCCATGCGGATTTTTCTCCATGGGAGTAATGTCTAAACTGTCTACGCTTTCATCGATTAATGGAAGACCAGTAGTAGTTTGCGAAGCACGTCTGGAGGCATTCTGTAATTTGTGGACCTTCAGAGTATTGATGAAACACAGAAATTGCATCAGGATTGATTACAACAGGCAGAATGCCGACTTTTCTCCATGGGAGTAATGTCTAAAACTCTCTATATTTTGATCGATTAGTGGAAGACCAGTAGTAGTTTCCGACGCACATCTGGAGGCAATCAGTAATCTGTGGACGTTCAGAGTGTTGATAAAAGCCAGAAATTGCATCGGGATTGAATACCACAGGCGCCATGCGGTTTTTTCTCCATGGGAGTAATGTCTCAAACTGACTATGGTTTGATAGTTCCCTGGGAGACCAGTAGTAGTTTGCGAAGCATATCTGGAGGCATTCTGTAGTCTGTGGACCTTCAGAGTGTTTATAAAAAACAGAAATTGCATCGGGATTCAATCCCACAGGCACCATGCGGACTTTTCTCCATGGGAGTTATGTCTAAACTGTCTACGCTTTGATCGATTAATGGAAGACCAGTAGTAATTTGCGAAGCACATCAGGAGGCATTCTGTAATTTGTGGACATTCAAAGTGTTGATGAAACACAGAAATTGCATCAGGATTGAATACAACATTCAGCATGCGGACTTTTCGCCATGGAAGTAATGTCTCAAACTGTCTATGTTATGATCGATTCACGAAAGACGTACATCTGGAGGTATTCTGTAATCTGTGGACCTTAAGAGTGTTGATGAAACACAGAAATTGCATCGGGATTGAATACAACAGGTACAATGCGGACTTTTCTCCAAGGGAGTAATGTCTCAAACTGTCTACGGTTTGATCGTTCCCCGGGAGACCTGTAGTAGTTTCCGAAGCATATCTGGAGGCAGTCTGTAATCTGTAGACTTTATGAGTGTTGATGAAACACAGAAAATATATCGGGATTGAATCCCACAGGCAAAATGCAAACTTTTCCCCATGGGAGTAATGTCTAAACTGTCTACGCATTGATCGATTAATGGAAGACCAGTAGTGGTTTGCGAAGAACATCTGGAGGCATTCTGTAATTTTTGGACCTTCAGAGTGTTGATGAAACACAGAAATTGCATCAGGATTGAATACAACAGGCATCATGCGGACTATTCCCCATAGGAGTTATGTATCAAATTGTCTACGGTTTGATCGTTCCCTCGGGGACTAGTAGTAGTTTCCGAAGCACATCTGGAATCATTCTGTAATCTGTCGACATTCAGAGTGTTTGTAAAAAACAAAATTCCATCGGGATTTAATACAACAGGCACCATGCGGACTTTTCTCCTGGAAGTTATGTCGCCGACTGTCTACGCTTTGGTCGATTCCTGGAGAACCAGTAGTAGATTCCGAAGCACATCTGAAACCATTCTGTAATTTGTGGACCTTCAGGGTGTTTATGAAACACAGAAATTGCATCTGGATTGATTACAACAGGCACAAAGCCGACTTTTCTCCATGGGAGTAATGTCTCAAACTGTCTATGGTTTGATCGATTACTGGTAGACCAGTAGTAGATTCCGACGCACATCTGGAGGCATTCTATAACCTGTGGACCTTCAGAGTGAAAATGAAACACAGAAATTGCATCGCGATTGAATACAACAGGCACCATGCGGACTTTTCTCCATGGGAGTAATGTATCAAACTGTCTACGGTTTGATCGTTCCCTCGGAGAACAGTAGTAGTTTCCGAGGCATATCTGGAGGCATTCTGTAATCTGTGGACCTTCAGAGTGTTGATGAAACAAAGAAATTGCATTGGGATTGAATACAACATTCAGCATGCGGACTTTTCGCCATGGAAGTAATGTCTCAAACTGTCCACACTTTAATCGATTCCTGGAAGACCAGTGGTAGCTTACGAAGGACATCTGGAGGCATTCTTTAATCTGTGGACCTTTAGAGTGTTGATGAAACAAAGAAATTTCATCGGGATTGATTCCCATATTCACCATGCGGACTTTTCGCCATGGGAGTAATGTCGCAAACTGTCTATGCTTTGATCGATTTCAGGATGACCAGTAGTAGCCTCCGAAGCACATCTGTAGGCATACAGTAATCTGTGGACCTTCAGAGTGTTGATGAGTCACAGAAATTGCATCGGGATAGAATACAACAGGAACCATGCGGACTTTCCTCCATGGGATTAATGTCGCAAACTGTCTATGCTTTGATAGATTCCTGGAAGACCAGTAGCGGTTTCGGAAGCACATCTGGAGGTATTCTAAAATTTGTGGACCTTCTGGGTGTTGATGAAACACAGAAATTGCATCAGGATTGAATACAACAATCACAATGCCGACTTTTCTCCATGGGAGTAATGTCTCAAACTTTCTGTGTTTTGATCGATTCGTGGACGACCAGTAGTAGTTTCCGACGCACATCTGGAGGCATTCTGTAATCTGTGGACCTTCAGAGTGTTAATGAAACACAGAAATTACATCCGGATTGAATACAACAGGCACCATGCGGACTTTTCTCCATGGGAGTAATGTAGCCGACTGTCTACGCTTTGGTCGATTCCTTTAAGACCAGTAGTAGTTTCCGAAGGACATCTGGAGGCATTCTGTAATCTGTGGACCTTCAGAGTGATAATGAAACACAGAAATTGCATCAGGATTGAATACAACAGGCACCATGCGGACTTTTCTCCATGGGAGTAATGTATCAAACTTTCTATGGTTTGATCGTTCCCTCGGAGAACAGTAGTAGTTTCCGAAGCATATCTGGAGGCATTCTGTAATCTGTGGACCTTCAGAGTGGAGATGAAACACAGAAATTGCATCGGGATTGAATACAACATGCAGCATGCGGACTTTTCGCTATGGAAGTCATGTCTCAAATTGTCCACGCTTTAATCGATTCATGGAAGACCAGTGGTAGCCTCTGAAGCACATCTGGAGGCATTCTGTAATCTGTGTACCTTTAGAGTGTTGATGAAACACAGAAATTGCATCGGGATAGAATACAACAGGAACCATGCGGACTTTTCTCCATGGGAGTAATGTCGCAAACTGTATATGCTTTGATCGATTTCTGGATGACCAGTAATAGTCTCCGAAGAACATCTGGAGGCATACTGTAATCTGTGGACCTTCAGAGTGTTCATGAGACACCGGAATTACATCGGGATAGAATTCAACAGGAACCATGCGGACTTTCCTCCATGGAAGTAATGTCGCAAACTGTCTATGCTTTGATAGATTCCTGGAAGACCAGTAGTAGTTTCGGAAGCACATCTGGAGGCATTCTGAAATTTGTGGACCTTCTGGGTGTTGATGAAACACAGAAATTGCATCAGGATTGAATACAACAATCACAATGCCGACTTTTCTCCATGGGAGTAATGTCTCAAACTTTCTATGTTTTGATCGATTCGTGGAAGACCAGTAGTAGTTTCCGACGCACATCTGGAGGCATTCTGTAATCTGTGGACCTTCAGAGTGTTAATGAAACACAGAAATTGCATCGCGATTGAATACAACAGGTACAATGCGGACTTTTCTCCAAGGGAGTAATGTCTCAAACTGTCTACGGTTTGATCGTTCCCAGGGAGACCTGTAGTAGTTTCCGAAGCATTTCTGGAGGCATTCTGTAATCTGTGGAACTTCGGAGTGTTGATGAAACACAGAAATTGCATCGGGATTGAATACAACATGCAGCATGCGGACTTTTCTCCATGGGAGTAATGTCTCAAACTGTCTATGCTTTGATCGATTACTGGAGGACCAGCAGCAGTTTCCGAAGCACATCTGGGATCATTCTGTAATCTGTCGACCTTCAGAGTGTTTATAAAAAAACAGAAATTGCATCGGGATTGAATACCACAGGCGCCATGCGGATTTTTCTCCATGGGAGTAATGTCTAAACTGTCTACGCTTTGATCGATTAATGGAAGACCAGTAGTAGTTTGCGAAGCACGTCTGGAGGCATTCTGTAATTTGTGGACCTTCAGAGTATTGATGAAACACAGAAATTGCATCAGGATTGATTACAACAGGCAGAATGCCGACTTTTCTCCATGGGAGTAATGTCTAAAACTCTCTATGTTTTGATCGATTAGTGGAAGACCAGTAGTAGTTTCCGACGCACATCTGGAGGCAATCAGTAATCTGTGGACGTTCAGAGTGTTGATAAAAGCCAGAAATTGCATCGGGATTGAATACCACAGGCGCCATGCGGTAGTTTGCGATGCACATCTGCAGGCATTCTGTAATCTTTGGACCTTATGAGTGTTGAAGAAACACAGAAATTGGATCGGGATCGAATCCCACAGGCACCATGCGGACTTATCTCCATGGGAGTAGTGTCTAAATTGTCTCCGCTTTGTTCCATTAACTGAAGGCCAGTAGTAGTTTACGAAGCACATCTGGAGGCATTCTGTAATTTGTGGAACTTCAGAGTGTTGATGAAACACAGAAATTGCATCGGGATTGAATACAACAGGCACCATGCGGACGTTTCTCCATGGGAGTAATGTCTCAAACTCTCTATGGTTCGATAGATCCCTAGGAGATCAGTAGTAGTTTGCGAAGCATATCTGGAGGAATTCTGTAATCTGTGAACCTTCAGAGTGTTGATGAAACACAGAAATTGCATCTGGATTGAATCCCACAGGCACAATGTGAACTTTTCTCCATGGGAGTAATGTCTCAAACTGTCTATGCTTTGAGCGATTCCTGGAAGAACAGTAGTAGTTTCCGAAGCACATGTGTAAGCATTCTGTAATCTGTGGACCTTCAGAGTGTTGAAGAAACGCTGAAATTGCATCTGGATTGAATAAAACTGGCACCATGCTGACTTTTCTCCATGGGAGTAATGTCGCCAACTGTCTACGCTTTGATCGATTCCTGGAACACCAGCAGTAGTTTCCGAATCACATCTGGAATCATTCTGTAATCTGTCGACCTTCAGAGTGTTTATAAAAAGAGAAATTGCATCGGGATTGAATACAACAGGCAACGTGCTGACTTTTCTCCATGGTAGTAATGTCTCAAACTGTCTAAGGTTACATCGTTCCCAGGGAGATCAGTAGTAGTTTCAGAAGCATATCTGGAGGCATTCTGTAATCTGTGGACCTTCAGAGTGTTGATGAAACACAGAAATTGCATCCGGATTGAATCCCACAGTCACAATGCGAACTGTTCTCCATGGGAGTAATGTCTAAACTGTCTACGCTTTGATCGATTAATGGAAGTCCAGTAGTAGTTTGCGAAGCACGTCTGGAGGCATTCTGTAATTTGTGGACCTTCAGAGTATTGATGAAACACAGAAATTGCATCAGGATTGATTACAACAGGCAGAATGCCGACTTTTCTCCATGGGAGTAATGTCTAAAACTGTCTATGTTTTGATCGATTCGTGGAAGACCAGTAGTAGTTTCCGACGCACATCTGGAGGCATTCTGTAATCTGTGGACGTTCAGAGTGTTGATAAAAGCCAGAAATTGCATCGGGATTGAATACCACAGGCGCCATGCGGATTTTTCTCCATGGGAGTAATGTCTCAAACTGACTATGGTTTGATAGTTCCCTGGGAGACCAGTAGTAGTTTCCGAAGCACATCTGGAATCATTCTGTAATCTGTCGACCTTCAGAGTGTTTATAAAGAACAAAAATTGCGTCGGGATTGAATACAACTATCACCATGCGGACTTTTCTCCATACGAGTAATGTCTCAGACTGTCTACGCTTTGATCGATAACTGGAAAACCAGTAGTAGTTTGCGAAGCACATCTGGAGGCATTCTGTAATTTGTGGACCTTCAGAGTATTGATGAAACACAGAAATTGCATCGGAATTGAATACAACATGCAGCATGCGGACTTTTCTCCATGGGAGTAATGTCTCAAACTGTCTATGCTTTGATCGATTACTGGAAGACCAGAAGCAGTTTCCGAAACACATCTGGAATCATTCTGTAATCTGTCGACCTTCAGAGTGTTGATGAAACACTGAAATTGCATCGGGACTGAATACAACAGGCACCTTGTGGACGTTTCGCCATGGGAGTAATGTCTCAAACTCTCTATGGTTCGATAGTTCCCTAGGAGATCAGTAGTAGTTTACGAAGCATATCTGGAGGCATTCTGTAATCTGTGGACCTTCAGATTGTTGATGAAACACAGAAATTGTATCTGGATTGAATCCCACAGGCACAATGTGAACTTTTCTCCATGGGAGTAATGTCTCAAACTGTCTATGCTTTGATCGATTCCTGGAAGAACAGTAGTAGTTTGCAAAGCACATGTGTAAGCATTCTGTAATCTGTGGACCTTCAGAGTGTTGAAGAAACGCTGAAATTGCATCGGGATTGAATACACCTGGCTCCATGCTGACTTTTCTCCATGGGAGTAATGTCGCCAACTGTCTACGCTTTGATCGATTCCTGGAACACCAGCAGTAGTTTCCGGTTCACATCTGGAATCACTCTGTAATCTGTCGACCCTAGGAGTGTTTATAAAAAGAGAAATTGCATCGGGATTGAATACAACAGGCAACGTGCGGACTTTTCTCCATGGTAGTAATGTCTCAAACTCTCTATGGTTAGATCGTTCCCTGGGAGATCAGTAGTAGTTTCAGAAGCATATCTGGAGGCATTCTGTAATCTGTGGACCTTCAGAGTGTTGATGAAACACAGAAATTGCATCTGGATTGAATCCCACAGGCACAATGCGAACTTTTCTCCATGGGAGTAATGTCCAAACTGTCTACGCTTTGATCGTTTAATGGAAGACCAGTAGTAGTTTGCGAAGCACGTCTGGAGGCATTCTGTAATTTGTGGACCTTCAGAGTATTGATGAAACACAGAAATTGCATCGGAATTGAATACAACATGCAGCATGCGGACTTTTCTCCATGGGAGTAATGTCTCAAACTGTCTATGCTTTGATCGATTACTGAAGGACCAGTAGTAGTTTCCGAAGCACATCTGCAGGCATTCTGTAATCTGTGGACCTTATGAGTGTTGATGAAACACAGAAATTGGATCGGGATCGAATCCCACAGGCACCATGCGGACTTTTCTCCATGGGAGTAGTGTCTAAATTGTCTCCGCTATGATCCATTAATTGAAGGCCAGTAGTAGTTTGCGAAGCACATCTGGAGGCTTTCTATAATTTGTGGACCTTCAGAGTGTTGATGAAACACAGAAATTCTATCGGGATTGAATACAACATGCACCATGCGGACTTTTCTCCATGGGAGTCATGTCTCAAACTCTCTATGGTTCGATAGTTCCCTAGGAGATCAGTAGTAGTTTGCGAAGAATATCTGGAGGCATTCTGTAATCTGTGGACCTTCAGAGTGTTGATGAAACACAGAAATTGCATCTGGATTGAATCCCACAGGCACAATGTGAACTTTTCTCCATGGGAGTAATGTCTCAAACTGTCTATGCTTTGATCGATTCCTGGAAGAACAGTAGTAGTTTCCGAAGCACATGTGTAAGCATTCTGTAATCTGTGGACCTTCAGAGTGTTGAAGAAACGCTGACATTGCATCGGGATTGAATACAACTGGCTCCATGCTGACTTTTCTCCATGGGAGTAATGTCGCCAACTGTCTACGCTTTGATCGATTCCTGGAACACCAGCAGTAGTTTCCGAATCACATCTGGAATCACTCTGTAATCTGTCGACCTTCAGAGTGTTTATAAAAAGAGAAATTTCATCGGGATTGAATACAACAGGCAACGTGCGGACTTTTCTCCATGGTAGTAATGTCTCAAACTGTCTAAGGTTAGATCGTTCCCTGGGAGATCAGTAGTAGTTTCAGAAGCATATCTGGAGGCATTCTGTAATCTGTGGACCTTCAGAGTGTTGATGAAACACAGAAATTGCATCCCGATTGAATCCCACAGGCACAATGCGAACTTTTCTCCATGGGAGTAATGTCCAAACTGTCTACGATTTGATCGATTAATTGAAGACCAGTAGTAGTTTGCGAAGCACGTCTGGAGGCATTCTGTAATTCGTGGACCTTCAGAGTATTGATGAAACACAGAAATTGCATCAGGATTGAATACAACAATCACAATGCCGACTTTTCTCCATGGGAGTAATGTCTCTAACTGTCTATGTTTTGATCGATTCGTGGAAGACCAGTAGTAGTTTCCGACGCACATCTGGATCCATTCTGTAATCTGTGGACCTTCAGAGTGTTGATGAAACACAGAAATTGCATCAGGATTGAATACAACAATCACAATGCCGACTTTTCTCCATGGGAGTAATGTCTCTAACTGTCTATGTTTTGATCGATTCGTGGAAGACCAGTAGTAGTTTCCGACGCACATCTGGATCCATTCTGTAATCTGTGGACCTTCAGAGTGTTGATGAAACACAGAAATTGCATCCGGATTGAATACAACAGGCACCATGCGGACTTTTCTCCATGGGAGTAATGTCCCCGATTGTCTACGCTTTGGTCGATTCCTGGAAGACCAGTAGTAGTTTCCGAAGCAATCTGGAATCATTCTGTAATTTGTGGACCTTCAGGGTGTTTATGAAACACAGAAATTGCATCAGGATTGAATATAACAGGCAAAATGCCGACTTTTCTCCATGGGAGTAATGTCTCACACATTCTATGCTTTGATCGATTCGTGGAAGACCAGTAGTATATTCCGACGCACATCTGGAGGCATTCTGTAATCTGTGGACCTTCAGAGTGATAATGAAACACAGAAATTGCCATGCGGACTTATCTCCATGGGAGTAATGTATCGAACTGTCTACGGTTTGATCGTTCCCTGGGAGAAGAGTAGTAGTTTCCGAAGCATATCTGGAGTCATTCTGTAATCTGTGGACCTTCAGAGTGTTTTTGAAACACAGAAATTGCATCTGGATTGAATCCCACAGGCACAATGCGAACTTTTCTCCATGGGAGTAATGTCTAAAACTGTCTATGTTTTGATCGATTCGTGGAAGACCAGTAGTAGTTTCCGACGCACATCTGGAGGCAATCAGTAATCTGTGGACGTTCAGAGTGTTGATAAAAGCCAGAAATTGCATCGGGATTGAATACCACAGGCGCCATGCGGATTTTTCTACATGGGAGTAATGTCTCAAACTGACTATGGTTTGATAGTTCCCTGGGAGACCAGTAGTAGTTTGCGAAGCATATCTGGAGGCATTCTGTAGTCTGTGGATCTTCAGAGTGTTGATGAAACACAGAAATTGCATCGGGATTGAATACAACATGCAACATGCGGACTTTTCTCCATGGGAGTAATTTCTCAAACTGTCAATGCTTTATCGATTCCTGGAAGAACAGTAATAGTTTCCGAAGCACATCTGGAAACATTCTGTAATCTGTCGACCTTCAGGGTGTTTATAAAAAACAGAAATTGCATCGGGATTCAATCCCACAGGCACCATGCGGACTTTTCTCCATGGGAGTAATGTCTAAACTGTCTACGCTTTGATCGATTAATGGAAGACCAGTAGTAACTTGCGAAGCACATCAGGAGGCATTCTGTTATTTGTGGACCTTCAGAGTGTTGATGAAACAAAGAAATTGCATCAGGATTGAAAACAACAGGCTCAATGCCGGCATTTCTCCATGGGAGTAATGTTTCAAACTGTCTATGTTATGATCGATTCGTGAAAGACGTACATCTTTAGGCATTCTGTAATTTGTGGACCTTAAGAGTGTTGATGAAACACAGAAATATCATCGGGATGGTATACAACAGGTACAATGCGGTCTTTTCTCCAAGGGAGTAATGTCTCAAACTGTCTACAGTTTAATCGTTCCCTGGGAGACCTGTAGTAGTTTCCAAAGCACATCTGGAGGCATTCTGTAATCTGTGGACCTTTAGAGTGTTGATGAAATACAGAAATTGCATCGGGGTTGATTCCCACATTCACCATGCGGACCTTTCGCCATGGGAGTAATGTCTAATCTGTCTACGTTTTGGTCGATTCCTGGAAGCCCAGTAGTAGTTTCCGAAGCACATCTGGAGGTATTCTGTAATCTGTGGACCTTCAGAGTGTCGATGAAACAAAGAAATTGCATCGGGATAGTATACAACAGGAACAATGCGGACTTTCCTACATGGGAGTAATGTCGCAAACTGTCTATGCTTTGATCGATTTCTGGATGACCAGTAGTAGTCTCCGAAGAATATCTGGAGGCATACTGTAATCTGTGGACCTTCAGAGTGTTGATGAGACACAGAAATTACATCGGGATAGAATTCAACAGGAATCATGCGGACTTTCCTCCATGGGAGTAATGTCGCAAACTGTCTATGCTTTGATAGATTCCTGGAAGACCAGTAGTAGTTTCGGAAGCACATATGGAGGCATTCTGAAATTTGTGGACCTTCTGGGTGTTGATGAAACACAGAAATTGCATCAGGATTGAATACAACAATCACAATGCGACTTTTCTCCATGGGAGTAATGTCTCAAACTTTCTATGTTTTGATCGATTCGTGGAAGACCAGTAGTAGTTTCCGACGCACATCTGGAGGCATTCTGTAATCTGTGGACCTTCAGAGTGTTAATGAAACACAGAAATTGCATCGGGATTGAATACAACAGGTACAATGCGGACTTTTCTCCAAGGGAGTAACGTCTCAAACTGTCTACGCTTTGATCGATAACTGGAAGACCAGTAGTAGCTTCCGAAGCACATCTGCAGGCATTCTGTAATCTTTGGACCTTATGAGTGTTGAAGAAACACAGAAATTGGATCGGGATCGAATCCCACAGGCACCATGCGGACTTTTTTCCATGGGAGTAGTGTCTAAATTGTCTCCGCTTTGATCCATTAATTGAAGGCCAGTAGTAGTTTACGAAGCACATCTGGAGGCATTCTGTAATTTGTGGACCTTCAGAGTGTTGATGAAACACAGAAATTGCATCGGGATTGAATACAACAGGCACCATGCGGACGTTTCTCCATGGGAGTAATGTCTCAAACTCTCTATGGTTCGATAGATCCCTAGGAGATCAGTAGTAGTTTGCGAAGCATATCTGGAGGAATTCTGTAATCTGTGAACCTTCAGAGTGTTGATGAAACACAGAAATTGCATCTGGATTGAATCCCACAGGCACAATGTGAACTTTTCTCCATGGGAGTAATGTCTCAAACTGTCTATGCTTTGATCGATTCCTTGAAGAACAGTAGTAGTTTCCGAAGCACATGTGTAAGCATTCTGTAATCTGTGGACCTTCAGAGTGTTGAAGAAACGCTGAAATTGCATCTGGATTGAATAAAACTGGCACCATGCTGACTTTTCTCCATGGGAGTAATGTCGCCAACTGTCTACGCTTTGATCGATTCCTGGAACACCAGCAGTAGTTTCCGAATCACATCTGGAATCATTCTGTAATCTGTCGACCTTCAGAGTGTTTATAAAAAGAGAAATTGCATCGGGATTGAATACAACAGGCAACGTGCAGACTTTTCTCCATGGTAGTAATGTCTCAAACTGTCTAAGATTACATCGTTCCCAGGGAGATCAGTAGTAGTTTCAGAAGCATATCTGGAGGCATTCTGTAATCTGTGGACCTTCAGAGTGTTGATGAAACACAGAAATTGCATCCGGATTGAATCCCACAGTCACAATGCGAACTGTTCTCCATGGGAGTAATGTCTAAATTGTCTACGCTTTGATCGATTAATGGAAGTCCAGTAGTAGTTTGCGAAGCACGTCTGGAGGCATTCTGTAATTTGTGGACCTTCAGAGTATTGATGAAACACAGAAATTGCATCAGGATTGATTACAACAGGCAGAATGCCGACTTTTCTCCATGGGAGTAATGTCTATAACTGTCTATGTTTTGATCGATTCGTGGAAGACCAGTAGTAGTTTCCGACGCACATCTGGAGGCATTCTGTAATCTGTGGACGTTCAGAGTGTTGATAAAAGCCAGAAATTGCATCGGGATTGAATACCACAGGCGCCATGCGGATTTTTCTCCATGGGAGTAATGTCTCAAACTGACTATGGTTTGATAGTTCCCTGGGAGACCAGTAGT
The DNA here is from genome assembly GCF_023897955.1 of Schistocerca gregaria. NCBI lineage: Eukaryota > Metazoa > Arthropoda > Insecta > Orthoptera > Acrididae > Schistocerca > Schistocerca gregaria. Next base: position 324,696 of record NW_026062031.1, on the reverse strand, counting down.
AGTTTCCGAAGCACATCTGGAATCATTCTGTAATCTGTCGACCTTCAGAGTGTTTATAAAGAACAAAAATTGCGTCGGGATTGAATACAACTATCACCATGCGGACTTTTCTCCATACGAGTAATGTCTCAGACTGTCTACGCTTTGATCGATAACTGGGAAACCAGTAGTAGTTTGCGAAGCACGTCTGGAGGCATTCTGTAATTTGTGGACCTTCAGAGTATTGATGAAACACAGAAATTGCATCGGAATTGAATACAACATGCAGCATGCGGACTTTTCTCCATGGGAGTAATGTCTCAAACTGTCTATGCTTTGATCGATTACTGGAAGACCAGCAGCAGTTTCCGAAACACATCTGGAATCATTCTGTAATCTGTCGACCTTCAGAGTGTTGATGAAACACTGAAATTGCATCGGGATTGAATACAACAGGCACGTTGTGGACGTTTCGCCATGGGAGTAATGTCTCAAACTCTCTATGGTTCGATAGTTCCCTAGGAGATCAGTAGTAGTTTACGAAGCATATCTGGAGGCATTCTGTAATCTGTGGACCGTCAGAGTGTTGATGAAACACAGAAATTGCATCTGGATTGAATCCCACTGGCACAATGTGAACTTTTCTCCATGGGAGTAATGTCTCAAACTGTCTATGCTTTGATCGATTCCTGGAAGAACAGTAGTAGTTTGCAAAGCACATGTGTAAGCATTCTGTAATCTGTGGACCTTCAGAGTGTTGAAGAAACGCTGAAATTGCATCGGGAATGAATACACCTGGCTCCATGCTGACTTTTCTCCATGGGAGTAATGTCGCCAACTGTCTACGCTTTGATCGATTCCTGGGACACCAGCAGTAGTTTCCGAATCACATCTGGAATCACTCTGTAATCTGTCGACCCTCAGAGTGTTTATAAAAAGAGAAATTGCATCGGGATTGAATACAACAGGCAACGTGCGGACTTTTCTCCATGGTAGTAATGTCTCAAACTCTCTATGGTTAGGTCGTTCCCTGGGAGATCAGTAGTAGTTTCAGAAGCATATCTGGAGGCATTCTGTAATCTGTGGACATTCAGAGTGTTGATGAAACACAGAAATTGCATCTGGATTGAATCCCACAGGCACAATGCGAACTTTTCTCCATGGGAGTAATGTCCAAACTGTCTACGCTTTGATCGTTTAATGGAAGACCAGTAGTAGTTTGCGAAGCACGTCTGGAGGCATTCTGTAATTTGTGGACCTTCAGAGTATTGATGAAACACAGAAATTGCATCGGAATTGAATACAACATGCAGCATGCGGACTTTTCTCCATGGGAGTAATGTCTCAAACTGTCTATGCTTTGATCGATTACTGAAGGACCAGTAGTAGTTTCCGAAGCACATCTGCAGGCATTCTGTAATCTGTGGACCTTATGAGTGTTGAAGAAACACAGAAATTGGATCGGGATCGAATCCCACAGGCACCATGCGGACTTTTCTCCATGGGAGTAGTGTCTAAATTGTCTCCGCTATGATCCATTAATTGAAGGCCAGTAGTAGTTTGCGAAGCACATCTGGGGGCTTTCTATAATTTGTGGACCTTCAGAGTGTTGATGAAACACAGAAATTCTATCGGGATTGAATACAACATGCACCATGCGGACTTTTCTCCATGGGAGTAATGTCTCAAACTCTCTATGGTTCGATAGTTCCCTAGGAGATCAGTAGTAGTTTGGGAAGAATATCTGGAGGCATTCTGTAATCTGTGGACCTTCAGAGTGTTGATGAAACACAGAAATTGCATCTGGATTGAATCCCACAGGCACAATGTGAACTTTTCTCCATGGGAGTAATGTCTCAAACTGTCTATGCTTTGATCGATTCCTGGAAGAACAGTAGTAGTTTCCGAAGCACATGTGTAAGCATTCTGTAATCTGTGGACCTTCAGAGTGTTGAAGAAACGCTGACATTGCATCGGGATTGAATACAACTGGCTCCATGCTGACTTTTCTCCATGGGAGTAATGTCGCCAACTGTCTACGCTTTGATCGATTCCTGGAACACCAGCAGCAGTTTCCGAATCACATCTGGAATCACTCTGTAATCTGTCGACCTTCAGAGTGTTTATAAAAAGAGAAATTGCATCGGGATTGAATACTACATGCACCATGCGGACTTTTCTCCATGGGAGTAATGTCTCAAACTGTCAATGCCTTATCGATTCCTGGAAGAACAGTAATAGTTTGAGAAGCACATCTGAAAACATTCTGTAATCTGTCGACCTTCAGAGTGTTTATAAAAAGAGAAATTGCATCGGGATTGAATACAACAGGCAACGTGCGGACATTTCTCCATGGTAGTAATGTCTCAAACTGTCTAAGGTTAGATCGTTCCCTGGGAGATCAGTAGTAGTTTCAGAAGCACATCTGGAGGCATTCTGTAATCTGTGGACCTTATGAGTGTTGAAGAAACACAGAAATTGCATCGGGATTGATTCCCACAGGCACCATGCGGACTTTTCTCCATGGGAGTAATGTATCAAACTGTCTACGGTTTGATCGTTCCCTCGGAGAACAGTAGTAGTTTCCGAAGAATATCTGGAGGCATTCTGTAATCTGTGGACCTTCAGAGTGTTGATGAAACACAGAAATTGCATCGGGTTTGAATACAACATGCAGCATGCGGACTTTTCGCTATGGAAGTAATGTCTCAAACTGTCCACGCTTTCATCGATTCCTGGAAGACCTGTAGTAGTTTCGGAAGCACATCTGGAGGCATGCTGAAATTTGTGGACCTTCTGGGTGTTGATGAAACACAGAAATTGTATCAGGATTTAATACAACAATCACAATGCCGACTTTTCTCCATGGGAGTAATGTCTCAAACTTTCTATGCTTTGATCGATTCGTGGAAGACCACTAGTAGTTTCCGACGCACATCTGGAGGCACTCTGTAATCTGTGGACCTTCAGAGTGTTAAAGAAACACAGAAATTGCATCGGGATTGAATACAACAGGTACAATGTGGACTTTTCTCCAAGGGAGTAATGTCTCAAACTGTCTACGCTTTGATCGATAACTGGAAGACCAGTAGTAGTTTCAGAAGCACATCTGCAGGCATTCTGTAATCTGTGGACCTTCGGAGTGTTGATGAAACACAGAAATTGCATCGGGATTGAATACAACATGCAGCATGCGGGCTTTTCTCCATGGGAGTAATGTCTCAAACTGTCTATGCTTTGATCGATTACTGGAAGACCAGCAGCAGTTTCCGAAACACATCTGGAATAATTCTGTAATCTGTAGACCTTCAGAGTGTTTATAAAAAACAGAAATTTCATGGGGATTGAATACAACTGTCACCATGCGGACTTTTCTCCCTAGGAGTAATGTCTCAGACTGTCTACGCTTTGATCGATAACTGGAAGACCAGTAGTAGTTTCCGAAGCACATCTGCAGGCATTCTGTAATCTGTGAACCTTATGAGTGTTGAAGAAACACAGAAATTGGATCGGGATCGAATCCCACAGGCACCATGCGGACTTTTCTCCATGGGAGTAGTGTCTAAATTGTCTCCGCTTTGATCCATTAATTGAAGGCCAGTAGTAGTTTGCGAAGCACATCTGGAGGCTTTCTATAATTTGTGGACCTTCAGAGTGTTGATGAAACACAGATATTGCATCGGGATTGAATACAACAGGCACCATGCGGACGTTTCTCCATGGGAGTAATGTCTCAAACTCTCTATGGTTCGATAGTTCCCTAGGAGATCAGTAGTAGTTTGCGAAGCACATCTGGATACTTTCTATAATTTGTGGACCTTCAGAGTGTTGATGAAACACAGAAATTGCATCGGGATTGAATACAACAGGCACCATGCGGACGTTTCTCCATGGGAGTAATGTCTCAAACTCTCTATGGTTCGATAGTTCCCTAGGAGATCAGTAGTAGTTTCCGAAGCATATCTGGAGGCATTCTGTAATCTGTGGACCTTCAGAGTGTTGATGAAACACAGAAATTGCATCTGGATTGAATCCCACAGGCACAATGTGAACTTTTCTCCATGGGAGTAATGTCTCAAACTGTCTATGCTTTGATCGATTCCTGGAAGAACAGTAGTAGTTTCCGAAGCACATGTGTAAGCATTCTGTAATCTGTGGACCTTCAGAGTGTTGAAGAAACGCTGACATTGCATCGGGATTGAATACAACTGGCTCCATGCTGACTTTTCTCCATGGGAGTAATGTCGCCAACTGTCTACGCTTTGATCGATTCCTGGAACACCAGCAGCAGTTTCCGAATCACATCTGGAATCACTCTGTAATCTGTCGACCTTCAGAGTGTTTATAAAAAGAGAAATTGCATCGGGATTGAATACTACATGCACCATGCGGACTTTTCTCCATGGGAGTAATGTCTCAAACTGTCAATGCCTTATCGATTCCTGGAAGAACAGTAATAGTTTGAGAAGCACATCTGAAAACATTCTGTAATCTGTCGACCTTCAGAGTGTTTATAAAAAGAGAAATTGCATCGGGATTGAATACAACAGGCAACGTGCGGACATTTCTCCATGGTAGTAATGTCTCAAACTGTCTAAGGTTAGATCGTTCCCTGGGAGATCAGTAGTAGTTTCAGAAGCACATCTGGAGGCATTCTGTAATCTGTGGACCTTATGAGTGTTGAAGAAACACAGAAATTGCATCGGGATTGATTCCCACAGGCACCATGCGGACTTTTCTCCATGGGAGTAATGTATCAAACTGTCTACGGTTTGATCGTTCCCTCGGAGAACAGTAGTAGTTTCCGAAGAATATCTGGAGGCATTCTGTAATCTGTGGACCTTCAGAGTGTTGATGAAACACAGAAATTGCATCGGGTTTGAATACAACATGCAGCATGCGGACTTTTCGCTATGGAAGTAATGTCTCAAACTGTCCACGCTTTCATCGATTCCTGGAAGACCTGTAGTAGTTTCGGAAGCACATCTGGAGGCATGCTGAAATTTGTGGACCTTCTGGGTGTTGATGAAACACAGAAATTGTATCAGGATTTAATACAACAATCACAATGCCGACTTTTCTCCATGGGAGTAATGTCTCAAACTTTCTATGCTTTGATCGATTCGTGGAAGACCACTAGTAGTTTCCGACGCACATCTGGAGGCACTCTGTAATCTGTGGACCTTCAGAGTGTTAAAGAAACACAGAAATTGCATCGGGATTGAATACAACAGGTACAATGTGGACTTTTCTCCAAGGGAGTAATGTCTCAAACTGTCTACGCTTTGATCGATAACTGGAAGACCAGTAGTAGTTTCAGAAGCACATCTGCAGGCATTCTGTAATCTGTGGACCTTCGGAGTGTTGATGAAACACAGAAATTGCATCGGGATTGAATACAACATGCAGCATGCGGGCTTTTCTCCATGGGAGTAATGTCTCAAACTGTCTATGCTTTGATCGATTACTGGAAGACCAGCAGCAGTTTCCGAAACACATCTGGAATAATTCTGTAATCTGTAGACCTTCAGAGTGTTTATAAAAAACAGAAATTTCATGGGGATTGAATACAACTGTCACCATGCGGACTTTTCTCCCTAGGAGTAATGTCTCAGACTGTCTACGCTTTGATCGATAACTGGAAGACCAGTAGTAGTTTCCGAAGCACATCTGCAGGCATTCTGTAATCTGTGAACCTTATGAGTGTTGAAGAAACACAGAAATTGGATCGGGATCGAATCCCACAGGCACCATGCGGACTTTTCTCCATGGGAGTAGTGTCTAAATTGTCTCCGCTTTGATCCATTAATTGAAGGCCAGTAGTAGTTTGCGAAGCACATCTGGAGGCTTTCTATAATTTGTGGACCTTCAGAGTGTTGATGAAACACAGATATTGCATCGGGATTGAATACAACAGGCACCATGCGGACGTTTCTCCATGGGAGTAATGTCTCAAACTCTCTATGGTTCGATAGTTCCCTAGGAGATCAGTAGTAGTTTGCGAAGCACATCTGGATACTTTCTATAATTTGTGGACCTTCAGAGTGTTGATGAAACACAGAAATTGCATCGGGATTGAATACAACAGGCACCATGCGGACGTTTCTCCATGGGAGTAATGTCTCAAACTCTCTATGGTTCGATAGTTCCCTAGGAGATCAGTAGTAGTTTCCGAAGCATATCTGGAGGCATTCTGTAATCTGTGGACCTTCAGAGTGTTGATGAAACACAGAAATTGCATCTGGATTGAATCCCACAGGCACAATGTGAACTTTTCTCCATGGGAGTAATGTCTCAAACTGTCTATGCTTTGATCGATTCCTGGAAGAACAGTAGTAGATTCCGAAGCACATGTGTAAGCATTCTGTTATCTGTGGACCTTCAGAGTGTTGAAGAAACGCTGAAATTGCATCGGGATTGAATACAACTGGCTCCATGCTGACTTTTCTCCATGGGAGTAATGTCGCCAACTGTCTACGCTTTGATCGATTCCTGGAACACCAGCAGTAGTTTCCGAATCACATCTGGAATCACTCTGTAATCTGTCGACCTTCAGAGTGTTTATAAAAAGAGAAATTGCATCGGGATTGAATACAACAGGCAACGTCCGGACTTTTCTCCATGGTAGTAATGTCTCAAACTGTCTAATGTTAGATCGTTCCCTGGGAGATCAGTAGTAGTTTCAGAAGCATATCTGGAGGCATTCTGTAATCTGTGGACCTTCAGAGTGTTGATGAAACACAGAAATTGCATCTGGATTGAATCCCACAGTCACTATGCGAACTTTTCTCCATGGGAGTAATATCCAAACTGTCTACGCTTTGATCGATTAATGGAAGACCAGTAGTAGTTTGCGAAGCACGTCTGGAGGCATTCTGTAATTTGTGGACCTTCAGAGTACTGATGAAACACAGAAATTGCATCAGGATTGATTACTACAGGCAGAATGCCGACTTTTCTCCATGGGAGTAATGTCTAAAACTCTCTATGTTTCCATCGATTCGTGGAAGACCAGTAGTAGTTTCCGACGCACATCTGGAGGCATTCTGTAATCTGTGGACGTTCAGAGTGTTGATAAAAGCCAGAAATTGCATCGGGATTGAATACCACAGGCGCCTTGCGGATTTTTCTCCGTGGGAGTAATGTCTCAAACTGACTATGGTTTGATAGTTCCCTGGGAGACCAGTAGTAGTTTGCGAAGCATATCTGGAGGCATTCTGTAGTCTGTGGACCTTCAGAGTGTTGATGAAACACAGAAATTCTATCGGGATTGAATACAACATGCACCATGCGGACTTTTCTCCATGGGAGTAATGTCTCAAACTGTCAATGCCTTATCGATTACTGGAAGAACAGTAATAGTTTCAGAAGCACATCTGGAAACCTTCTGTAATCTGTCGACATTCAGAGTGTTTATAAAAAACAGAAATTGCATCGGGATTGAATCCCGCAGGCAACATGCGGACTTTTCTCCATGGGAGTCTTGTCACAAACTGTCTACGGTTTGAACGTTTCCTGGGAGACCAGTAGTAGTTTCCGAGGCACATCTGGAATCACTCTGTAATCTGTCGACCTTCAGAGTGTTTATAAAAAACAAAAATTGCATCGGGATTGAATACAACTATCACCATGCGGACTTTTCTCCATACGAGTAATGTCTCAGACTGTCTACGCTTTCATCGATAACTGGAAAACCAGTAGTAGTTTCCGATGCACATCTGGAGGCATTCTCTAATCTGTGGACCTTATGAGTGTTGAAGAAACACAGAAATTGCATCGGGATTGATTCCCACAGGCACCATGCGGACTTTTCTCCATGGGAGTAATGTATCAAACTGTCTACGGTTTGATCGTTCCCTCGGAGAACAGTAGTAGTTTCCGAAGAATATCTGGAGGCATTCTGTAATCTGTGGACCTTCAGAGTGTTGATGAAACACAGAAATTGCATCGGGTTTGAATACAACATGCAGCATGCGGACTTTTCGCTATGGAAGTAATGTCTCAAACTGTCCACGCTTTCATCGATTCCTGGAAGACCAGTGGTAGCTTCCGAAGCACATCTGGAGGCAGTCTGTAATCTGTGGACCTTTGGAGTGTTGATGAAACACAGAAATGGCATCGGGGTTGATTACCACATTCACTATGCGGACTTTTCGCCATGGGAGTAATGTCTAAACTGTCTACGCTTTGGTCGATTCCTGGAAGACCAGTAGTAGTTTCCGAAGCACATCTGGAGCTATTCTGTAATCTGTGGACCTTCAGAGTGTTGATGAAACAGAGAAATTGCATCGGGATAGAATACAACAGTAACCATGCGGACTTTTCTCCATGGGAGTAATGTATCAAACTGTCTACGGTTTGATCGTTCCCTCGGAGAACAGTAGTAGTTTCCGAAGAATATCTGGAGGCATTCTGTAATCTGTGGACCTTCAGAGTGTTGATGAAACACAGAAATTGCATCGGGTTTGAATACAACATGCAGCATGCGGACTTTTCGCTATGGAAGTAATGTCTCAAACTGTCCACGCTTTCATCGATTCCTGGAAGACCTGTAGTAGTTTCGGAAGCACATCTGGAGGCATGCTGAAATTTGTGGACCTTCTGGGTGTTGATGAAACACAGAAATTGCATCAGGATTTAATACAACAATCACAATGCCGACTTTTCTCCATGGGAGTAATGTCTCAATCTTTCTATGCTTTGATCGATTCGTGGAAGACCACTAGTAGTTTCCGACGCACATCTGGAGGCACTCTGTAATCTGTGGACCTTCAGAGTGTTAAAGAAACACAGAAATTGCATCGGGATTGAATACAACAGGTACAATGTGGACTTTTCTCCAAGGGAGTAATGTCTCAAACTGTCTACGCTTTGATCGATAACTGGAAGACCAGTAGTAGATTCAGAAGCACATCTGCAGGCATTCTGTAATCTGTGGACCTTCGGAGTGTTGATGAAACACAGAAATTGCATCGGGATTGAATACAACATGCAGCATGCGGGCTTTTCTCCAAGGGAGTAATGTCTCAAACTGTCTATGCTTTGATCGATTACTGGAAGACCAGCAGCAGTTTCCGAAACACATCTGGAATCATTCTGTAATCTGTCGACCTTCAGAGTGTTTATAAAAAACAGAAATTGCATGGGGATTGAATACAACTGTCACCATGCGGACTTTTCTCCCTAGGAGTAATGTCTCAGACTGTCTACGCTTTGATCGATAACTGGAAGACCAGTAGTAGTTTCCGAAGCACATCTGCAGGCATTCTGTAATCTGTGAACCTTATGAGTGTTGAAGAAACACAGAAATTGGGTCGGGATCGAATCCCACAGGCACCATGCGGACTTTTCTCCATGGGAGTAGTGTCTAAATTGTCTCCGCTTTGATCCATTAATTGAAGGCCAGTAGTAGTTTGCGAAGCACATCTGGAGGCTTTCTATAATTTGTGGACCTTCAGAGTGTTGATGAAACACAGAAATTGCATCGGGATTGAATACAACAGGCACCATGCGGACGTTTCTCCATGGGAGTAATGTCTCAAACTCTCTATGGTTCGATAGTTCCCTAGGAGATCAGTAGTAGTTTCCGAAGCATATCTGGAGGCATTCTGTAATCTGTGGACCTTCAGAGTGTTGATGAAACACAGAAATTGCATCTGGATTGAATCCCACAGGCACAATGTGAACTTTTCTCCATGGGAGTAATGTCTCAAACTGTCTATGCTTTGATCGATTCCTGGAAGAACAGTAGTAGATTCCGAAGCACATGTGTAAGCATTCTGTTATCTGTGGACCTTCAGAGTGTTGAAGAAACGCTGAAATTGCATCGGGATTGAATACAACTGGCTCCATGCTGACTTTTCTCCATGGGAGTAATGTCGCCAACTGTCTACGCTTTGATCGATTCCTGGAACACCAGCAGTAGTTTCCGAATCACATCTGGAATCACTCTGTAATCTGTCGACCTTCAGAGTGTTTATAAAAAGAGAAATTGCATCGGGATTGAATACAACAGGCAACGTCCGGACTTTTCTCCATGGTAGTAATGTCTCAAACTGTCTAAGGTTAGATCGTTCCCTGGGAGATCAGTAGTAGTTTCAGAAGCATATCTGGAGGCATTCTGTAATCTGTGGACCTTCAGAGTGTTGATGAAACACAGAAATTGCATCTGGATTGAATCCCACAGTCACTATGCGAACTTTTCTCCATGGGAGTAATATCCAAACTGTCTACGCTTCGATCGATTAATGGAAGACCAGTAGTAGTTTGCGAAGCACGTCTGGAGGCATTCTGTAATTTGTGGACCTTCAGAGTACTGATGAAACACAGAAATTGCATCAGGATTGATTACTACAGGCAGAATGCCGACTTTTCTATATGGGAGTAATGTCTAAAACTCTCTATGTTTTCATCGATTCGTGGAAGACCAGTAGTAGTTTCCGACGCACATCTGGAGGCATTCTGTAATCTGTGGACGTTCAGAGTGTTGATAAAAGCCAGAAATTGCATCGGGATTGAATACCACAGGCGCCTTGCGGATTTTTCTCCGTGGGAGTAATGTCTCAAACTGACTATGGTTTGATAGTTCCCTGGGAGACCAGTAGTAGTTTGCGAAGCATATCTGGAGGTATTCTGTAATCTGTGGACCTTCAGAGTGTTGATGAAACACAGAAATTGCATGTCGATAGAGTACTACAGGAATCATGCGGACTTTCCTCCATGGGAGTAATGTCTAAACTGTCTACGCTTTGATCAATTAATGGAAGACCAGTAGTAGTTTGCGAAGTACATCTGGAGGCATTCTGTAATTTGTGGACCTTCAGAGTGTTGATGAAACACAGAAATTGCATCAGGATTGAATACAACAGCCACAATGCCGACACTTCTCCATGGGAGTAATGTCTCAAACTGTTTACGGTTTGATCGTTTCCTGGGTGACCACTAGTAGTTTCCGAAGCACATCTGGAATCATTCTGTAATCTGTCGACCTTCAGAGTGTTTATAAAAAACAGAAATTGCATCGGGATTGAATACAACCATCAACATGCGGACTTTTCTAAATACGAGTAATATCTCAGACTGTCTACGCTTTGATCGATAACTGGAAAACCAGTAGTAGTTTCCGATGCACATCTGGAGGCATTCTGTAATCTGTGGACCTTATGAGTGTTGAAGAAACACAGAAATTGCATCGGGATTGATTCTCACAGGCACGTTGCGGACGTCTCAAAATGGGAGTAATGTCTAAACTGTCTACGCTTTGATCGATTAATGGAAGACCAGTAGTAGTTTGCGAAGTGCATCTGAAGGCATTCTGTAACTTTGGACCTTCAGAGTGTTGATGAAACCTAGAAATAGCATCGGAATTGAATATAACAGGCACCTTGCGGACTTTTCACCATTCGAGAAGTGTCTCAAACTGTATACGCTTTGATCGATTCCTGGAAGACCAGCTGTAGTTTCCGTAGCACATCTTGAACCATTCTGTAATCTGTCTACCTTCAGAGTGTTTATAAAGAACAGAAATTGCATCGGGATTGAATGCAACTGGCACCATGCGGACTTTTCTACATAAGAGTAATGTCTCCGACTGTCTACGCTTTGATCAATAACTGAAAGACCAGTAGTAGTTTACGAAGAATATCTGGAGGCATTCTGTAATCTGTGTACCTGCAGAGTGTTGATGAAACACAGCAATTGCATCGGGATTGAATCCCACAGGCACCATGTGGACTTTTCTCTATGGGAATAATGTCTCAAACGGTCTATGTTTTGATCGACTCGTGGAAACCAAGTAGTAGTTTCCGAAGCACATGTGGAGGCATTCTGGTATCTGTGGACATTTAAAGTGTTGATGAAACACAGAAATTGCATCGGGATTGAATACAACAGGCACCATGCGGAATTTTCTCCATGGGAGTAATGTCTCAAACTGTCTACGGTTTGATCGTTCCCTATGAGACCAGTAGTAGTTTCCGAAGCATATCTGGAGGCAGTCTGTAATCTGTGGACCTGATGAGTGTTGAAGAAACACAGAAATCGCATCAGGATTGAATCCCTCAGGCACCATGCGGACTTTTCCCCATGGGAGTAATGTCTCAAACTGTCTACGGTTTGATCGTTTCCTGGGAGACCAGTAGTAGTTTCCGAAGGACATCTGGAAACATTCTGTAATCTGTCGACCTTCAGAGTGTTTATAAAAAACAGAAATTGCATCGGGTTTGAATGCAACTGGCACCATGCGGACTTTTCTACATAGGAGTAATGTCTCAGACTGTCTACGCTTTGATTAATAACTGGAAGACCAGTAGTAGTTTACGAAAGATATCTGGAGGCATTCTTTAATCTGTGTACCTTATGAGTGTTGAAGAAACACAGAAATTGCTTCGGGATTGAATCCCACAGGCACCATGCAGACTTTTCTCCATGGGAGTAATGTCTCAAACTGTCTATGTTTTGATCGACTCGTGGAAACCAAGTAGTAGTTTCCGAAGCACATGTGGAGACATTCTGTTATCTATGGACATTTAGAGTGTTGATGAAACAAGAAATTGCATCGGGATTGAATACAACAGGCACCATGCGGACTTTTCTCCATGGGAGTAATGTCTCAAACTGTCTACGGTTTGATCGTTCGGTGGGAGACCAGTAGTAGTTTCCGAAGCACATCTGGAGGCATTCATTAATCTGTAAAAATTCAGAGTGTTGAAGAAACACAGAAATTGCATCGGGATTTAGTACAACAGGCACCATGCGGAATTTTTTTCCGTGGGAGTAATGTCTCCAACTCTCTACGCTTTGATCGATTCCTGGAAGACCAGCAGTAGTTTCCGAAGCACATCAGGAATCATTCTGCATTCTGTCCACCTTCAGAGTGTTTATAAAAAACAGAAATTGCATCGGGATTGAATACAACAGGCACCATGCGGACTTTTCTCCATGGAAGAAATGTCTCAAACTGTCTACGCTTTGATCATTTCCTGGAAGACCAGTAGTAGCTTCAGAAGCTCATCTGAAGGCATTCTGTAAGCTGTGGACCTTCAGAGTGTTGATGAAATACAGAATTTGCATCGGGATTGAACACAACAGGCACCATGCGGACTTTTTCCGTGGGAGTAATGTCTTAACTGTCTACACTTTGATCGCTTCCTGGAAGACCAGTAGTAGTTTGCGAAGACCATCTGGAGGCATTCTGCAACCTTCGGACCTTCAGAGTGTTGATGAAACACAGAAATTGCATCGGAATTGAATACAACAGGCACCATGCGGACTTTGCCCCATGGGAGTAATGTCTAAACTGTCTACGCTTTGGTCGATTCCTGGAAGACCAGTAGTAGTTTCCGAGCACATCTGGAGGCATTCTGTAATTTGTGGACCTTCAGGGTGTTTATGAAACACAGGAATTACATCAGGATTGAATACAACAGACACAATGCCGACTTTTCTCCATGGGTGTAATGTCTAAAACTGTCTATGTTTTGATCGATTCTTGGAAGACCAGTAGTAGTTTCCGACGCACATCTAGAGGCATTCTGTAATCTGTGGACCTTCAGATTGTTGATGAAACACAGAAATTGCATCGGGATTGAATACAACAGGCACCATTCGGCTTTACTCCATGGGAATAATGTCTAAAACTGTCTACTATTTGATCATTCCCTGGGAGAACAGTAGTATTTTCCGAAGCACATCTGGAATCATTCTGTAAACAGTGGACCTTCAGAGTGTTGATGAAACACAGAAACTGCACAGGGATTGAATCCCAACGGCACCATTTGGACTTTTCTCCATGGGAGTAATGTGTTAACTGTCTACGACTTGATCGATTCCTGGAAGACAAGTAGTAGTTTCCGAAGCGTATCTGGAGGCATTCTGCAATCTGTAGACATTATGAGTGTTGAAGAAACACAGAAATTGCATCGGGATTGAATCCCTCAGGCACCATGTGGTCTTTTCACCATGGGAGTAACGTCTAAACTCTCTAGGCTTTGATCGATTAATGGAAGACCAGTAGTAGTCTGCGAAGCACAATTGGAGGCATTCTGTAATTTGCGGACCTTCAGAGTGTTGATGAAACACAGAAATTGTATCAGGATTGCATACAACAGGCACAATGCCGACTTTCCTCCATGGGAGTAATGTCTCAAACTGTCTATGTATTGATCGATTCGTCGAAGACCAGTAGTAGTTTCCGACGCACATCTGGAGGCATTATGTAATCTGTGGACCTAGAGAGTGTTGATGAAACACAGAAATTGTATCGGGAACGAATACAAAATGCACAATGCGGATCTTTCACCATGGGAATAATATCTCAGACTGTCTATGCTTTGATCGATTCCTGGAAGACCAGCAGTAGTTTTCGAAGCACATCTGGAATCATTCTGTAATCTGTCGACCTTGAGAGTGTTTATAAAAAACAGAAATTGCATCGGGATTGAATCCCACAGCCACCAGGCGGACTTTTCGCCATGGGAGTAATGTCTGAACTGTCTACGCTTTGGTCGATTCCTGGAAGACCAGTAGATGTTTCCGAAGCACATCCGGAGGTATCCTGTAATCTGTGGACCTTCAGAGTGTTGATGAAACACAGAAATTGCATGGGGATAAAGTACAATAGGCACCATGCTGACTTCTTTAAATGGAAGTAATGTCTCAAACTGCCTATGATTTGATCGATTCGTGGTAGACCAGTAGTAGTTTCCGAAGCACTTCTATAATCATTCTGTAATCTGTGGACCTTCAGAGTGCTTATAAAAAACAGAAATTGCATCGGGATTGAATTCAACTGGCACCATACGGACTTTTCTCCATTAGGGTAATGTCTCAACCTGTCTACGCTTTGATCGATAACTGGAAGACCAGTAGTAGTTTCCGATGGACATCTGGAGGCATTCTGTAATCGGTGGACTTTATTAGTGTTGAAGAAACTCAGAAATAGCATCGGGATTGAATTCCACAGGCACCATGCGGACATTTCTCCGTGAGAGTAGTGTCTAAAACTGTCTACGCTTTGATCGATTAATGGAAGACCAGTAGTAGTTTCCGAAGCACATCTGGAGGCATTCTGTATTCTGCGGACATTCAGAGTGTTGATGACAGAAGAAATTGCATCGCGATTGAATACAACTGGCACCATGCCGACTTTTCTCCATGGGAGTAATGTCTCAAACTGTCTATGTTTTGATCGATTCGTGGAAGACCAGTAGTAGTTTCCGACGCATATCTGGAGGCATTCTGTAATCTGTGGACCTTCAGAGTGTTGATGAAAGACAGAAGTTGCATCGGGATTGAACACAACTCGCACCATGTGGACATTTCTCCTTAAGAGTAATGTCTCAACTGTCTACGCTTTGATCGCTTCCTGGAAGACCAGTAGTAGTTTGGGTAGCACACCTGGACGCATTCTGTAACCTTCGGACCTTCCGAGTGTTGATGAAACACAGAAATTGCATCGAAATTGAATACAACATTCACCATGCGGTCTTTTCTCCATGGGAGTAATGTCTCAAACTGTCTACGGTTTAATCGTTCCCTGGGTGACCAGTAGTAGTTTCCGAAGCATATCTGGAGGCACTCTGCAATCTGTGGACCTTCGGAGTGTTGATGAAACACAGAAATTGTATCACGAATGAAAACAACGTGCACAATGCGGACCTTTCTCCATGGGAGTAATATCTCTGACTGTATATGCTTTGATCGACTCCTGGAAGAACAGTAGTAGTTTCCGAAGCACATCTGGAGGCATTCTGTAATCTGGGGACCTTCAGACCGTTGATGAAACACAGAATTTGCATCGGGATTGAATACAACAGTCACCATGCGGACTTTTCTCCATGGGAGTAATGTCTCAAACTGTCTACGGTTTAATCGTTCCCTGGGTGACCAGTAGTAGTTTCCGAAGCATATCTGGAGGCACTCTGCAATCTGTGGACCTTCGGAGTGTTGATGAAACACAGAAATTGTATCGGGAATGAAAACAACGTGCACAATGCGGACATTTCTCCGTGAGAGTAGTGTCTAAAACTGTCTACGCTTTGATCGATTAATGGAAGACCAGTAGTAGTTTCCGAAGCACATCTGGAGGCATTCTGTATTCTGCGGACATTCAGAGTGTTGATGACAGAAGAAATTGCATCGCGATTGAATACAACTGGCACCATGCCGACTTTTCTCCATGGGAGTAATGTCTCAAACTGCCTATGTTTTGATCGATTCGTGGAAGACCAGTAGTAGTTTCCGACGCATATCTGGAGGCATTCTGTAATCTGTGGACCTTCAGAGTGTTGATGATAGACAGAAGTTGCATCGGGATTGAACACAACACGCACCATTTGGATATTTCTCCTTAAGAGTAATGTCTCAACTGTCTACGCTTTGATCGCTACCTGGAAGACCAATAGTAGTTTGGGTAGCACACCTGGACGCAATCTGTAACCTTCGGACCTTCCGAGTGTTGATGAAACACAGTAATTGCATCGAAATTGATTACAACAGGCACCATGCGGACTTTTCTCCATGTGAGTAATGTCTCAGCTGTCTACGCTTTGTTCGATTAATGGAAGACAAGTAGTAGTTTGCGAAGCACATCTGAAGGCATTCTGTAATCTGTTGACCTTAAGAGTGTTGATGACAGACAGAAATTGCATCGGGATTGAATACAACATGCACCATGCGGACTTTTCTCCATGGGAGTAAGGTCTCAAATTGACTATGCTTTGATCGATTCCTGGAAGCACAGTAGTAGTTTCCGAAGCACATCTGGAGGCATTCTTTAATCTGTGGACCTTCAGAGTGTTGAAGAATCACAGAAATTGCATCAGGATTGAATACAACAGGCACAATAACGACTTTTTCCCATGGGAGTAATGTCTCAAACTGTCTATGATTTGATCGATACGTGGAAGACCAGTAATAGTTTCCGAAGCACATCTGGAATCATTCTGTAATCTGTGGACCTTCAGACTGTTGATGAAACACAGAAATTGCATCGGGATTGAATACAACAGTCGCCATGCGGACTTTTCTCCATGGGAGTAATGTCTCAAACTGTCTACGGTTTAATCGTTCCCTGGGTGACCAGTAGTAGTTTCCGAAGCATATCAGGAGGCACTTTGCAATCTGTGGACCTTCGGAGTGTTGATGAAACACAGAAATTGTATCGGGAATGAAAACAACGTGCACAATGCGGACCTTTCTCCATGGGAGTAATATCTCAGACTGTATATGCTTTGATCGACTGCTGGAAGAACAGTAGTAGTTTCCGAAGCACATCTGGAGGCATTCTGTAATCTGTGGAACTTCAGAGTGTTGAAGAAACACAGAAATTGCATCAATATTAAATACAACATGCACCATCCGGACTTTTCGCTGTGGGAGTAATGTCTAAACTGTCTACGCTTTGGTCGATTCCTGGAAGACCAGTAGTAGTTTCCGAAGCACATACGGAGGTATTCTGTAATAACTGTGCACCTTCAGAGAGTTGATGAAACACAGATATTGCATCGGGATAGAATACAACAGGAAGCATGCGGACTTTCCTCCATGGGAGTAATGTCGCAAACTGTCTATGCTTTGATCGATTCCTGGAAGACCAGTACTAGTTTACGAAGCTCATCTGGAGGCATTCTGTAATCTGTGGACCTTCAGATTGTTGATGAAACACAGAAATTGCATCGGTATTGAATACAACTGGCACCATGCAGACTTTTCTCCATGGCAGTAATGTCTCAAACAGTCTATGCTCTGATCGATTCTTGGAAGACCAGTAATACTTTCCGAAGCACATCTGGAATCATTCTGTAATCTGTGGAACTTCAGAGTGTTGATGAAACACATAAATTGCATCGGGATTGAATACAACAGGCACCATGCTGACTTTTCTCCATGGGAGTAATGTCTCAAACTGCCTATGTTTTGATCGATTCGTGGTAGACCAGTACTAGTTTCCGAAGCACATCTGGAATCATTCTGTAATCTGTGGACCTTCACAGTGTTTATAAAAAACAGAAATTGCATCGGGATTGAATCCCACAGGCGCCATGCGGACTTTTCTCCATGGGAGTAATGTCTCAAACTGTCTACGGTTTAATCGTTCCCTGGGAGACCAGTAGTAGTTTCCGAAGCATATCTGGATGCACACTGCAATCTGTGGACCTTCAGAGTGTTGATGAAACACAGAAATTGCATCGGGATTGAATACAACAGACACAATGCGGACTTTTCTCCATGGGAGTAACGTCTACACTGTCTACGCTTTGGTCGATTCCTGGAAGACCAGTAGTAGTTTCCGAATCACATCTGGTGGTATTCTGTAATCTGTGGAACTTCAGAGTGTTGATGAAGTACAGAAATTGCATCGGTATTGAACACAACACGCACCATGTGGACATTTCTCCGTAACAGTAATGTCTCAACTGTCTACGCTTTGTTCGATTAATGGAAGACCTGTAGTAGTTTGCGAAGCACATGTGGAGGCATTCTGTAATCTGCGGACCTTGAGAGTGTTGATGACAGACAGAAATAGCATCGGGATTGAATACGACATGCACCATGCGGACTTTTCTCCATGGGAGTAAGGTCTCAAATTGTCTATGCTTTGATCGATTCCTGGAAGACCAGTAGTAGTTTCGGAAGCACATCTGGAGGCACTCTGTAATCTGTGGAACTTCAGAGTGTTCATGAAACACAGATATTGCATCGGGATTGAATACAACAGGCAACATGCGGAGTTTTCTCCATGGGAGTATTGTCTCAAACTGTCTACGTTTTGATCGATTCCTGGAAGACCAGTAGTAGTTTCCAAAGAACATCTGGAGGCATTCTGTACTCTGTGGACCTTCAGAGTATACATAACACGCAGAAATTGCATCGGGATTAAATACAACAGGCACCATGCGAACTTTTCTCCATGGAAGTAATGTCTCAAACTGTGAACCTTCAGAGTGTTGATGAAACACAGAAATTGCATCGGGATTGAATACAACAGGCACCATGCGGACTTTTCGCCATGGAAGTAATGTCTCAAACTGTCTACGCTTTGATCAATTCCTGGAAGACCAGTAATAGTTTCCGACGCACATCTGGAGGCATTCTGTAATCTGTGGACCTTCAGAGTGTTGATGAAACACAGAAATTGAATCTTGATTGAATACAACAGGCACCATGCGGCTTTTCCCCATGGGAGTAATGTCTCAAACTGTCTACGGTTTGATCGTTCCCTGGGAGACCAGTAGTAGTTTCCGAAGCATATCTGGAGGCACTCTGTAATCTGTGGACCTTCGGAGTGTTCATGAAACACAGAAATTGAATGGGGAATGAATACAACATGCTCAATGCGGACCTTTCTCCATGGGAGTAATATCTCAGACTGTGTATGCTTTGATCGATTCCTGGAAGAACTGTAGTAGTTTCCGCAGCACATCTGGAGGCATTCTGTAATCTGTGGACATTCAGACTATTGAAGAAACACAGAAATTGCATTGGGATTGAATACAACAGGCACTATGCGGAAGTTTCTATATGGGAGTAATGTCGCACACTGTCTACGCTTTGATCGATTCCTGGAAGACCAGCAGTAGTTTACGAAGCACATCTGGAATCATTCTGTAATCTGTCGACCTTCAGAGTGTTTATAAAAAACAGAAATTGCATCGGGATTGAATCCCACAGGCACCATGCGGACTTTTCTCCATAGGAGTAATGTCTCAGACTGTCTACGCGTTGATCGATTCCGTGAAGACCAGTGCTAGTTTCCGAAGCACATCTTGAGGCATTCTGTAATCTGTGGACCTTCAGAGTGTTAATGAAACACATAAATTGCATCTTGATTGAATACAACAGGCACCATGCGGACTTTTCACTATGGGAGTAACGTCTCAAACTGACTACGGTTTGATCGTTCGCTGGGAGACCAGTAGTAGTTTCCGGAGCATATCTGGAGGCATTATGTAATCTGTGGACCTTCAGAGTGTTGATGAAACACAGAAATTGCATCAGGATTGAATATAACATGCACCATGAGGACTTTTCTCCATGGGAGTAAGGTCTCATATTGTCTATGCTTTGATCGAATAATGGAAGACCAGTAGTAGTTTGCGAAGCGCATCTGAAGGCATTCTGCAGCTTTGGACCTTCAGAGTGTTGATGAAACACAGAAATTGCATCGGGAGTGAATTCAACAGACACCATGCGGACTTTTCTCCAAGGGACTAATGTGTCAAACTGTTTACGCTTTGATCGATTCCTGGGAAACCAGTAGTAATTTCCGAAGTACATCTGGTGGCTTTCTGTAATCAGTGGGCCTTCAGAGTGATAATGAAACAAAGAAATTGCATCGGGATTGACTACAACAGGCAACATGCGGACTTTTCACCATGGGAGTAATGTCTCAAACTGACTTTTCTTTCATCGATAAGTGGAACACCAGTAGGAGTTTCCGAAGCACATCTGGAAGCATTCTGTAATCTGTGGACCTTCAAAGGGTTGATGAAACACAGAAATTGCATCGGGATTGCATACAACAGGCACCATGTGGACTTTTGTCCACGGGAGTAATGTCTCAAACTGTCTACGGTTTGATCGTTCCCTGAGAGACAAGTAGTAGTTTCCGAAGCACATCTGGAGTCATTCTGTAATCTTTGGACCTTCAGAGTGTTGATCAAACACAGAAATAGTATCGGGATTGAATACAACAGGCGCCATGCGGACTTCTCTCCATGAGAGTAATGTCTCAAACTTTCTACGCTTTGATCGATTCCTGGAAGACCAGTAGTAGTTCCCGAAGCACATCTGGAGGCATTCTGTAATATGTGGGCCTTCAGAGTGTACATAACACACAGAAATTGCACCGGGATTGAATACAACAGGCACCATGCGAACTTTTCACAATGAGAGTAACGTCTCAAACTGTCTACACTTTGATCGATTCCTGGACGACCAGTAGTAGTTTCCGAAGCACTTGTGGAGGCATTCTGTAATCTGTGGACCTTCAGAGTGTTGATGAAACACTGAAATGGCATCGGGATTGAATAGAACAGGCACAATGCGGACTTTCCTCCATCAGAGTAATTTCTCAAACTGTCCACGCTTTGATCGATTCCTGGAAGACCAGTAGTAGCTTCCGAAGCAAATCCGGAGGCATTCTGTAATCTGTGGACCTACAGAGTTTTCATGAATTACAGAAATTGCATCGGGATTGATTACAACAGGCACCATACGGACTTATCTATATGGGAGTAATGTCTCAAACTGTCCACACTTTGATCGATTCCTGGAAGACCAGTAGTATTTTCCGAAGCACATCTGGAGGAATTGTGTAATGTGTGGACCTTCAGAGTGTTGATGAAAGACAGTAATTCCATCGGGATTTAATAGAGAGGCACCAAGCGGACTTTTCTCCATGGGAGTAATGTCTCAAACTGTCTACTGTTTGATTGTTCCTGGGAGACCTGTAGTTGTAGTTTCCGAAGCACATCTGGAGGCATTCTGTAGTCTGTGGATCTTCGGAGTGTTGATGAAACACAGAAAGTGCATCGGGATTGAATACAACTGGTACCATGCGGACTTTTCTCCATTGGACTAATGTCACAAACTGTCTACGCTTTGATCGATTCCTGGGAAACCAGTAGTAGTTTCCGAAGTACATCTGGAGGCTTTCTATAATCTGTGGACCTTCAGAGTGCTAATGAAACACAGAAATTGCATCAGGATTGACTACAACAGGCAACATGCGGACTTTTCTCCATGGGAGTAATGTCTCAAACTGTCTACGCTTTGATCGATTCCTGGAATACCAGTAGCAGTTTCCGATGCACATGTGGAGGCATTCTGTAATCTGTGGACCTTCAGAATCTTGACGAAACAATGAAATTGCATCGGGATTGAATACAACAGGCACCCCGCGGACTTTTCTCCATGGGAGTAATGTCTCAAACTGTCTTTTCTTTGATCGATAAGTGGAACACCAGTAGGAGTTTCCGAAGCACATCTGGAAGCTTTCTGTAATCTGTGGACCTTCAGACGGTTAATGAAACACAGAAATTGCATCTGGATTGCATACAACATTCACCATGTGGACTTTTCTCCACGGAAGTAATGTCTCAAAGTGTCTACGCTTTGATCGTTCCCTGAGAGACAAGTAGTAGCTTCCGAAGCACATCTGGAGTCATTCTGTAATCTTTGGACCTTCAGAGTGTTGATCAAACACTAAAATAGCATCGCGATTGAATACAACAGGCGCCATGCGGACTTCTCTCCATGAGAGTAATGTATCAAACTGTCTACGTTTTGATCGATTCCTGGAAGACCAGTAGTAGTTCCCGAAGCACATCTGGAGGCATTCTGTAATCTGTGGGCCTTCAGAGTGTTGATTAAACACAGAAATTGCATCGGGGTTCAATACATCAAGCACAATACGTACTTTTCTCCATGGGAGAAATATGTCAAACTGTCTATGCTTTGATCGATTCCTGGAAGACCAGTAGTAGCTACCGAAGCACATCTGGAGGCATTCTGTAATCTGTGGACCTATAGAGTGATGACGAAACACATAAATTGCATCGAGATTGAATACAAAAGGCCCCATGTCGACTTTTCTCCACAGGAGTAATGTCTCAAACTGTCTACGCTTTGATCGTTCCCTGGGAGACAGGTAGTAGTTTCCGAAGCACATCTGGAGTCATTCTGTAATATTTGGACCTTCAGAGTGTTGATAAAATACAGAAATATCATCGGGATTGAATACAACAGGCGCAATGCGACTTTTCTCCATGGGACTAATGTCTCAAACTGTCTACGCTTTTTCGATTCCTGGAATACCAGTAGCAGTTTCCAAAGAACATCTGGAGACATTCTGTGATCTGCGCACTTTCAGAGTGTTCATGAAACAAAAAAATTGCATCGTGATTGAATACAACAGACACCAAGCGAACTTTTCTCCATGGGAGTAATGTCTCAAACTGTCTACACTTTCATCGATTCCTGGAAGACCAGTAGTTGTTCCCGAAGCACATCTGGAGGCATTCTGTAATCTGTGGACCTATAGAGTGTTGACGAAACACAGAAATTGCATCGCGATTGAATACAACAGGCACCAGGCGGACATTTCTCCATGGGAGTAATGTCTCAAACTCTCAACGGATTGATCGATTCCTGGAAGTCTAGTAGTAGTTTCCGAAGCACATCAGAAGGCATTCTGTAATCTGTAGAACTTCAGAGTGTTGATGAAACACAGAAATTGCATCGGGATTGAATAGAACAAGCACCATGCTGACTTTTCTCCATCGGAGTAATGTCTCAAACTCTCTACGTTTTGATCGATCCCTGGAAGACCAGTAGTAGTTTCCAAAGAATATCTGGAGGCATTCTGTACTCTGTGGACCTTCAGAGTATACATAACACGCAGAAATTGCATCGGGATTGAATACAACAGACACCATGTGAACTTTTCTCCATGAGAGTAATGTCTCAAACTGTCTACACTTTGATCGATTCCTGGACGACCAGTAGTAGTTTCCGAAGCTCTTCTGGAGGCATTCTGTAATCTGTCGACCTTCTGAATGATGATGAAACACTGAAATGGCATCGGGATTGAATAGAACAAGCACCATGCTGACTTTTCTCCGTCGGAGTAATGTCTCAAACTGTCTACGCTTTGATCGATTCCTGGAAGACCAATCGTAGTTTCCGAAGCATATCTGGAGGCATTCTGTAATCTTTGGACCTTCAGAGTGTTCATTGAACACAGAAATTGCATCAAGATTGAATACAACAAGCACCATGCGACTTTTCTCCATGGGACCAATGTCTCAAACTGTCTACGCTTTTTCGATTCCTGGAATACCAGTAGCAGTTTCCAAAGAACATCTGGAGACATTCTGTGATCTGCGCACTTTCAGAGTGTTCATGAAACAAAAAAATTGCATCGTGATTGAATACAACAGACACCAAGCGAACTTTTCTCCATGGGAGTAATGTCTCAAACTGTCTACACTTTCATCGATTCCTGGAAGACCAGTAGTTGTTCCCGAAGCACATCTGGAGGCATTCTGTAATCTGTGGACCTATAGAGTGTTGACGAAACACAGAAATTGCATCGCGATTGAATACAACAGGCACCAGGCGGACATTTCTCCATGGGAGTAATGTCTCAAACTCTCAACGGATTGATCGATTCCTGGAAGTCTAGTAGTAGTTTCCGAAGCACATCAGAAGGCATTCTGTAATCTGTAGAACTTCAGAGTGTTGATGAAACACAGAAATTGCATCGGGATTGAATAGAACAAGCACCATGCTGACTTTTCTCCATCGGAGTAATGTCTCAAACTCTCTACGTTTTGATCGATCCCTGGAAGACCAGTAGTAGTTTCCAAAGAATATCTGGAGGCATTCTGTACTCTGTGGACCTTCAGAGTATACATAACACGCAGAAATTGCATCGGGATTGAATACAACAGACACCATGTGAACTTTTCTCCATGAGAGTAATGTCTCAAACTGTCTACACTTTGATCGATTCCTGGACGACCAGTAGTAGTTTACGAAGCACATCTGGAGTCATTCTGTAATCTGTGGACCTTCAGAGTGTTTATGAAATACTGAAATAGCATCGGGATTGAATACAAGAGCCACAATGCGGACTTTCTCCATGGGAGTAATGTCTCAAACTGTCTACGCTTTGATCGATTCCTGGAAGACCAGTAGTAGTTTCCGAAGCACATCTGGAGGCATTCTGTAATCTGTGGACCTTCAGAGTGTTCATT
This sequence comes from Schistocerca gregaria, assembly GCF_023897955.1. NCBI lineage: Eukaryota > Metazoa > Arthropoda > Insecta > Orthoptera > Acrididae > Schistocerca > Schistocerca gregaria. The sequence goes on along the minus strand of NW_026062031.1, from coordinate 299,956 downwards.
AAACACAGAAATTGCATCGGGATTGAATACAACAAGCACCATGCGACTTTTCTCCATGGGACTAATGTCTCAAACTTTCTACGCTTTGATCGATTCCTGGAATAACAGTAGCAGTTTCCAAAGAACATCTGGAGGCATTCTGTAATCTGTGGACCGTCAGACGGTTGATGAAACACAGAAATTGCATCCGGATTGCATACAACATTCACCATGTGGACTTTTCTCCACGGGAGTAATGTCTCAATCTGTCTACGCTTTGATCGTTCCCTGAGAGACAAGTAGTAGTTTCCGAAGCACATATGGAGTCATTCTGTAATCTTTGGACCTTCAGAGTGTTGATCAAACACTAAAATCGCATCGGGATTAAATACAACAGGCGCCATGCTACTTTTCTCCATGGGACTAATGTCTCAAACTGTCTACGCTTTGATCGATTCCTGGAATACCAGTAGCAGTTTGCAAATAACATCTGGAGGCATTCTGTGATCTGCGCGCTTTCAGAATGTTCATGAAACAAAAAAATTGTATCGTGATTGAATACATCAGACACGAAGCGAACTTTTCTCCATGGGAGTAATGTCTCAAACTGTCTACAAATCATCGATTCCTGGAAGACCAGCAGTTGTTCCCGAAGCACATCTGGAGGCATTCTGTAATCTGTGGGCCTTCAGAGTGTTGATGAAACGCAGAAATAGCATCAGGGTATAATACAACAGGCACCAGGCGGACTTATCTCCATGGGAGTAATGTCTCAAACTGTCTACGGTTTGATCGATTCCTGGAAGATCAGTAGTAGTTTCCAAAGCAGATACGGAGGCATTCTGTAACCTTTGGACCTTCAGAGTGTTGATGAAACTAAGAAATTGCATCGGGATTGAATACAAAAGGCACCATGCGGACTTTTCTAAATGGGAGTAATATCCTAAACGGTCTACGCTTTGAATAATGTTTGGAAGACCACTACCAGTTTATGAAGCACATCTGGAGACATTCTGTAATCTGTGGACCTTCAGAGTGTTGATGAAACACAGAAATAGCATCAGGGTAGAATACAACAGGCACCAGGCGGACTTATCTCCATGGGAGTAATGTCTCAAACTGTCTACGGTTTGATCGATTCCTGGAAGATCAGTAGTAGTTTCCAAAGCAGATACGGAGGCATTCTGTAACCTTTGGACCTTCAGAGTGTTGATGAAACTAAGAAATTGCATCTAGATTGAATACAAAAGGCACCATGCGGACTTTTCTAAATGGGAGTAATATCCTAAACGGTCTACGCTTTGATCGATGTTTGGAAGACCACTACCAGTTTATGAAGCACATCTGGAGGCATTCTGTAATCTGTGGACCTTCAGAGTGTTCATTAAACACAGAAATTGCATCGGGATTGAAAACAACAAGCACCATGCGACTATTCTCCATGGGACTAATGTCTCAAACTGTCTACGCTTTGATCGATTCCTGGAATACCAGTAGCAGTTTCCAAAGAACATCTGGAGGCATTCTGTGATCTGCGCACTTTCAGAGTGTTCATGAAACAAAAAAATTGCATCGGGATTGAATACAACAGACACCAGGCGAACTTTTCTCCATGCGAGTTATGTCTCAAACTGTCTACACTTTCATCGATTCCTGGAAGACCAGTAGTAGTTTACGAAGCACATCTGGAGTCATTCTGTAATCTCTGGACCTTCAGAGTGTTTATGAAACACTGAAACAGCATCGGGATTGAATACAAGAGCCACAATGCGGACTCTTCTCCATGGGAGTAATGTCTCAAACTATCTACGCTTTGATCGATTCCTGGGAGACCAATAGTAGTTTCCGAAGCACATCTGGAGGCATTCTGTAATTTGTCGACCTTCAGAGTGTTGATGAAACACAGAAATAGCATCAGGGTAGAATACAACAGGCACCAGGCGGACTTTTCTCCATAGGACTAATGTCTCAAACTGTCTACTCTTTGATCGATTCCTGGGAAACCAGTAGTAGTTTCCGAAGTACATCTGGAGGCTTTCTGTAATCTGTGGACCTTCAGAATGTTGATGAAACACAGAAATTGCATCGGGATTGAATACAACAGGCACCCTGCGGACTTTTCTCCATGGGAGTAATGTCTCAAACTGTCTTTTCTTTGATCGATAAGTGGAACACTAGTAGGAGTTTCCGAAGCACATCTGGAAGCATTCTGTAATCTGTGGACCTTCAGACGGTGGATGAAACACAGAAATTGCATCGGGATTGCATACAACATTCACCATGTGGACTTTTCTCCACGGGAGTAATGTGTCAAACTGTCTACGCTTTGATAGTTCCCTGAGAGACAAGTAATAGCTTCCGAAGCACATCTGGAGTCATTCTGTAATCTTTGGACCTTAAGAGTGTTTATCAAACACTAAAATGGCATCGGGATTGAATACAACAGGCGCCATGCGGACTTCTCTCCATGAGAGTAATGTCTCAAACTGTCTACGCTTTGATCGATTCCTGGAAGACCAGTAGTAGCTCCCGAAGCACACCTGGAGGCATTCTGTAGTCCGTGGGCCATCAGAGTGTTGATTAAACACAGAAATTGCATCGGGGTTCAATACATCAAGCACAATGCGGACTTTTCTCCATGGGAGTAATGTCTCAAACTGTCTATGCTTTGATCGATTCCTGGAAGACCAGTAGTAGTTCCCGAAGCACATCTGGATGCATTCTGTAATCTGTGGACCTTCAGAGTGTTGATGAAACACAGAAATAGCATCGAGGTTGAATAGAACAGGCACCATGCGGACTTTTCACCATAGGAGTAATGTCTCAAATTGTCTACGCTGTGATCGATTCCTGGAAGACCAGTAGTAGCTTCCGAAGCACATCTGGAGGCATTTTGTAATCTGTGGAGCTTCAGAGTGTTCATGAAACACAGATATTGCATCGGGATTGAATACAACAGGCACCATGCGGAGTTTTCTCCATGGGAGTATTGTCTCAAACTGTCTACGCTTTGATCGATTCCTGGAAGATCAGTATTAATTCCCGAAACAGATCTATAGGCATTCTGCAATCTGTGGACCTTCAGAATGTTGATGAAGCACAGAAATAGCATCGAGATTGAATACAACAGGCACCATGCGGACTTCTCTACATGGGAGTAATGTCTCAAACTGTCTACGCTTTGATCGATTCCTGGAAGACCAGTAGTAGTTTTCGAAGCACACCTGGAGGCATTCTGTAATCTGTGGACCTTCAGAGTGTTGATGAGACACAGAAATAGCATCAGGGGAGAATACAACAGGCACCAGGCGGACTTTTCTCCATGGGAGTAATGTCTCAAAGTGTCAACGCTTTGATCGAATCCTGGAAGATCAGTAGTAGTTTCCGAAGCACATCTGGAGGAATTGTGTAATCTGTGGACCTTCAGAGTGTTGATGAAACACAGAAATAGCATCAGGGTAGAATACAACAGGCACCATGTGGACTTTTCTCCATGGGAGTAATGCCTCAAAGTGTCAACGCTTTGATCGAATCCTGGAAGACCAGTAGTAGTTTCCAAAGCACATCCGGAGGCATTCTGTAGTCTTTGGACCTTCAGACGGTTGATGAAACACAGACATTGCATCGGGATTGCATACAACATTCACCATGTGGACTTTTCTCCACGGGAGTAATGTCTCAAACTGTCTACGCTTTGATCGTTCCCTGGGAGGCAAATAGTAGTTTCCGAAGCACATCTGGAGTCATTCTGTAATCTTTGGACCTTCAGAGTGTTGATCAAATACAGAAATATCATCGGGATTGAATACAACAGGCGCCATGGGGACTTCTCTCCATGGGAGTAATATCTCAATCTGTCTACGATTTGATCGATTCCTGGAAGACGAGTAGTAGTTCCGATGCACATCTGGAGGCATTCTGTAATCTGTGGGCCTTCAGAGTGTTGATCAAACACAGAAATTGCATCGGGGTTCAATACATCAGGCACAATGCGGACTTTTCTCCATGGGAGTAATGTCTCGAATTGTTTCGCTTTGATCGATTCCTGGAAGACCAGTATTAATTCCCGAAACAGATCTGGAGGCATTCTGTACTCTGTGGACCTTCAGAGTGTTCATTAAACACAGAAATTGCATCAAGATTGAATACAACAAGCACCATGCGCCTTTTCTCCATGGGACTAATGTCTCAAACTGCCTACGCTTTGATCGATTCCTGGAATACCAGTAGCAGTTTGCAAATAACATCTGGAGGCATTCTGTGATCTGCGCGCTTTCAGAATGTTCATGAAACAAAAAAATTGCATCGTGATTGAATACATCAGACACGAAGCGAACTTTTCTCCATGGGAGTAATGTCTCAAACTGTCTACAAATCATCGATTCCTGGAAGACCAGCAGTTGTTCCCGAAGCACATCTGGAGGCATTCTGTAATCTGTGGACCTTCAGAGTGTTGATGAAACACAGAAATAGCATCAGGGTATAATACAACAGGCACCAGGCGGACTTATCTCCATGGGAGTAATGTCTCAAACTGTCTACGGTTTGATCGATTCCTGGAAGATCAGTAGTAGTTTCCAAAGCAGATACGGAGGCATTCTGTAACCTTTGGACCTTCAGAGTGTTGATGAAACTAAGAAATTGCATCGGGATTGAATACAAAAGGCACCATGCGGACTTTTCTAAATGGGAGTAATATCCTAAACGGTCTACGCTTTGATCGATGTTTGGAAGACCACTACCAGTTTATGAAGCACATCTGGAGGCATTCTGTAATCTGTGGACCTTCAGAGTGTTGATGAAACACAGAAATAGCATCAGGGTAGAATACAACAGGCACCAGGCGGACTTATCTCCATGGGAGTAATGTCTCAAACTGTCTACGGTTTGATCGATTCCTGGAAGATCAGTAGTAGTTTCCAAAGCAGATACGGAGGCATTCTGTAACCTTTGGACCTTCAGAGTGTTGATGAAACTAAGAAATTGCATCGGGATTGAATACAAAAGGCACCATGCGGACTTTTCTAAATGGGAGTAATATCCTAAACGGTCTACGCTTTGATCGATGTTTGGAAGACCACTACCAGTTTATGAAGCACATCTGGAGGCATTCTGTAATCTGTGGACCTTCAGAGTGTTCATTAAACACAGAAATTGCATCGGGATTGAAAACAACAAGCACCATGCGACTATTCTCCATGGGACTAATGTCTCAAACTGTCTACGCTTTGATCGATTCCTGGAATACCAGTAGCAGTTTCCAAAGAACATCTGGAGGCATTCTGTGATCTGCGCACTTTCAGAGTGTTCATGAAACAAAAAAATTGCATCGGGATTGAATACAACAGACACCAGGCGAACTTTTCTCCATGCGAGTTATGTCTCAAACTGTCTACACTTTCATCGATTCCTGGAAGACCAGTAGTAGTTTACGAAGCACATCTGGAGTCATTCTGTAATCTCTGGACCTTCAGAGTGTTTATGAAACACTGAAACAGCATCGGGATTGAATACAAGAGCCACAATGCGGACTCTTCTCCATGGGAGTAATGTCTCAAACTATCTACGCTTTGATCGATTCCTGGGAGACCAATAGTAGTTTCCGAAGCACATCTGGAGGCATTCTGTAATTTGTCGACCTTCAGAGTGTTGATGAAACACAGAAATAGCATCAGGGTAGAATACAACAGGCACCAGGCGGACTTTTCTCCATAGGACTAATGTCTCAAACTGTCTACTCTTTGATCGATTCCTGGGAAACCAGTAGTAGTTTCCGAAGTACATCTGGAGGCTTTCTGTAATCTGTGGACCTTCAGAATGTTGATGAAACACAGAAATTGCATCGGGATTGAATACAACAGGCACCCTGCGGACTTTTCTCCATGGGAGTAATGTCTCAAACTGTCTTTTCTTTGATCGATAATTGGAACACTAGTAGGAGTTTCCGAAGCACATCTGGAAGCATTCTGTAATCTGTGGACCTTCAGACGGTGGATGAAACACAGAAATTGCATCGGGATTGCATACAACATTCACCATGTGGACTTTTCTCCACGGGAGTAATGTGTCAAACTGTCTACGCTTTGATAGTTCCCTGAGAGACAAGTAATAGCTTCCGAAGCACATCTGGAGTCATTCTGTAATCTTTGGACCTTAAGAGTGTTTATCAAACACTAAAATGGCATCGGGATTGAATACAACAGGCGCCATGCGGACTTCTCTCCATGAGAGTAATGTCTCAAACTGTCTACGCTTTGATCGATTCCTGGAAGACCAGTAGTAGCTCCCGAAGCACACCTGGAGGCATTCTGTAGTCCGTGGGCCATCAGAGTGTTGATTAAACACAGAAATTGCATTGGGGTTCAATACATCAAGCACAATGCGGACTTTTCTCCATGGGAGTAATGTCTCAAACTGTCTATGCTTTGATCGATTCCTGGAAGACCAGTAGTAGTTCCCGAAGCACATCTGGAAGCATTCTGTAATCTGTGGACCTTCAGAGTGTTGATGAAACACAGAAATAGCATCGAGGTTGAATAGAACAGGCACCATGCGGACTTTTCACCATGGGAGTAATGTCTCAAATTGTCTACGCTGTGATCGATTCCTGGAAGACCAGTAGTAGCTTCCGAAGCACATCTGGAGGCATTTTGTAATCTGTGGAGCTTCAGAGTGTTCATGAAACACAGATATTGCATCGGGATTGAATACAACAGGCACCATGCGGAGTTTTCTCCATGGGAGTATTGTCTCAAACTGCCTACGCTTTGATCGATTCCTGGAAGATCAGTATTAATTCCCGAAACAGATCTATAGGCATTCTGCAATCTGTGGACCTTCGGAATGTTGATGAAGCACAGAAATAGCATCGAGATTGAATACAACAGGCACCATGCGGACTTCTCTACATGGGAGTAATGTCTCAAACTGTCTACGCTTTGATCGATTCCTGGAAGACCAGTAGTAGTTTTCGAAGCACACCTGGAGGCATTCTGTAATCTGTGGACCTTCAGAGTGTTAATGAAACACTAAAATAGCATCAGGGTAGAATACAACATGCACCAGGCGGACTTTTCTCCATGGGAGTAATGTCTCAAAGTGTCAACGCTTTGATCGAATCCTGGAAGATCAGTAGTAGTTTCCGAAGCACATCTGGAGGAATTGTGTAATCTGTGGACCTTCAGAGTGTTGATGAAACACAGAAATAGCATCAGGGTAGAATACAACAGGCACCATGTGGACTTTTCTCCATGGGAGTAATGTCTCAAAGTGTCAACGCTTTGATCGAATCCTGGAAGACCAGTAGTAGTTTCCAAAGCACATCCGGAGGCATTCTGTAGTCTTTGGACCTTCAGACGGTTGATGAAACACAGAAATTGCATCGGGATTGCATACAACATTCACCATGTGGACTTTTCTCCATGGGAGTAATGTCTCAAATTGTCTACGCTTTGATCGTTCCCTGGGAGGCAAATAGTAGTTTCCGAAGCACATCTGGAGTCATTCTGTAATCTTTGGACCTTCAGAGTGTTGATCAAATACAGAAATATCATCGGGATTGAATACAACAGGCGCCATGGGGACTTCTCTCCATGGGAGTAATATCTCAATCTGTCTACGATTTGATCGATTCCTGGAAGACGAGTAGTACTTCCGATGCACATCTGGAGGCATTCTGTAATCTGTGGGCCTTCAGAGTGTTGATCAAACACAGAAATTGCATCAGGGTTCAATACATCAGGCACAATGCGGACTTTTCTCCATGGGAGTAATGTCTCGAATTGTCTTCGCTTTGATCGATTCCTGGAAGACCAGTATTAATTCCCGAAACAGATCTGGAGGCATTCTGTAATCTGTGGACCTTCAGAATGTTGATGAAACACAGAAATAGCATCGACATTGAATACAACAGGCTCCATGCGGACTTCTCTACATGGGAGTAATGTCTCAAACTGTTTACGCTATGATCGATTCCTGGAAGACCAGTAGTAGTTTCCGAAGCACATCTGGAGATATTCTGTAATCTGTGGACCAATAGAGTGTTGACGAAACACAGAAATTGCATCGGAATTGAATACAACAGGCACCAAGCGAACTTTTCTCCATGGGAGTATTGTCTCAAACTGTCTACGCTTTGATCGATTCCAGGAAGACCAGTAGTAGTTTCCGACGCACATCTGTAGGCATTCTGTAATCTGTGGATTCTCAGAGTGTTCATGAAACACTGAAATAGCATCGGGATTGAATACAACAGGCAGCATGCGAACTTTTCTGCATTGGGAGTAATGTCTCAAACTGTCTACGATTTGATCGATTCCTGGAAGACCAGTAGTAGCTTCCGAAGCACATCTGGAGGCATTCTGTAATCTGTGGAACTTCAGAGTGTTCATGAAACACAGATATTGCATCGGGATTGAATACAACAGGCAACATGAGGAGTTTTCTTCATGGGATAATTGTCTCAAACTGTCTACGTTTTCATCGATTCCTGGAAGACCAGTAGTAGTTTTCGAAGCACATCTGGAGGCATTCTGTAATCTGTGGACCTTCAGAGTGATGATGAAACACAGAAATAGCATCAGGGTAGAATACAACAGGCACCAGGCGGACTTTTCTCCATGGGAGTAATGTCTCAAACTGTCTACGCTTTGATCGATTCCTGGAAGACCAGTAGTAGTTACAAAAGCACATCCGGAGGCATTCTGTAATCTTTGGACCTTCAGACTGTTGATGAAACACAGAAATCGCATCAGGGTTGAATACAACTGGCACCATGTGGACTTTTCTCCATGGGAGTAATGTCGCAAACTGTCTACGCTTTGATCGATTCCTGGAACACCAGTAGGAGTTTCCGAAGCACATCTGGAAGCATTCTGTAATCTGTGGACCTTCAGACGGTTGATGAAACACAGAAATTGCATCAGGATTGCATACAACATTCACCATGTGGACTTTTCTCCACGGGAGTAATGTCTCAAACTGTCTACGCTTTGATCGTTCCCTGGGAGACAAGTAGTAGTTTCCGAAGCACATCTGGAGTCATTCTGTAATCTTTGGACCTTCAGAGTGTTGATCAAATACAGAAATATCATCGGGATTGAATACAACAGGCGCCATGGGGACTTCTCTCCATGGGAGAAATATCTCAATCTGTCTACGATTTGATCGATTCCTGGAAGACGAGTAGTAGTTCCCGATGCACATCTGGAGACATTCTGTAATCTGTGGGCCTTCAGAGTGTTGATCAAGCACAGAAATTGCATTAGGGTTCAATTCATCAGGCACAATGCAGACTTTTCTCCATGGGAGTAATGTCTCGAATTGTCTTCGGTTTGATCGATTCCTGGAAGACCAGTATTAATTCCCGAAACAGATCTGGAGGCATTCTGTAATCTGTGGACCTTCAGAATGTTGATGAAACACAGAAATAGCATAGAGATTGAATACAACAGACATCATGCGGACTTCTCTACATGGGAGTAATGTCTCAAACTGTTTACGCTATGATCGATTCCTGGAAGAACAGTAGTAGTTTCGATGCACATCTGGAGGCATTCTGTAATCTGTGGACCTATAGAGTGTTGACGAACACAGAAATTGCATCGCGATTGAATACAACAGGCACCATGCAGACTTTTCCCCATGGGAGTAATGTCTCAAACTCTCTACGGTTTGATCGATTCCTGGAAGACCGGTAGTAGTTTCCGAAGCACATCAGAAGGAATTCTGTAATCTGTAGAACTTCAGAGTGTTGATGAAACACAGAAATAGCATCGGGATTGAATACAACAGGCAGCATGCGAACTTTTCTGCATTGGGAGTAATGTCTTACACTCTCTACGCTTTGTACGATTCCTGGAAGACCAGTAATAGTTTCCGAAGCACTTCTGGAGGCAATATGTAATCTGTGGACCTTCAGGGTGTTGATGAAACACAGAAATTGCATCGGGGTTGAATACAACAGGCACCATGCGGACTTTTCTCCATGGGAGTAATGTCTCAAACTGTCTACGAATTGATCGATTCCTGGACGACCAGTACTAGTTTCCGAAGCTCTTCTGGAGGCATTCTGTAATCTGTGGACCTTCAGAATGATGACGAAACACTGAAATGGCATCGGGATTGAAGAGAACAAGCACCATGCTGACTTTTCTAAATCGGAGTAATGTCTCAAACTGTCTACGTTTTGATCGATTCCTGGAAGACCAATAGTAGTTTCCGAAGCACATCTGGAGGCATTCTGTAATCTGTGGACCTTCAGAGTGTTCATTAAACACAGAAATTGCATCAACATTGAATACAACAAGCACCATGCGACTTTTCTCCATGGGACTAATGTCTCAAACTGTCTACGCTTTGATCGATTCCTGAAATACCAGAAGCAGTTTCCAAAGAGCATCTGGAGGCATTCTGTAATCTGCGCACTTTCAGAGTGTTCATGAAACACAAAAATTGCATCGGGATTGAATACAACAGGCTCCAAGCGAACTTTTCTCCATGGGAGTAATGTCTCAAACTGTCTACACTTTCATCGATTCCTGGAAGACCAGTAGAAGTTTTCGAAGCACATCTGGAGGCATTCTGTAGTCTGTGGACCTATAGAGTGTTGACGAAACACAGAAATCGCATCGCGATTGAGTATAACAGGCACCATGCGGACTTTTCCCCATGGGAGTAATGTCTGAAACTCTCTACGGTTTGATAGATTCCTGGAAGACCAGTAGTAGTTTCCGAAACACATCGGAAGGCATTCTGTAATCTGTAGAACTTCAGAGTGTTCATGAAACACTGATATAGCATCGGGATTGAATACAACAGGCAGCATGCGAACTATTCTGCATTGGGAGTAATGTCTCAAACTCTCTCCGCTTTGATCGATTCCTGGAAGACCAGTAATAGTTTCCGAAGCACTTCTGGAGGCAATATGTAATCTGTGGACCTTCAGGGGATTGATGAAACACAGAATTTGCATCGGGGTTGAATACAACAGGCACCATGCGGAATTTTCTCCATGGGAGTAATGTGTCAAACTGTCTACGCTTTGATCGATTCCTGGAAAGCCAGTAGTAGTTTCCGAAGCATAACTGGAGGCACTCTGTAATCTGTGGACATTCAGAGTGTTCATGAATCACAGTAATTATATCGGGGTTGAATAATACAGGCACAATGCCGACTTTTCTCTCTGGGAGTATTGTTTCAAACTGTCTACATTTTGATCGATTCCTGGAAGACCAGTAGAAGTTTCGGAAGCACATCTGGAGGCATTCTGTAATGTGTGGACTTACAGAGTGTTCATGAAACGCAGATATTGCATCGGGATTGAATACAACAGCACCATGCGGAGTTTTCTCCATGGGAGTATTGTCTCAAACTGTCTACAATTTGATCGATTCCTGGAAGACCAGTAGCAGTTAGCGAAGTACATCTGGAGGCATACTGTAATCTGTGGACCTTCAGAGTGTTGATGAAACACAGAAATTGCATCGCGATTGAATACAACAGGCACCATGCGGACTATTCTCCATGGGAGTAATGTCTCAAATTGTCTACGCTTTGATCGATTCCTAGAAGACCAGTAGTAGTTTTCGAAGCACATCTGGAGGCATTCTATAATGTGTGGACCTACAGAGTGTTCATGAAACGCAGATATTGCATCGGGATTGAATACAACAGGCACCATGCGGACTTTTCTCCATGGGAGTATTGTGTCAAACTGTCTACGCTTTGATCGATTCCTGGAAGACCAGTAATAGTGTCCGAAGCACTTCTGGATTCAATATGTGATCTGTGGACCTTCAGAGTGTTGATGAAACACCGAATTTGCATCGCGGTTGAATACAATAGGCACCATGCGGACTTTTCTCCATGGGAGTAATGTCTCAAATTGTCTACGATTTGATCGATTCCTGGAAGACCGCTAGTAGTTTCCGAAGCACATCTGGAGGCATTCCATAATGTGTGTACCTTCAGAGTGTTGATGAAACACAGAAATAGCATCGGGATTGAATACAACAGGCTCCATGCGGAATTTTCTCCATGGGAGTAATGTCCAAAACTGTGTACACTTTGAGCGTTTCCTGGAAGACCAGTAGTAGTTTCCGAAGCCCATTTGGAGGCATTCTGTAAGCTGTATAGCTTCAGAGTGTTGATGAAACAAAAAATTGCATCGGAATTGAATACAACAGGCACCATTCTGACTTTTCTGCATGGGTGTAATGTCTCAAAATATCTACGTTTTTATCGTTACCTGGAAGACCAGTAGTAGTTTCCGAAGCACATTTGGAGGCATTTTGTAATCTGTGGACCTTCAGAGTGCTGATGAAAAACAGGAATTGCATCGTGATGGAATACAACATTCACCATGCGGACTTATCTCCATGGGAGTTATGTCTCAAACTGTCTACGCTTTGATCGTTCCCTGGGAGACCACTAGTAGTTTCCAAAGCACATCTGGAGGCATTCAGTAATCTTTGGACCTTCATAGTGTTGATGAAACACATAAATTGCATCGGGATTGAATACAACAGACACCATGCGCACTTTTCTCAATGGGAGTAATGTCTCAAACTGTCTACGTTTTGATCGTTCCCTGGAAGGCCAGTAGCCATTTCCGAAGCACTTCTGGAGGCATTCTGTAATCTGTGGACCTTCACAATGTTGGTGAAACAAAAAATTGCATCAGGATTGAATTCAACAGGCACCATGCGGACTTTTTTCCATCAGGGTAATGTCTCAAATTGTCTACGATTTGCTCGTTCCCTGGCAGACCAATAGTAGTTTCCGAAGTACATCTGGAGGCAGTTTGTAATCTGTGGCCATCAGAGTGTTGATGAAACACAGAAATTGCATCGGGATGGAATACAACGGGCACCATGCGGACTTTTCTCTATACTAGTAATGTCTCAAACTGTATACGTTTTGATCGTTCGCTGGAAGACCAATAGTAGTTTCCGAAGCACATCTGGAGGCATTATGTAATCTGTGGACTTTCAGAGTGTTGATGAAACACAGAAATTGCATCGGGATTGAATACAACGGGCACCATGCGGACTTTTCTACATGGGAGTAATGTCTCAAACTGTCTACGCTTTGATTGATTCCTGGAATACCAGTAGCAGTGTGCAAATAACATCTGGAGGCATTCTGTGATCTGCGCACTTTCAGAGTGTTCATGAAACAAAAAAATTGCATCGTGATTGAATACATCAGACACCAAGCGAACTTTTCTCCATGGGAGTAATGTCTCAAACTGTCTACAAATCATCGATTCCTGGAAGACCAGCAGTTGTTCCCGAAGCACATCTGGAGACATTCTGTAATCTGTGGGCCTTCAGAGTGTTGATGAAAGACAGAAATAGCATCAGGGTAGAATACAACAGGCACCAGGCGGACTTATCTCCATGGGAGTAATGTCTCAAACTGTCTACGGTTTGATCGATTCCTGGAAGATCAGTAGTAGTTTCCAAAGCAGATACGGAGGCATTCTGTAACCTTTGGACCTTCAGAGTGTTGATGAAACTAAGAAATTGCATCGGGATTGAATACAAAAGGCACCATGCGGACTTTTCTAAATGGGAGTAATATCCTAAACGGTCTACGCTTTGATCGATGTTTGGAAGACCACTACCAGTTTATGAAGCACATCTGGAGGCATTCTGTATCTGTGGACCTTCAGAGTGTTCATTAAACACAGAAATTGCATCGGGATTGAAAACAACAAGCACCATGTGACTATTCTCCATGGGACTAATGTCTCAAACTGTCTACGCTTTGATCGATTCCTGGAATACCAGTAGCAGTTTCCAAAGAACATCTGGAGGCATTCTGTGATCTGCGCACTTTCAGAGTGTTCATGAAACAAAAAAATTGCATCGGGATTGAATACAACAGACACCAAGCGAACTTTTCTCCATGCGAGTTATGTCTCAAACTGTCTACACTTTCATCGATTCCTGGAAGACCAGTAGTAGTTTACGAAGCACATCTGGAGTCATTCTGTAATCTCTGGACCTTCAGAGTGTTTATGAAACACTGAAACAGCATCGGGATTGAATACAAGAGCCACAATGCGGACTCTTCTCCATGGGAGTAATGTCTCAAACTGTCTACGCTTTGATCGATTCCTGGAAGACCATTAGTAGTTTCCGAAGCACATCTGGAGGCATTCTGTAATTTGTCGACCTTCAGAGTGTTGATGAAACACAGATATAGCATCAGGGTAGAATACAACAGGCACCAGGCGGACTTTTCTCCATAGGACTAATGTCTCAAAGTGTCTACTCTTTGATCGATTCCTGGGAAACCAGTAGTAGTTTCCGAAGTACATCTGGAGGCTTTCTGTAATCTGTGGACCTTCAGAATGTTGATGAAACACAGTAATTGCATCGGGATTGAATACAACAGGCACCCTGCGGACTTTTCTCCATGGGAGTAATGTCTCAAACTGTCTCTTCTTTGATCGATAAGTGGAACACTAGTAGGAGTTTCCGAAGCACATCTGGAAGCATTCTGTAATCTGTGGACCTTCAGACGGTGGATGAAACACAGAAATTGCATCGGGATTGCATACAACATTCACCATGTGGACTTTTCTCCACGGGAGTAATGTGTCAAACTGTCTACGCTTTGATAGTTCCCTGAGAGACAAGTAATAGCTTCCGAAGCACATCTGGAGTCATTCTGTAATCTTTGGACCTTAAGAGTGTTTATCAAACACTAAAATGGCATCGGGATTGAATACAACAGGCGCCATGCGGACTTCTCTCCATGAGAGTAATGTCTCAAACTGTCTACGCTTTGATCGATTCCTGGAAGACCAGTAGTAGCTCCCGAAGCACACCTGGAGGCATTCTGTAGTCCGTGGGCCATCAGAGTGTTGATTAAACACAGAAATTGCATCGGGGTTCAATACATCAAGCACAATGCGGACTTTTCTCCATGGGAGTAATGTCTCAAACTGTCTATGCTTTGATCGATTCCTGGAAGACCAGTATTAATTCCCGAAACAGATCTATAGGCATTCTGTAATCTGTGGACCTTCAGAATGTTGATGAAGCACAGAAATAGCATCGAGGTTGAATAGAACAGGCACCATGCGGACTTTTCACCATGGGAGTAATGTCTCAAATTGTCTACGCTGTGATCGATTCCTGGAAGACCAGTAGTAGCTTCCGAAGCACATCTGGAGGCATTTTGTAATCTGTGGAGCTTCAGAGTGTTCATGAAACACAGATATTGCATCGGGATTGAATACAACAGGCACCATGCGGAGTTTTCTCCATGGGAGTATTGTCTCAAACTGTCTACGCTTTGATCGATTCCTGGAAGACCAGTATTAATTCCCGAAACAGATCTATAGGCATTCTGTAATCTGTGGACCTTCAGAATGTTGATGAAGCACAGAAATAGCATCGAGATTGAATACAACAGGCACCATGCGGACTTCTCTACATGGGAGTAATGTCTCAAACTGTCTACGCTTTGATCGATTCCTGGAAGACCAGTAGTAGTTTTCGAAGCACACCTGGAGGCATTCTGTAAAATGTGGACCTTCAGAGTGTTGATGAAACACAGAAATAGCATCAGGGTAGAATACAACAGGCACCAGGCGGACTTTTCTCCATGGGAGTAATGTCTCAAAGTGTCAACGCTTTGATCGAATCCTGGAAGATCAGTAGTAGTTTCCGAAGCACATCTGGAGGAATTGTGTAATCTGTGGACCTTCAGAGTGTTGATGAAACACAGAAATAGCATCAGGGTAGAATACAACAGGCACCATGTGGACTTATCTCCATGGGAGTAATGTCTCAAAGTGTCAACGCTTTGATCGAATCCTGGAAGACCAGTAGTAGTTTCCAAAGCACATCCGGAGGCATTCTGTAGTCTTTGGACCTTCAGACGGTTGATGAAACACAGAAATTGCATCGGGATTGCATACAACATTCACCATGTGGACTTTTCTCCACGGGAGTAATGTCTCAAACTGTCTACGCTTTGATCGTTCCCTGGGAGGCAAATAGTAGTTTCCGAAGCACATCTGGAGTCATTCTGTAATCTTTGGACCTTCAGAGTGTTGATGAATTACAGAAATATCATCGGGATTGAATACAACAGGCGCCATGGGGACTTCTCTCCATGGGAGTAATATCTCAATCTGTCTACGATTTGATCGATTCCTGGAAGACGAGTAGTAGTTCCGATGCACATCTGGAGGCATTCTGTAATCTGTGGGCCTTCAGAGTGTTGATCAAACACAGAAATTGCATCGGGGTTCAATACATCAGGCACAATGCGGACTTTTCTCCATGGGAGTAATGTCTCGAATTGTCTTCGCTTTGATCGATTCCTGGAAGACCAGTATTAATTCCCGAAACAGATCTGGAGGCATTCTGTAATCTGTGGACCTTCAGAATGTTGATGAAACACAGAAATAGCATCGAGATTGAATACAACAGGCTCCATGCGGACTTCTCTACATGGGAGTAATGTCTCAAACTGATTACGCTATGATCGATTCCTGGAAGACCAGTAGTAGTTTCCGAAGCACATCTGGAGGTATTCTGTAATCTGTGGACCAATAGAGTGTTGACGAAACATAGAAATAGCATCGGGATTGAATACAACAGGCACCAAGCGAACTTTTCTCCATGGGAGTATTGTCTCAAACTGTCTACGCTTTGATCGATTCCAGGATGACCAGTAGTAGTTTCCGAAGCACATCTGTAGGCATTCTGTAATCTGTGGATTCTCAGAGTGTTCATGAAACACTGAAATAGCATCGGGATTGAATACAACAGGCAGCATGCGAACTTTTCTGCATTGGGAGTAATGTCTCAAACTGTCTACGATTTGATCGATTCCTGGAAGACCAGTAGTAGCTTCCGAAGCACATCTGGAGGCATTCTGTAATCTGTGGAACTTTAGAGTGTTCATGAAACACAGATATTGCATCGGGATTGAATACAACAGGCAACATGAGGAGTTTTCTCCATGGGAGTATTGTCTCAAACTGTCTACGTTTTGATCGATTCCTGGAAGACCAGTAGTAGTTTCCAAAGAACATCTGGAGACATACTGTACTCTGTGGACCTTCAGAGTGTTCATTAAACACAGAAATTGCATCAAGATTGAATACAACAAGCACCATGCGCCTTTTCTCCATGGGACTAATGTCTCAACTGCCTACGCTTTGATCGATTCCTGGAATACCAGTAGCAGTTTCCAAAGAACATCTGGAGGCATTCTGTAATCTGCGCACTTTCAGAGTGTTCATGAAACACAAAAATTGCATCGGGATTGAATACAACAGGTACCAAGCGAACTTTTCTCCATGGGGGTAATGTCTCAAACTGTCTACACTTTCATCGATTCCTAGAAGACCAGTAGTAGTTTACGAAGCACATCTGGAGTCATTCTGTAATCTGTGGACCTTCAGAGTGTTTATGAAACACTGAAATAGCATCGGGATTGAATACAAGAGCCACAATGCGGACTTTCTCCATGGGAGTAATGTCTCAAACTGTCTACGCTTTGATCGATTCCTGGAAGACCAGTAGTAGTTTTTGAAGCACATCTGGAGGCATTCTGTAATCTGTGGACCTTCAGAGTGTTGATGAAACACAGAAATAGCATCAGGGTAGAATACAACAGGCACCAGGCGGACTTTTCTCCATGGGAGTAATGTCTCAAACTGTCAACGCTTTGATCGAATCCTGGAATATCAGTAGTAGTTTCCGAAGCACATCTGGAGGAATTGTGTTATCTGTGGACCTTCAGAGAGATGATGAAACACAGAAATTCGATCGGGATTGAATACAACAGGAACCATGCGAACTTTTCTCCATGGGAGTAATGTCTCAAACTGTCTACGCTTTGATCGATTCCTGGAAGACCAGTAGTAGTTTCCAAAGCACATCCGGAGGATTTCTGTAATCTTTGGACATTCAGACTGTTGATGAAACACAGAAATTGCATCAGGGTTGAATACAACAGGCACCATGTGGACTTTTCTCCATGGGAGTAATGTCTCAAACTGTCTACGATTTGATCGATTCCTGGAACACCAGTAGGAGTTTCCGAAGCACATCTGGAAACATTCTGTAATCTGTGGACCTTTAGACGGTTGATGAAACACAGAAATTGCATCAGGATTGCATACAACATTCACCATGTGGACTTTTCTCCACGGGAGTAATGTCTCAAACTGTCTACGCTTTGATCGATTCCTAGAAGACCAGTAGTAGTTTTCGAAGCACATCTGGAGGCATTCTGTAATCTGTGGACCTACACAATGTTGGTGAAACAAAAAATTGCATCAGGATTGAATTCAACAGGCACCATGCGGACTTTTTTCCATCAGGGTAATGTCTCAAATTGTCTACGCTTTGCTCGTTCCCTGGCAGACCAATAGTAGTTTCCGAAGTACATCTGGAGGCAGTTTGTAATCTGTGGCCTTCAGAGTGTTGATGAAACACAGAAATTGCATCGGGATGGAATACAACGGGCACCATGCGGACTTTTCTCTATACTAGTAATGTCTCAAACTGTATACGTTTTGATCGTTCCCTGGAAGACCAATAGTAGTTTCCGAAGCACATCTGAAGGCATTATGTAATCTGTGGACTTTCAGAGTGTTGATGAAACACAGAAATTGCATCGGGATTGAATACAACGGGCACCACGCGGACTTTTCTACATGGGAGTAATGTCTCAAACTGTCTAGGCTTTCATCGATTCCTGGGAGACCAGTAGCGGTTACCGAAGCACATCTGGAGGCATTCTATATCCTGTGGTACCTTCAGAGTGCTGGTGAAACACAGAAATTGCATCGTGATGGAATAGTAGTTTCCGAAGTACATCTGGAGGCAGTTTGTAATCTGTGGCCTTCAGAGTGCTGATGAAAAACAGGAATTGCATCGTGATGGAATACAACATTCACCATGCGTACTTATCTCCATGGGAGTAATGTCTCAAATTGTCTACGATTTGATCGATTCCTGGAAGACCGCTAGTAGTTTCCGAAGCACATCTGGAGGCATTCCATAATGTGTGTACCTTCAGAGTGTTGATGAAACACAGAAATAGCATCGGGATTGAATACAACAGGCTCCATGCGGAATTTTCTCCATGGGAGTAATGTCCAAAACTGTGTACACTTTGAGCGTTTCCTGGAAGACCAGTAGTAGTTTCCGAAGCCCATTTGGAGGCATTCTGTAAGCTGTATAGCTTCAGAGTGTTGATGAAACAAAAAATTGCATCGGAATTGAATACAACAGGCACCATTCTGACTTTTCTGCATGGGTGTAATGTCTCAAAATATCTACGTTTTTATCGTTACCTGGAAGACCAGTAGTAGTTTCCGAAGCACATTTTCAGGCATTTTGTTATCTGTGGACCTTCAGAGTGCTGATGAAAAACAGGAATTGCATCGTGATGGAATACAACATTCACCATGCGGACTTATCTCCATGGGAGTTATGTCTCAAACTGTCTACGCTTTGATCGTTCCGTGGAAGACCACTAGTAGTTTCCAAAGCACATCTGGAGGCATTCAGTAATCTTTGGACCTTCATAGTGTTGATGAAACACATAAATTGCATCGGGATTGAATACAACAGACACCATGCGCACTTTTCTCAATGGGAGTAATGTCTCAAACTGTCTCCTTTTTGATCGTTCCCTGGAAGACCAGTAGCAATTTCCGAAGCACTTCTGGAGGCATTCTGTAATCTGTGGACCTTCACAATGTTGGTGAAACAAAAAATTGCATCAGGATTGAATTCAACAGGCACCATGCGGACTTTTTTCCATCAGGGTAATGTCTCAAATTGTCTACGCTTTGCTCGTTCCCTGGCAGACCAATAGTAGTTTCCGAAGTTCATCTGGAGGCAGTTTGTAATCTGTGGCCTTCAGAGTGTTGATGAAACACAGAAATTGCATCGGGATGGAATACAACGGGCACCATGCGGACTTTTCTCTATACTAGTAATGTCTCAAACAGTATACGTTTTGATCGTTCCCTGGAAGACCAATAGTAGTTTCCGAAGCACATCTGGAGGCATTATGTAATCTGTGGACTTTCAGAGTGTTGATGAATTACAGAAATTGCATCGGGATTGAATACAACGGGCACCACGCGGACTTTTCTACATGGGAGTAATGTCTCAAACTGTCTAGGCTTTCATCGATTCCTGGGAGACCAGTAGCGGTTACCGAAGCACATCTGGAGGCATTCTATATCCTGTGGTACCTTCAGAGTGCTGGTGAAACACAGAAATTGCATCGTGATGGAATACAACATTCACCATGCGCCTTTTCTCCATGGGACTAATGTCTCAAACTGCCTACGCTTTGATCGATTCCTGGAATACCAGTAGCAGTTTGCAAATAACATCTGGAGGCATTCTGTGATCTGCGCACTTTCAGAGTGTTCATGAAACAAAAAAATTGCATCGTGATTGAATATATCAGACACCAAGCGAACTTTTCTCCATGGGAGTAATGTCTCAAACTGTCTACAAATCATCGATTCCTGGAAGACCAGCAGTTGTTCCCGAAGCACATCTGGAGACATTCTGTAATCTGTGGGCCTTCAGAGTGTTGATGAAACACAGAAATAGCATCAGGGTAGAATACAACAGGCACCAGGCGGACTTATCTCCATGGGAGTAATGTCTCAAACTGTCTACGGTTTGATCGATTCCTGGAAGATCAGTAGTAGTTTCCAAAGCAGATACGGAGGCATTCTGTAACTTTTGGACCTTCAGAGTGTTGATGAAACTAAGAAATTGCATAGGGATTGAATACAAAAGGCACCATGCGGACTTTTCTAAATGGGAGTAATATCCTAAACGGTCTACGCTTTGATCGATGTTTGGAAGACCACTACCAGTTTATGAAGCACATCTGGAGGCATTCTGTAATCTGTGGACCTTCAGAGTGTTCATTAAACACAGAAATTGCATCGGGATTGAATACAACAGACACCAAGCGAACTTTTCTCCATGCGAGTTATGTCTCAAACTGTCTACACTTTCATCGATTCCTGGAAGACCAGTAGTAGTTTACGAAGCACATCTGGAGTCATTCTGTAATCTCTGGACCTTCAGAGTGTTTATGAAACACTGAAATAGCATCGGGATTGAATACAAGAGCCACAATGCGGACTCTTCTCCATAGGAGTAATGTCTCAAACTGTCTACGCTTTGATCGATTCCTGGAAGACCAGTAGTAGTTTCCGAAGCACATCTGGAGGCATTCTGTAATTTGTCGACCTTCAGAGTGTTGATGAAACACAGAAATAGCATCAGGGTAGAATACAACAGGCACCAGGCGGACTTTTCTCCATAGGACTAATGTCTCAAACTGTCTACTCTTTGATCGATTCCTGGGAAACCAGTAGTAGTTTCCGAAGTACATCTGGAGGCTTTCTGTAATCTGTGGACCTTCAGAATGTTGATGAAACACAGAAATTGCATCGGGATTGAATACAACAGGCACCCTGCAGACTTTTCTCCATGGGAGTAATGTCTCAAACTGTCTTTTCTTTGATCGATAAGTGGAACACTAGTAGGAGTTTCCGAAGCACATCTGGAAGCATTCTGTAATCTGTGGACCTTCAGACGGTGGATGAAACACAGAAATTGCATCGGGATTGCATACAACATTCACCATGTGGACTTTTCTCCACGGGAGTAATGTGTCAAACTGTCTACGCTTTGATAGTTCCCTGAGAGACAAGTAGTAGCTTCCGAAACACATCTGGAGTCATTCTGTAATCTTTGGACCTTAAGAGTGTTTATCAAACACTAAAATGGCATCGGGATTGAATACAACAGGCGCCATGCGGACTTCTCTCCATGAGAGTAATGTCTCAAACTGTCTACGCTTTGATCGATTCCTGGAAGACCAGTAGTAGCTCCCGAAGCATACCTGGAGGCATTCTGTAGTCCGTGGGCCATCAGAGTGTTGATTAAACACAGAAATTGCATCGGGGTTCAATACATCAAGCACAATGCGGACTTTTCTCCATGGGAGTAATGTCTCAAACTGTCTATGCTTTGATCGATTCCTGGAAGACCAGTAGTAGTTCCCGAAGCACATCTGGAAGCATTCTGTAATCTGTGGACCTTCAGAGTGTTGATGAAACACAGAAATAGCATCGAGGTTGAATAGAACAGGCACCATGCGGACTTTTCACCATGGGAGTAATGTCTCAAATTGTCTACGCTGTGATCGATTCCTGGAAGACCAGTAGTAGCTTCCGAAGCACATCTGGAGGCATTCTGTAATCTGTGGACCTTCAGAGTGTTGATGAAACACAGAAATAGCATCAGGGTAGAATACAATAGGCACCATGCGGACTTTTCTCCATGGGAGTAATGTCTCAAATTGTCTACGATTTGATCGATTCCTGGAAGACCGCTAGTAGTTTCCGAAGCACATCTGGAGGCATTCCATAATGTGTGTACCTTCAGAGTGTTGATGAAACACAGAAATAGCATCGGGATTGAATACAACAGGCTCCATGCGGAATTTTCTCCATGGGAATAATGTCCAAAACTGTGTACACTTTGAGCGTTTCCTGGAAGACCAGTAGTAGTTTCCGAAGCCCATTTGGAGGCATTATGTAAGCTTTATAGCTTCAGAGTGTTGATGAAACAAAAAATTGCATCGGAATTGAATACAACAGGCACCATTCTGACTTTTCTGCATGTGTGTAATGTCTCAAAATATCTACGTTTTTATCGTTACCTGGAAGACCAGTAGTAGTTTTCGAAGCACATTTGGAGGCATTTTGTAATCTGTGAACCTTCAGAGTGCTGATGAAAAACAGGAATTGCATCGTGATGGAATACAACATTCACCATGCGGACTTTTCTCCATGGGAGTAATGTCTCAAACTGTCTACGATTTGATCGTTCCCTGGAAGACCACTAGTAGTTTCCAAAGCACATCTGGAGGCATTCAGTAATCTTTGGACCTTCATAGTGTTGATGAAACACATAAATTGCATCGGGATTGAATACAACAGACACCATGCGCACTTTTCTCAATGGGAGTAATGTCTCAAACTGTCTACGTTTTGATCGTTCCCTGGAAGACCAGTAGCAATTTCCGAAGCACTTCTGGAGGCATTCTGTAATCTGTGGACCTTCACAATGTTGGTGAAACAAAAAATTGCATCAGGATTGAATTCAACAGGCACCATGCGGACTTTTTTCCATCAGGGTAATGTCTCAAATTGTCTACGCTTTGCTCGTTCCCTGGCAGACCAATAGTAGTTTCCGAAGTACATCTGGAGGCAGTTTGTAATCTGTGGCCTTCAGAGTGTTGATGAAACACAGAAATTGCATCGGGATGGAATACAACGTGCACCATGCGGACTTTTCTCTATACTAGTAATGTCTCAAACTGTATACGTTTTGATCGTTCCCTGGAAGACCAGTAGTAGTTTCCGAAGCACATCTGGAGGCATTATGTAATCTGTGGACTTTCAGAGTGTTGATGAAACACAGAAATTGGATCGGGATTGAATACAACAGGCACCATGCGGACGTTTCTCCATGAGCGTAATGTCTCAAACTTTCTAGCTTTACATCGTTCCTTGGAAGACCAATAGTAGTTTACGAAGCGCATCTGGAGGCACTCTGTAATCTTTGGACATTCAGAGTTTTGATGAAACACAGAAATTGCATCGCGATTGAATACAACACCCACCATGCTTACTTTTCTCCATGGGAGTAATGTCTCAAACTGTCTACGCTTTTATCGTTCCCTGGAAGACCAGTAGTAGTTTCCGAAGCACATCTGGAGGCATTCAGTAATCTTTAGAGATTCAGAGTGTTCATGAAACACAGAAATTGCATCGGGATTGAATACAACAGGTACCATGCGGACTTTTCTCCATGGGAGTAATGTCTCAAACTGTCTACGCTTTGACAGTTGACTGGAAGTGCACTAGTAGTTTCCAAAGCACAACTGGAGGCATTCAGTAATCTTTGGACCTTCATAGTGTTGATGAAACACACAAATTGCATCGGGATTGAATACAACAGACACCATGCGCACTTTTCTCAATGGGAGTAATGTCTCATACTGTCTACGCTTTGATCGTTCCCTGGAAGACCAGTAGCAATTTCCGAAGCACATCTGTGTTGATGAAACACAGAAATTGCATCGGGATTGAATACAACAGGCACCATGCGTGCTTTTCTCCGTGGGAGTAATGTCTCAAACTGTATACGCTATTATCGATTCCTGACAGACCAGTAGTAGTTTCCGAAGCCCATTTGGAGGCATTCTGTAATCTGTATAGCTTCAGAGTGTTGATGAAACAAAAAATTGCATCGGAATTGAATACAACAGGCACCATTCTGACTTTTCTGCATGGGTGTAATGTCTCAAACTATCTACGTTTTTATCGTTCCCTGGAAGACCATTAGTAGTTTCGGACGCACATTTGGAGGCATTTTGTAATCTGTGGACCTTCAGAGTGCCGATGAAAAACAGAAATTGCATCGTGATGGAATACAACATTCACCTTGCGGACTTTCCTCCATGGGAGTAATGTCTCAAACTGTCTACGTTTTGATCGTTCCCTGGAAGACCACTAGTAGTTTCCAAAGCACAACTGGAGGCATTCAGTAATCTTTGGACCTTCATAGTGTTGATGAAACACACAAATTGCATCGGGATTGAATACAACAGACACCATGCGCACTTTTCTCAATGGGAGTAATGTCTCATACTGTCTTCGCTTTGATCGTTCCCTGGAATACCAGTAGCAATTTCCAAAGCACTTCTGGAGGCATTCTGTAATCTGTGGTCCTTCAGAGTGTTGATGAAACAAAAAATTGCATCGGGATTGAATTCAACAGGCACCATGCGGACTTTTCTCCATGGGGGTAATGTCTCAAACTGTCTACGCTTTGCTCGTTCCCTGGCAGACCAATAGTAGTTTCCGAAGTACATCTGGAGGCAGTTTGTAATCTGTGGACCTTCAGAGTGTTGATGAAACACAGAAATTGCCTCGGGATTGAATACAACAGGCACCATGCAGACTTCTCTCAATGGGAGTAATGTCTGAAACTGTCTACGCTTTGCTCGTTCCCTGGCAGACCAGTAGTAGTTTCCGAAGCACACCTGGAGGCATTCTGTAGTCAGTGGGCCATCAGAGTATTGATTAAACACAGGAATTGCATCGGGGTTCAATACATCAAGCACAATGCGGACTTTTCTCCATGGGAGTAATGTCTCAAACTGTCTATGATTTGATCGATTCCTGGAAGACGAGTAGTAGTTCCCGAAGCACATCTGGATGCATTCTGTAATCTGTGGACCTTCAGAGTGTTGATGAAACACAGAAATAGCATCGAGGTTGAATACAACAGGCACCATGCGGACTTTTCACCATGGGAGTAATGTCTCAAATTGTCTACGCTGTGATCGATTCCTGGAAGACCAGTAGTAGCTTCCGAAGCACATCTGGAGGCATTCTGTAATCTGTGGAACTTCAGAGTGTTCATGAAACACAGATATTGCATCGGGATTGAATACAACAGGCACCATACGGAGTTTTCTCCATGGTAGTATTGTCTCAAACTGTCTACGATTTTGATCGATTCCTGGAAGACCAGTAGTAGTTTCCAAAGAACATCTGGAGGAATTCTGTACTCTGTGGACCTTCAGAGTATACATAACACGCAGAAATTGCATAGGGATTGAATACAACATGCACCATGCGAACTTTTCCCCATGAGAGTAATGTCTCAAACTGTCTACACTTTGATCGATTACTGGACGACCAGTAGTAGTTTCCGAAGCTCTTCTGGAGGCATTCTGTAATCTGTGGACCTTCAGAGTGTTCATTAAACACAGAAATTGCATCGGGATTGAATACAACAGACACCAAGCGAACTTTTCTCCATGGGAGTAATGTCTCAAACTGTCTACACTTTGATTGATTCCTGGAAGACCAGTAGTAGTTTCCGAAGCACATCAGGAGGCATTCTGTACTCTGTTGACCTTCAGAGTGTTCATGAAACACAGATATTGCATCGGGACTGAATACAACAGGCACCATGCGGAGTTTTCTCCACGGGAGTAATGTCTCAAACTGTCTACGCTTTGATCGATTCCTGGAAGACCAGTAGTAGTTTCCAAAGAACATCTGGAGGAATACTGTACTCTGTGGACCTTCAGAATATACATAACACGCAGAAATTGCATAGGGATTGAATACAACATGCACCATGCGAACTTTTCTCCATGAGAGTAATGTCTCAAACTGTCTACACTTTGATCGATTACTGGACGACCAGTAGTAGTTTCCGAAACTCTTCTGAAGGCATTCTGTAATCTTTGGACCTTCAGAGTGTTGATCAAATACAGAAATATCATCGGGATTGAATACAACAGGCGCCATGCAGACTTCTCTCCATGGGAGTAATATCTCAAACTGTCTACGATTTGATCGATCCCTGGAATACCAGTAGTAGTTCCCGAAGCACATCTGGAGGCATTCTGTAATCTGTGGGCCTTCAGAGTGTTGATCAAACACAGAAATAGCATCGGGGTTCAATACATCAGGCACAATGCGGACTTTTCGCCATGGGAGTAATGTCTCGAACTGTCTACGCTTTGATCTATTCCTGGAACACCAGTAGGAGTGTCCGAAGCACATCTGGAAGCATTCTGTAATCTGTGGACCTTCAGACGGTTGATGAAACACAGAAACTGCATCGGGATTTCATACAACATTCACCATGTGGACTTTTCTCCACGGGAGTAATGTCTCAAACTGTTTACGCTATGATCGATTCCTGGAAGACAAGTAGTAGTTTCCGAAGCACATCTGGAGGCATTCTGTAATCTGTGGACCAATAGAGTGTTGACGAAACACAGAAATTGCATCGCGAATGAATTCAACAGGCACCATGCGGACTCTTCTCCATGGGAGTAATGTCTCAAACTGTCTACGCTTTGACAGTTGACTGGAAGTGCACTAGTAGTTTCCAAAGCACAACTGGAGGCATTCAGTAATCTTTGGACCTTCATAGTGTTGATGAAACACACAAATTGCATCGGGATTGAATACAACAGACACCATGCGCACTTTTCTCAATGGGAGTAATGTCTCATACTGTCTACGCTTTGATCGTTCCCTGGAAGACCAGTAGCAATTTCCGAAGCACATCTGTGTTGATGAAACACAGAAATTGCATCGGGATTGAATACAACAGGCACCATGCGTGCTTTTCTCCGTGGGAGTAATGTCTCAAACTGTATACGCTATTATCGATTCCTGACAGACCAGTAGTAGTTTCCGAAGCCCATTTGGAGGCATTCTGTAATCTGTATAGCCTCACAGTGTTGATGAAACAAAAAATTGCATCGGAATTGAATACAACAGGCACCATTCTGACTTTTCTGCATGGGTGTAATGTCTCAAACTATCTACGTTTTTATCGTTCCCTGGAAGACCATTAGTAGTTTCGGAAGCACATTTGGAGGCATTTTGTAATCTGTGGACCTTCAGAGTGCCGATGAAAAACAGAAATTGCATCGTGATGGAATACAACATTCACCTTGCGGACTTTCCTCCATGGGAGTAATGTCTCAAACTGTCTACGTTTTGATCGTTCCCTGGAAGACCACTAGTAGTTTCCAAAGCACAACTGGAGGCATTCAGTAATCTTTGGACCTTCATAGTGTTGATGAAACACACAAATTGCATCGGGAGTGAATACAACAGACACCATGCGCACTTTTCTCAATGGGAGTAATGTCTCATACTGTCTTCGCTTTGATCGTTCCCTGGAATACCAGTAGCAATTTCCAAAGCACTTCTGGAGGCATTCTGTAATCTGTGGTCCTTCAGAGTGTTGATGAAACAAAAAATTGCATCGGGATTGAATTCAACAGGCACCATGCGGACTTTTCTCCATGGGGGTAATGTCTCAAACTGTCTACGCTTTGCTCGTTCCCTGGCAGACCAATAGTAGTTTCCGAAGTACATCTGGAGGCAGTTTGTAATCTGTGGACCTTCAGAGTGTTGATGAAACACAGAAATTGCCTCGGGATTGAATACAACAGGCACCATGCAGACTTCTCTCAATGGGAGTAATGTCTGAAACTGTCTACGCTTTGATCGATTCCTGGAAGACCAGTAGTAGTTTCCGAAGCACACCTGGAGGCATTCTGTAGTCAGTGGGCCATCAGAGTGTTGATTAAACACAGGAATTGCATCGGGGTTCAATACATCAAGCACAATGCGGACTTTTCTCCATGGGAGTAATGTCTCAAACTGTCTATGATTTGATCGATTCCTGGAAGACGAGTAGTAGTTCCCGAAGCACATCTGGATGCATTCTGTAATCTGTGGACCTTCAGAGTGTTGATGTAACACAGAAATAGCATCGAGGTTGAATACAACAGGCACCATGCGGACTTTTCACCATGGGAGTAATGTCTCAAATTGTCTACGCTGTGATCGATTCCTGGAAGACCAGTAGTAGCTTCCGAAGCACATCTGGAGGCATTCTGTAATCTGTGGAACTTCAGAGTGTTCATGAAACACAGATATTGCATCGGGATTGAATACAACAGGCACCATGCGGAGTTTTCTCCATGGTAGTATTGTCTCAAACTGTCTACGCTTTGATCGATTCCTGGAAGACCAGTAGTAGTTTCCAAAGAACATCTGGAGGAATTCTGTACTCTGTGGACCTTCAGAGTATACATAACACGCAGAAATTGCATAGGGATTGAATACAACATGCACCATGCGAACTTTTCTCCATGAGAGTAATGTCTCAAACTGTCTACACTTTGATCGATTACTGGACGACCAGTAGTAGTTTCCGAAGCTCTTCTGGAGGCATTCTGTAATCTGTGGACCTTCAGAATGTTGATGAAAGACTGAAATGGCATCGGGATTGAATAGAACAACCACCATGCTGACTTTTCTCCATCGGAGTAATGTCTCAAACTGTCTACGCTTTGATCGATTCCTGGAAGACCAATAGCAGTTTCCGAAGCACATCTGGAGGCATTCTGTAATCTGTGGACCTTCAGAGTGTTCATTAAACACAGAAATTGCATCGGGATTGAATACAACAGACACCAAGCGAACTTTTCTCCATGGGAGTAATGTCTCAAACTGTCTACACTTTGATTGATTCCTGGAAGACCAGTAGTAGTTTCCGAAGCACATCAGGAGGCATTCTGTACTCTGTTGCCCTTCAGAGTGTTCATGAAACACAGATATTGCATCGGGATTGAATACAACAGGCACCATGCGGAGTTTTCTCCACGGGAGTAATGTCTCAAACTGTCTACGCTTTGATCGATTCCTGGAAGACCAGTAGTAGTTTCCAAAGAACATCTGGAGGAATTCTGTACTCTGTGGACCTTCAGAGTATACATAACACGCAGAAATTGCGTAGGGATTGAATACAACATGCACCATGCGAACTTTTCTCCATGAGAGTAATGTCTCAAACTGTCTACACTTTGATCGATTACTGGACGACCAGTAGTAGTTTCCGAAACTCTTCTGAAGGCATTCTGTAATCTTTGGACCTTCTGAGTGTTGATCAAATACAGAAATATCATCGGGATTGAATACAACAGGCGCCATGCAGACTTCTCTCCATGGGAGTAATATCTCAATCTGTCTACGATTTGATCGATTCCTGGAATACCAGTAGTAGTTCCCGAAGCACATCTGGAGGCATTCTGTAATCTGTGGGCCTTCAGAGTGTTGATCAAACACAGATATTGCATCGGGGTTCAATACATCAGGCACAATGCGGACTTTTCGCCATGGGAGTAATGTCTCGAACTGTCTACGCTTTGATCTATTCCTGGAACACCAGTAGGAGTGTCCGAAGCACATCTGGAAGCATTCTGTAATCTGTGGACCTTCAGACGGTTGATGAAACACAGAAACTGCATCGGGATTTCATACAACATTCACCATGTGGACTTTTCTCCACGGGAGTAATGTCTCAAACTGTTTACGCTATGATCGATTCCTGGAAGACCAGTAGTAGTTTCCGAAGCACATCTGGAGGCATTCTGTAATCTGTGGACCAATAGAGTGTTGACGAAACACAGAAATTGCATCGCGATTGAATTCAACAGGCACCATGCGGACTTTTCTCCATGGGAGTAATGTCTCAAACTCTCTACGGTTTGATCGATTCCTGGAAGACCAGTAGTAGTTTCCGAAGCACATCAGAAGGTATTCTGTAATCTGTAGAACTTCAGAGTGTTGATGAAACACACAAATTGCATCGGGATTGAATACAACAGACAACATGCGCACTTTCCTCAATGGGAGTAATGTCTCATACTGTCTTCGCTTTGATCGTTCCCTGGAATACCAGTAGCAATTTCCAAAGCACTTCTGGAGGCATTCTGTAATCTGTGGTCCTTCAGAGTGTTGATGATACAAAAAATTGCATCGGGATTGAATTCAACAGGCACCATGCGAACTTTTCTCCATAAGAGTAATGTCTCAAACTGTCTACACTTTGATCGATTCCTGGACGACCAGTAGTAGTTTCCGAAGCTCTTCTGAAGGCATTCTGTAATCTGTGGACCTTCAGAATGATGATGAAACACTGAAATGGCATCGGGATTGAATAGAACAAGCACCATGCTGACTTTTCTCCATCGGAGTAATGTCTCAAACTGTCTACGCTTTGATCGATTCCTGGAAGACCAATAGTAGTTTCCGAAGCACATCTGGAAGCATTCTGTAATCTGTGGACCTTCAGAGTGTTCATTAAACACAGAAATTGCATCAAGATTGAATACAACAAGCACCAGGCGGACTTTTCTCCATGGGAGTAATGTCTCAAACTGTCAACGCTTTGATCGAATCCTGGATGATCAGTAGTAGTTTGCGAAGCACACCTGGAGGAATTGTGTAATCTGTGGACTTTCAGAGAGTTGATGAAACACAGAAAGTCGATCGGGATTGACTACAACAGGAACCATGCGAACTTTTCTCCATGGGAGTAATGTCTCAAACTGTCTATGCTTTGATCGATTCCTGGAAGACCAGTAGTAGTTTCCAAAGCACATCCGGAGGCATTCTGTAATCTTTGGACCTTCAGACTGTTGATGAAACACAGAAATTGCATCAGGGTTGAATACAACAGGCACCATGTGGACTTTTCTCCATGGGAGTAATGTCTCAAACTGTCTACGCTTTGATCGATTCCTGGAACACCAGTAGGAGTTTCCGAAGCACATCTGGAAGCATTCTGTAATCTGTGGACCTTCAGACGGTTGATGAAAGACAGAAATTGCATCGGGATTGCATACAACGTTCACCATGTGGACTTTTCTCCACGGGAGTAATGTCTCAAACTGTCTACGCTTTGATCGTTCCCTGGGAGGCAAATAGTAGTTTCCGAAGCACATCTGGAGTCATTCTGTAATCTTTGGACTTTAAGAGTGTTGATCAAATACAGAAATATCATCGGGATTGAATACAACAGGCGCCATGGGGACTTCTCTCCATGGGAGTAATATCTCAATCTGTCTACGATTTGATCGATTCCTGGAAGACGAGTAGTAGTTCCGATGCACATCTGGAGGCATTCTGTAATCTGTGAGCCTTCAGAGTGTTGATCAAACACAGAAATTGCATCGGGGTTCAATACATCAGGCACAATGCGGACTTTTCTCCATAGGAGTAATGTCTCGAATTGTCTTAGCTTTGATCGATTCCTGGAAGACCAGTATTAATTCCCGAAACAGATCTGGAGGCATTCTGTAATCTGTGGACCTTCAGAATGTTGATGAAACACAGAAATAGCATCGAGATTGAATACAACAGGCACCAAGCGAACTTTTCTGCATTGGGAGTAATGTCTCAAACTGTCTACGATTTGATCGATTCCTGGAAGACCAGTAATAGCTTCCGAAGCACATCTGGAGGCATTCTGTAATCTGTGGAACTTCAGAGTGTTCATGAAACACAGATATTGCATCGGG
The DNA here is from genome assembly GCF_023897955.1 of Schistocerca gregaria. NCBI lineage: Eukaryota > Metazoa > Arthropoda > Insecta > Orthoptera > Acrididae > Schistocerca > Schistocerca gregaria. Next base: position 267,964 of record NW_026062031.1, on the reverse strand, counting down.
ATTGAATACAACAGGCAACATGCGGAGTTTTCTCCATGGCAGCATTGTCTCAAACTGTCTACGTTTTGATCGATTCCTGGAAGACCAGTAGCAGTTTCCAAAGAACATCTGGAGGCATTCTGTACTCTGTGGACCTTCAGAGTATACATAAAACGCGGAAATTGCATCGGGATTGAATACAACAGGCACCATGCGAACTTTTCTCCATGAGAGTAATGTCTCAAACTGTCTACACTTTGATCGATTCCTGGACGACCAGTAGTAGTTTCCGAAGCTCTTCTGAAGGCATTCTGTAATCTGTGGACCTTCAGAATGGTGATGAAACACTGAAATGGCATCGGGATTGAATAGAACAAGCACCATGCTGACTTTTCACCATCGGAGTAATGTCTCAAACTGTCTACGATTTGATCGATTCCTGGAAGACCAATAGTAGTTTTCGAAGCACATCTGGAAGCATTCTGTAATCTGTGGACCTTCAGACGGTTGATGAAACACAGAAATTGCATCGGGATTGCATACAACATTCACCATGTGGACTTTTCTCCACGGGAGTAATGTCTCAAATTGTCTACGCTTTGATCGTTCCCTGGGAGACAAGTAGTAGTTTCCGAAGCGCATCTGGAGTCATTCTGTAACCTTTGGACCTTCAGAGTGTTGATCAAATACAGAAATATCATCGGGATTGAATAAACAGGCGCCATGGGGACTTCTCTCCATGGGAGTAATATCTCAATCTGTCTACGATTTGATCGATTCCTGGAAGACGAGTAGTAGTTCCCGATGCACATCTGGAGGCATTCTGTAATCTGTGTGCCTTCAGAGTGTTGATCAAGCACAGAAATTGCATCGGGGTTCAATACATCAGGCATAATGCAGACTTTTCTCCATGGGAGTAATGTCTCGAATTGTCTTCGCTTTGATCGATTCCTGGAAGACCAGTAATAATTCCCGAAACAGATCTGGAGGCATTCTGTAATCTGTGGACCTTCAGAATGTTGATGAAACACAGAAATAGCATCGAGATTGAATAAAACAGACATCATGCGGACTTCTCTACATTGGAGTTACGTCTCAAACTGTTTACGCTATGATCGATTCCTGGAAGAACAGTAGTAGTTTCTAAGGACATCTGGAGGCATTCTGTAATCTGTGGACCTATAGAGTGTTGACGAAACACAGAAATTGCATAGCGATTGAATACAACAGGCACCATGCCGACTTTTCCCCATGGGAGTAATGTCTCAAACTCTCTACGGTTTGATCGATTCCTGGAAGACCAGTAGTAGTTTCCGAAGCACATCAGAAGGCATTCTGTAATCTGTAGAACTTCAGAGTGTTGATGAAACACAGAAATTGCATCGGGATTGAATAAAACAGGCGCCATGCATACTTTTCTCCATGGGAGTATTGTCTCAAACTGTCTACGCTTTGATCGATTACTGGAAGACCAGTAGTAGTTTCCGAAGCACATCTAGAGGCATCCAGTAATCTGTGGACCCTCAGAGTGTTCATGAAACACTGAAATAGCATCGGGATTGAATACAACAGGCAGCATGCGAACTTTTCTGCATTGGGAGTAATGTCTCAATCTCTCTACGCTTTGATCGATTCCTGGAAGACCAGTAATAGTTTCCGAAGCACTTCTGGAGGCAATATGTAATCTGTGGACCTTCAGGGTGTTGATGAAACACAGAAATTGCATCGGGGTTGAATACAACAGGCACCATGCGGACTTATCTCCATGGGAGTAATGTCTCAAACTGTCTACGAATTGATCGATTCCTGGAAGACCACTAGTAGTTTCCGAAGCATATCTAAGGGCATTACTTAATGTGTGTACCTTCAGAGTGTTGATGAAACGCAGAAATTGCATCGGGATTGAATACAACATGCACCATGCGAACTTTTCTCCATGAGAGTAATGTCTCAAACTGTCTACACATTGATCGATTCCTGGACGACCAGTAGTAGTTTCCGAAGCTCTTCTGGAGGCATTCTGTAATCTGTGGACCTTCAGAATGATGACGAAACACTGAAATGGCATCGGGATTGAAGAGAACAAGCACCATGCTGACTTTTCTCCATCGGAGTAATGTCTCAAACTGCCTACGCTTTGATCGATTCCTGGAAGACCAATAGTAGTTTCCGAAGCACATCTGGAGGCATTCTGTAATCTGTGGACCTTCAGAGTGTTCATTAAACACAGAAATTGCATCAACATCGAATACAACAAGCACCATGCGACTTTTCTCCATGGGACTAATGTCTCAAACTGTCTACGCTTTGATCGATTCCTGGAATACCAGTAGCAGTTTCCAAAGAACATCTGGAGGCATTCTGTAATCTGCGCACTTTCAGAGTGTTCATGAAACATAAAAATTGCATCGGGATTGAATACAACAGGCACCAAGCGAACTTTTCTCCATGGGAGTAATGTCTCAAACTGTCTACACTTTCATCGATTCCTGGAAGACCAGTAGTAGTTTCCAAAGGACATCTGGAGGCATTCTGTAATCTGTGAACCTTCATAGTGTTGATGAAACACCGAATTTGCATCGCGGTTGAATACAATAGGCACCATGCGGACTTTTCTCCATAGGAGTAATGTCTCAAATTGTCTACGATTTGATCGATTCCTGGAAGACCGCTAGTAGTTTCCGAAGCATATCTGGAGGCATTCCTTAATGTGTGTACCTTCAGAGTGTTGATGAAACACAGAAATAGCATCGGGATTGAATACAACAGGCTCCATGCGGAATTTTCTCCATGGGAGTAATGTCCAAAACTGTGTACACTTTGAGCGATTCCTGGAAGACCAGTAGTAGTTTCCGAAGCCCATTTGGAGGCATTCTGTAAGCTGTATAGCTTCAGAGTGTTGATGAAACAAAAAATTGCATCGGAATTGAATACAACAGGCACCATACGGACTTATCTCCATGGGAGTAATGTCTCAAACTGTCTACGATTTGATCGTTCCCTGGAAGACCGGTAGTAGTTTCCGGAGCACATTTGGAGGCATTCGGTAATCTTTGGACCTTCAGAGTGTTGATGAAACACAGAAATTGCATCGGGATGGAATACAACAGACACCATGCGCACTTTTCTCAATGGGAGTAATGTCTCATACTGTCTACGCTTTGATCGTTCCCTGGAAGACCAGTAGCAATTTCCGAAGCACATCTGTGTTGATGAAACACAGAAATTGCATCGGGATTGAATACAACAGGCACCATGCGTGCTTTTCTCGATGGGAGTAATGTCTCAAACTGTATACGCTATTATCGATTCCTGACAGACCAGTAGTAGTTTCCGAAGCCCATTTGGAGGCATTCCGTAATCTGTATAGCTTCAGAGTGTTGATGAAACAAAAAACTGCATCGGAATTGAATACGACAGGCACCATTCTGACTTTTCTCCATGGGAGTATGGTCTCAAACTATCTACGTTTTTATCGTTCCCTGGAAGACCAGTAGTAGTTTCCGAAGCACATTTGGAGGCATTTTGTAATCTGTGGACCTTCAGAGTGCTGATGAAAAACACAAATTGCATCGTGATGGAATACAACATTCACCTTGCGGACTTTCCTCCATGGGAGTAATGTCTCAAACTGTCTACGTTTTGATCGTTCCCTGGAAGACCACTAGTAGTTTCCAAAGCACAACTGGAGGCATTCATTAATCTTTGGACCTTCATAGTGTTGATGAAACACACAAATTGCATCGGGATTGAATACAACAGACACCATGCGAACTTTTCTCAATGGGAGGAATGTCTCATACTGTCTTCGATTTGATCGTTCCCTGGAAGACCAGTAGCAATTTCCAAAGCACTTCTGGAGGCATTCTGTAATCTGTGGTCCTTCAGAGTGTTGATGAAACAAAAAATTGCATCGCGATTGAATTCAACAGGCACCATGCGACTTTTCCCCATGGGAGTAATGTCTCAAATTCTTTACGGTTTGATCGATTCCTGGAAGACCAGTAGTAGTTTCCGAAGCACATCAGAAGGCATTCTGTAATCTGTAGAACTTCAGAGTGTTGATGAAACACAGAAATTGCATCGGGATTGAATACAACAGGGGCCATGCATACTTTTCTCCATGGGAGTATTGTCTCAAACTGTCTACGCTTTGATCGATTCCTGGAAGACGAGTAGTAGTTTCCGAAGCACATCTAGAGGCATCCAGTAATCTGTGGACCCTCAGAGTGTTCATGAAACACTGAAATAGCATCGGGATTGAATACAATAGGCAGCATGCGAACTTTTCTGCATTGGGAGTAATATCTCAAACTCTCTACGCTTTGATCGATTCCTGGAAGACCAGTAATAGTTTCCGAAGCACTTCTGGAGGCAATATGTAATCTGTGGACCTTCAGGGTGTTGATGAAACACAGAAATTGCATCGGGGTTGAATACAACAGGCACCATGCGGACTTTTCTCCATGGGAGTAATGTCTCAAAGTGTCTACGAATTGATCGATTCCTGGAAGACCACTAGTAGTTTCCGAAGCATATCTAAGGGCATTATTTAATGTGTGTACCTTCAGAGTGTTGATGAAACGCAGAAATTGCATCGGGATTGAATAAAACAGGCACAATGCGAACATTTCTCCATGAGAGTAATGTCTCAAACTGTCTACACTTTGATCGATTCCTGGACGACCAGTAGTAGTTTCCGAACTCTTCTGGAGGCATTCTGTAATCTGTGGACCTTCAGAATGATGATGAAACACTGAAATGGCATCGGGATTGAATAGAACAAGCACCATGCTGACTTTTCTCCATCGGAGTAATGTCTCAAACTGTCTACGCTTTGATCGATTCCTGGAAGACCAATAGTAGTTTCCGAAGCACATCTGGAGGCATTCTGTATTCTGTGGACCTTCAGAGTGTTCATTAAACACAGAAATTGCATCAACATTGAATACAACAAGCACCATGCGACTTTTCTCCTTGGGACTAATGTCTCAAACTGTCTACGCTTTGATCGATTCCTGGAATACCAGTAGCAGTTTCCAAAGAACATCTGGAGGCATTCTGTAATCTGCGCACTTTCAGAGTGTTCATGAAACACAAAAATTGCATCGTAATTGAATACAACAGGCACCAAGCGAACTTTTCTCCATGAGAGTAATGTCTCAAACTGTCTACACTTTCATCGATTCCTAGAAGACCAGTAGTAGTTTACGAAGCACATCTGGAGTCATTCTGTAATCTGTGGACCTCCAGAGTGTTTATGAAACACTGAAAAAGCATCGGGATTGAATACAAGGGCCACAATGTGGACTTTCACCAAAGGAGTAATGTCTCAAACTGTCTACGCTTTGATCGATTCCTGGAAGACCAGTAGAAGTTTCCGAAGCACATCTGGAGGCATTCTGTAATCTGTGGACCAATAGAGTGTTGACGAAACACAGAAATTGCATCGCGATTGAATATAACAGGCACCATGCGGTCTTTTCCCCGTGGGAGTAATGTCTCAAACTCTCTACGGTTTGATCGATTCCTGGAAGACCAGTAGTAGTTTCCAAAGCACATCAGAAGGCATTCTGTAATCTGTAGAACTTCAGAGTGTTCATGAAACACTGATATAGCATCGGGATTGAATACAACACCCAGCATGCGAACTTTTCTGCATTGTGAGTAATGTCTCAAACTCTCTACGCTTTGATCGATTCCTGGAAGACCAGCAATAGTTATGAAGCACTTCTGGAGGCAATATGTGATCTGTGGATCTTCAGAGTGTTGATGAAACACCGAATTTGCATCGCGGTTGAATACAACAGGCACCATGCGGAATTTTCTCCATGGGAGTAATGTCTCAAACTGTCTACGTTTTAATCGATTCCTGGAAGACCAGTAGTAGTTTCCGAAGCACATCTTGAGGCATTGTGTAGTCTGTGGACCTTCAGAGTGTTGATGAATCACAGGAATTGCATCGGGATTGAATACAACGGGCACCATGCGGACTTTTCTCCATGGGAGTATTGTCTCAAACTGTCTACGCTTTGATCGATTCCTGGAAGACCAGTAATAGTTTCCGAAGCACTTCTGGAGGCATGCTGTAATCTGTGGACCTACAGAGTGTTGACGAAACACAGAAATTGCATCGCGATTGAATATAACAGACACCATGCGGACTTTTCTCCATGGGAGTAATGTGTCAAACTGTCTACGGTTTGATCGATTCCTGGAAAACCAGTAGTAGTTTCCGAAGCATAACTGGAGGCATTCTGTAATCTGTGGACATTCAGAGTGTTCATGAATCACAGTAATTGCATCGGGGTTGATCAATACAGGCACAATGCCGACTTTTCTCTCTGGGAGTATTGTTTCAAACTGTCTACATTTTGATCGATTCCTGGAAGACCAGTAGAAGTTTCGGAAGCACATCTGGAGGCATTCTGTAATGTGTGGACTTACAGTGTGTTCATGAATCACAGTAATTGCATCGGGGTTGAATAATACAGGCACAATGCCGACTTTTCTCTCTGGGAGTATTGCTTCAAACTGTATACATTTTGATCGATTCCTGGAAGACCAGTAGAAGTTTCGGAAGCACATCTGGAGGCATTCTGTAATGTGTGGACTTACAGAGTGTTCATGAAACGCAGATATTGCATCGGGATTGAATACAACAGGCACCATGCGGAGTTTTCTCCATGGGAGTATTGTCTCGAACTGTCTACGCTTTGATCGATTCCTGGAAGACCAGTAGCAGTTAGCGAAGTACATCTGGAGGCATACTGTAATCTGTGGACCTTCAGAGTGTTGATGAAACACAGAAATTGCATCGCGATTGAATACAACAGGCACCATGTGGACTATTCTCCATGGGAGTAATGTCTCAAATTGTCTACGCTTTGATCGATTCCTAGAAGACCAGTAGTAGATTTCGAAGCACATCTGGAGGCATTATATAATGTGTGGACCTACAGAGTGTTCATGAAACGCAGATATTGCATCGGGTTTGAATACAACAGGCACCATGCGGATTTTCTCCATGGGAGTATTGTGTCAAACTGTCTACGATTTGATCGATTCCTGGAAGACCAGTAATAGTTTCCGAAGCACTTCTGGAGGCAATATGTGATCTGTGGATCTTCAGAGTGTTGATGAAACACCGAAATTGCATCGCGGTTTAATACAACAGGCACCATGTGGACTTTTCTCCATGGGAGTAATGTCTCAAACTGTCTACGCTTTGATCGATTCCTTGAAGACCAGTAGTAGTTTCCGAAGCACATCTTGAGGCATTCTGTAGTCTGTGGACCTTCAGAGTGTTGATGAAACACATCAATTGCATCGGGATTGAATACAACAGGCACCATGCGGACTTTTCTCCATGGGAGTCATGTCTCAAACTGTCTACGCTTTGATCGATTCCTAGAAGACCAGTGGTAGTTTCCGAAGCACATCTGGAGGAATTCTGTAATGTTTGGACCTACAGAGTGTTCATGAAACGCAGATATTGTATCGGGATTAAATACAACAGGCACCATGCAGACTTTTCTCCATGGGAGTATTGCCTCAAACTGTCTACGCTTTGATCGATTCCTGGAAGACCAGTAGCAGTTAGCGAAGTACATCTGGAGGCATTCTGTAATCTGTGGACCTTCAGAGTGTTGATGAAAGACAGAAATTGTATCGGGATTGAATACAACAGGCACCATGCGGAATTTTCTAAATGGGAGCAATGTCTGAAACTGTCAACGCTTTGATCGATTCCTGGAAGACCAGTAGTAGTTTCCGAAGCACATCTGGAGGCATTCTGTAATCTATGGCCCTTCAGATTGTTGATGAAACACATAAATTGCATCGGGACTGAATACATCAGGCACCATGCGGACTTTTCTCCATGGGAGTAATGTGTCGAACTGTCAACGCTTTGATCGATTCCTAAAAAACCAGTAGTAGTTTCCGAAGCACATCTGGAGGCATTCAGTAATGTGTGTACCTTCAGAGTGTTGATAAACACAGAAATTGCATCGGAATTGAATACACCAGTCACCATGCGGACTTTTCTCCATGGGAGTAATGTGTCAAACTGTCTACGCTTTGATCGATTCCTGGAACATCAGTAGTAGTTTCCGAAGAACATCTGGAGACATCCTGTAATGTGTGTACCTTCAGAGTGTTGATGAAACACAGAAATCGCATCGGGATTGAATACCACAGGCACTTTCCGGACTTTTCTCCATGGGAGTAATGTTTCAAACTGTCCACGCTTTGATCGATTCCTGGAAGACCAGTAGTAGTTTCCGAAGCATATCTGGAGTCATTCTGTAATCTGTGGACCTTCAGATTGTTGATGAAACACAGAAATTGCATCGGGATTGAATACATCAGGCACCATGCTGACTTTACTGCATAGGAGTAATGTCTCAAAGTGTCTACGTTTTGATCGATTCCTGGAAGACCAGTAGTAGTTTCCGAAGCACATCTTGAGGCATTCTGTAGTCTGTGGACCTTCAGAGTGTTGATGAAACACATCAATTGCATCGGGATTGAATACAACAGGCACCATGCGGACTTTTCTCCAAGGGAGTAATGTCTCAAACTGTCTACGCTTTGATCGATTCCTGGAAGACCAGTAGTAGTTTCCGAAGCACATCTGTGGGCATTCTGTAATCTGTGGACCTTCAGGGTGTTGATGAAACACAGAAGTAGCAACGGGATTGAATACAACAGGCACCATACGGATTTTTCTCCATGGGAGTAACTTCTCAAACTGTCTACGCTTTTATCGATTCCTGGAAGACCAGTAGTAGTTTCCGAAGCACATCTGGAGGAATTGTGTAATGTGTGGACCTTCAGAGTATTGATGAAACACAGAAATTGCATCGGGATTGAATACAACAGGCACCATGCAGAATTTTCTCCACGGGAGTAATGTCTCAAACTGTCTACGCTTTGATCGATTCCTGGAAGACCAGTAGTAGTTTCCGAAGCACATCTGGAGGCATTCTGTAATCTGTGGGCCTCCAGAGTGTTTATGAAACACAGAAATTGCATCGGGATTGAATACCACAGGCACTTTCCGGACTTTTCTCCATGGGAGTAATGTTTCAAACTGTCCACGCTTTGATCGATTCCTGGAATACCAGTAGTAGTTTCCGAAGCATATCTGGACTCATTCTGTAATCTGTGGACCTTCAGATTGTTGATGAAACACAGAAATTGCATCGGGATTGAATACATCAGGCACCATGCGGACATTCCTCCATAGGAGTAATGTCTAAAAGTGTCTACGTTTTTTCGATTCCTGGAGGACCAGTAGTAGTTTCCGAAGCACACCTGCTGGCATACTGTAATTATTGGACCTTCAGGATGTGGATGAAACACAGAAATTGCAACGGGATTGAATGCAACAGGCACCATACGGATTTTTCTCCATGGGAGTAATGTGTCAAACTGTCTACGCTTTGATCGATTCCTGTAACACCAGTAGTAGTTTCCGAAGAACATCTGGAGGCATCCTGTAATGTGTGTACCTTCAGAGTGTTGATGAAACAAAGAAATTGCATCGGGATTGAATACAACAGGCACCATACGGAATTTTCTCCATGGGAGTAATGTTTCAAACTTTCTACGCTTTGATCGATTCCTGGAAGACCAGTAGTAGTTTCCGAAGCACATCTGGAGGTATGGTGTAATGTGTGGACCTTCTGAGTATTGATGAAACACAGAAATTGCATCGGGATTGAATACAACAGGCACCATGCGGAATATTCTCCATGGGAGTAATGTCTAAAACTGTCTACGCTTTGATCGATTCCTAGAAGTCCAGTAGTAGTTTCCGAAGCACATCTGAATTCATTCTGTAAACTGTGGACCTTCAGAGTGTTGATGAAACACAGAAATTGCATCTGGATTGAATACAACAGGCACCATGCGGACTTCTCTACATGGGAGTAATGTCTCAAACTGTCTACGCTTTGATCGATTCCTGGAGGACCAGAAGTAGTTTCCGAAGCACATCTTTAGGCATTCTGTAATCTGTGGACCTTCAGAGTGTTCATTAAACCCAGAAATTGCATCGGGGATGAACACAACAGGCACCATGCGTACTTTTCTCTGTGGGAGTAATGTCTCAAACTGTCTACGCTTAGATCGATTCCTAGAAGACCAGTAGTAGTTTCCGAAGCACATCTGATGGCATTCTGTAATCTGTGGACCTTCAGATTGTTGATGAAACACAGAAATTGCATCGGGATTGAATACATCAGGGACCATGTGGATTTTTCTCCATAGGACTAATGTCTCAAATTGTCTACGTTTTGATCAATTCCTGGAAGACCAGCTGTAGTTTCCGAAGCACATCTGGAGGCATTCTGTACTCTGTGGACCTTCAGAGTGTTGATGAAACACAGAAATTGCATCGGGATTGAATACCACAGGCACTTTCCGGACTTTTCTCCATGGGACTAATGCGTCAAACTGTCTACGCTTTGATCGATTCCTGGAAGACCAGTAGTAGTTTCCGATGCACATCTGGAGGCATTCTGTAATCTGTGCACCTTCAGAGTGTTTATGAAACACAGAAATTGCATCGGGATTGAATACCACAGGCACTTTCCGGACTTTTCTCCATGGGAGTAATGTTTCAAACTGTCCACGCTTTGATCGATTCCTGGAAGACCAGTAGTAGTTTCCGAAGCATATCTGGAGTCATTCTGTAATCTGTGGACCTTCAGATTGTTGATGAAACACAGAAATTGCATCGGGATTGAATACATCAGGCACCATGCTGACTTTACTGCATAGGAGTAATGTCTCAAAGTGTCTACGCTTTGATCGATTCCTGGAAGACCAGTAGTAGTTTCCGAAGCACATCTGCAGGCATACTGTAATCTGTGGACCTTCAGGGTATTGATGAAACACAGAAATTGCAATGGGATTGAATGCAACAGGCACCATACGGATTTTTCTCCATGGGATTAATGTCTCACACCGTCTACGCTTTTATCGATTCCTGGAAGACCACTAGTAGTTTCCGAAGCGCATCTGGAGGCATTTTGTAATCTGTGGACCTTCAGAGTGTTGATGAAACACAGAAATTGCATCGGGATTGAATACACCATGCACCTTGCGGACTTTTCTCCATGGGAGCAATGTGTCAAACTGTGTACGCTTTGATCGATTCCTGGAAGACCAGTAGTAGTTTCCGAAGAACATCTGGAGGCATCCTGTAATGTGTGTACCTTCAGAGTGTTGATGAAACACAGAAATTGCATCGGGATTGAATACAACAGGCACCATGCGGAATTTTCTAAATGGGAGTAATGTCTAAAACTGTCTACGCTTTGATCGATTCCTGGAAGTCCAGTAGTAGTTTCCGAAGCTCATCTGAATTCATTCTGTAATCTGTGGAACTTCAGAGTGTTGATGAAACACAGAAATTGCATCTGGATTGAATACAACAGGCACCATGCTTACTTTTCTCCATGGGAGTAATGTCTCAAACTGTCTACGCTTTGATCGATTCCTCTAGGACCAGAAGTAGTTTTCGAAGCACATCTGGAGCCATTCTGTAATCTGTGGACCTTCAGAGTGTTCATTAAACACAGAAATTGCATCGGGGTTGAACACAACAGGCACCATGCGTACTTTTCTCTATGGAAGTAATGTCTCAAACTGTCTACGCTTAGATCGATTCCTGGAAGACCAGTAGTAGTTTCCGAAGCACATCTGAGGGCATTCTGTAATCTGTGGACCTTCAGGGTGTTGATGAAACACAGAAATAGCAAAGGGATTGATTACAACAGGCACCATACGGATTTTTCTCCATGGAAGTAATGTCTCAAACTGTCTACGCTTTGAACGAATCCTGGAAGACCAGTAGTAGTTCCCGATGCACATCTGGAGGCATTCTGTAAACTGTGGACCTTCAGAGCGTTCATGAAACACAGTAATTGCATCGGAATTGGATACAACAGGCACCATGCGGACATTCCTCCATAGGAGTAATGTCTAAAAGTGTCTACGTTTTTTCGATTCCTGGAAGACCAGTAGTAGTTTCCGAAGCACACCTGCAGGCATACTGTAATCTGTGGACCTTCAGGATGTGGATGAAACACAGAAATTGCAACGGGATTGAATGCAACAGGCACCATACGGATTTTTCTCCATGGGAGTAATGTGTCAAACTGTCTACGCTTTGATCGATTCCAGTAACACCAGTAGTAGTTTCCGAAGAACATCTGGAGGCATCCTGTAATGTGTGTACCTTCAGAGTGTTGATGAAACACAGAAATTGCATCGGGATTGAATACAACAGGCACCATACGGAATTTTCTCCATGGGAGTAATGTTTCAAACTTTCTACGCTTTGATCGATTCCTGGAAGACCAGTAGTAGTTTCCGAAGCACATCTGGAGGTATGGTGTAATGTGTGGACCTTCTGAGTATTGATGAAACACAGAAATTGCATCGGGATTGAATGCAACAGGCACCATGCGGAATATTCTCCATGGGAGTAATGTCTAAAACTGTCTACGCTTTGATCGATTCCTAGAAGTCCAGTAGTAGTTTCCGAAGCACATCTGAATTCATTCTGTAATCTGTGGACCTTCAGAGTGTTGATGAAACACAGAAATTGCATCTGGATTGAATACAACAGGCACCATGCGGACTTCTCTACATGGGAGTAATGTCTCAAACTGTCTACGCTTTGATCGATTCCTGGAGGACCAGAAGTAGTTTCCGAAGCACATCTGGAGGCATTCTGTAATCTGTGGCCCTTCAGAGTGTTCATTAAACCCAGAAATTGCATCGGGGATGAACACAACAGGCACCATGCGTACTTTTCTCTGTGGGAGTAATGTCTCAAACTGTCTACGCTTAGATCGATTCCTAGAAGACCAGTAGTAGTTTCCGAAGCACATCTGAGGGCATTCTGTAATCTGTGGACCTTCAGATTGTTGATGAAACACAGAAATTGCACCGGGATTGAATACATCAGGGACCATGTGGATTTTTCTCCATAGGACTAATGTCTCAAATTGTCTACGTTTTGATCAATTCCTGGAAGACCAGCTGTAGTTACCGAAGCACATCTGGAGGCATTCTGTACTCTGTGGACCTTCAGAGTGTTGATGAAACACAGAAATTGCATCGGGATTGAATACCACAGGCACTTTCCGGACTTTTCTCCATGGGAGTAATGTGTCAAACTGTCTACGCTTTGATCGATTCCTGGAAGACCAGTAGTAGTTTCCGAAGCACATCTGCAGGCATACTGTAGTCTGTGGACCTTCAGGGTATTGATGAAACACAGAAATTGCAATGGGATTGAATGCAACAGGCACCATACGGATTTTTCTCCATGGGATTAATGTCTCAAACCGTCTACGCTTTTATCGATTCCTGGAAGGCCACTAGTAGTTTCCGAAGCGCATCTGGAGGCATTTTGTAATCTGTGGACCTTCAGAGTGTTGATGAAACACAGAAATTGCATCGGGATTGAATACACCAAGCACCTTGCGGATTTTTCTCCATGGGAGCAATGTGTCAAACTGTGTACGCTTTGATCGATTCCTGGAAGACCAGTAGTAGTTTCCGAAGAACATCTGGAGGCATCCTGTAATGTGTGTACCTTCAGAGTGTTGATGAAACACAGAAATTGCATCGGGATTGAATACAACAGGCACCATGCGGAATTTTCTCCATGGGAGTAATGTCTAAAACTGTCTACGATTTGATCGATTCCTGGAAGTCCAGTAGTAGTTTCAAAAGCTCATCTGAATTCATTCTGTAATCTGTGGACCTTCAGAGTGTTGATGAAACACAGAAATTGCATCTGGATTGAATACAACAGGCACCATGCGGACTTTTCTCCATGGGAGTAATGTCTCAAACTGTCTACGCTTTGATCGATTCCTCTAGGACCAGAAGTAGTTTCCGAAGCACATCTGGAGGCATTCTGTAATCTGTGGACCTTCAGAGTGTTCATTAAACACAGAAATTGCATCGGGGTTGAACACAACAGGCACCATGCGTACTTTTCTCTATGGGAGTAATGTCTCAAACTGTCTACGCTTAGATCGATTCCTGGAAGACCAGTAGTAGTTTCCGAAGCACATCTGAGGGCATTCTGTAATCTGTGGACCTTCAGGGTGTTGATGAAACACAGAAATAGCAAAGGGATTGATTACAACAGGCACCATACGGATTTTTCTCCATGGAAGTAATGTCTCAAACTGTCTACGCTTTGAACGATTCCTGGAAGACCAGTAGTAGTTCCCGATGCACATCTGGCGGCATTCTGTAAACTGTGGACCTTCAGAGCGTTCATGAAACACAGTAATTGCATCGGAATTGAATACAACAGGCACCATACGGACTTTTCTCTATGGGATTAATGTCTCAAACTGTCTACGCTTTGATCGATTCCTGGAAGACCAGTAGTAGTTTCCGAAGGACATCTGGAGGAATTGTGTAATGTGTGGACCTTCAGAGCATTGATGAAACACAGAAATTGCATCGGGATTGAATACAACAGGCACCATGCTTAATTTTCTTTACGGGAGCAATGTCTCAAACTGTCTACGCTTTGATCAATTCCTGGAAGTCCAGTATTAGTTTCCGTAGCACATCTGGAGGCATTCTGTAATCTGTGGACCTTCAGAGTGTAGATGAAACACAGAAATTGCATCGGGATTGAATACAACAGGCACAATGCAGACTTTTCTCCATAGGAGTAATGTCTCAAACTGTCAACGCATTGATCAATACGTGGATGACCAGTAGTAGTTTCCGAAGCATACCTGGAGACATTCTGTAATCTGTGGACCTTCAGTATGTTGATCAAAAAAAGAAATTGTATCTGCTTTCAATATAACAGGCACCATGCGGTCTTTTCTGCATGGGACTAATGTGTCAAACTGTCTACGCTTTAATCGATTCCTGGAAGATCAGTAGTAGTTTCTGAAGAACATCTGGAGGCATTCTGTAATCTGTGGACTTTCAGAGTGTTGATGAAACCCAGAAAGAGCATCAATTTTGAATACAACAGGCACCATGTGGACATTTCTCCATGGGAGTAATGTTACAAACCGTCTACGCTTTGATCGATTCCTGGAAGACCAGTAGTAGTTTCCGAAGCATATCTGAAGACATTCTGTAATCTGTGGACCTTCAGTGTGTTGATCAAACACAGAAATTGTATCGGGATTCAATACAACAGGCACAATGTGGACATTTCTCCATGGGAGTAATGTCACAGACTGTCTACGCTTTGATCGATTCCTGGAAGACCTGTAGTAGGTTACGAAGCACATCGGGAGGCATTCTGTAATCTGTGGACCTTCGGAGTGTTGATGAAACACAGAAAGTGCTTCTGGATTGAATACAACAGGCACCATGCGGAATTTTCTCCATGGTAGTAATGTCTCAAACTGTCTACGCCTTGATCTATTCGTGGAAGACATGTATTAGTTTCCAAAGCATATCTGCAGGCATTCTGTAATCTGTGGACCTTCAGATTGTTGATGAAACACAGAAATTGCATCGGGATTGAATACATCAGGGACCATGTGGATTTTTCTCCATAGGACTAATGTCTCAAATTGTCTACGTTTTGATCAATTCCTGGAAGACCAGCTGTAGTTTCCGAAGCACATCTGGAGGCATTCTGTACTCTGTGGACCTTCAGAGTGTTGATGAAACACAGAAATTGCATCGGGATTGAATACCACAGGCACTTTCCGGACTTTTCTCCATGGGAGTAATGTGTGAAACTGTCTACGCTTTGATCGATTCCTGGAAGACCAGTAGTAGTTTCCGAAGCACATCACGAGGAATTGTGTAATGTGTGGACCTTCAGAGTATTGATGAAACACAGAAATTGCATCGGGATTGAATTCAACTGGCACCATGCAGAATTTTCTCTTCGGGAGTAATGTCTCAAACTGTCTACGCTTTGATCGATTCCTGGAAGACCAGTAGTAGTTTCCGAAGCACATCTGGAGGCATTCTGTAATCTGTGCACCTTCAGAGTGTTTATGAAACACAGAAATTGCATCGGGATTGAATACTACAGGCACTTTCCGGACTTTTCTCCATGGGAGTAATGTTTCAAACTGTCCACGCTTTGATCGATTCCTGGAAGACCAGTAGTAGTTTCCGAAGCATATCTGGAGTCATTCTGTAATCTGTGGACCTACAGATTGTTGATGAAACACAGAAATTGCATCGGGATTGAATACATCAGGCACCATGCGGACTTTCCTGCATAGGAGTAATGTCTCAAAGTGTCTACGCTTTGATCGATTCCTGGAAGACCAGTAGTAGTTTCCGAAGCACATCTACAGGCATACTGTAATCTGTGGACCTTCAGGGTGTTGATGAAACACAGAAATTGCAACGGGATTGAATGCAACAGGCACCATACGGATTTTTCTCCATGGGATTAATGTCTCAAAACGTCTACGCTTTTATCGATTCCTGGAAGACCAGTAGTAGTTTCCGAAGCGCATCTGGAGGCATTTTGTAATCTGTGGACCTTCAGAGTGTTGATGAAACACAGAAATTGCATCGGGATTGAATACACAAGGCACCTAACGGACTTTTCTCCATGGGAGCAATGTGTCAAACTGTCTACGCTTTGATCGATTCCTGGAACACCAGTAGTAGTTTCCGAAGAACATCTGGAGGCATCCTGTAATGTGTGTACCTTCATAGTGTTGATGAAACATAGAAATTGCATCGGGATTGAATACAACAGGCACCATACGGAATTTTCTCCATGGGAGTAATGTCTAAACTGTCTACACTTTGATCGATTCCTGGAAGACCAGTAGTAGTTTCCCAAGCACATCTGGAGGTATTGTGTAATGTGTGGACCTTCAGAGTATTGATGAAACACAGAAATTGCATCGGGATTGAATACAACAGGCACCATGCGGACTTTTCTCCATGGGAGTAATGTCTCAAACTGTCTACGCTTTGATCGATTCCTGGAGGACCAGTTGTAGTTCCCAATGCACATCTGGAGGCATTCTGTAAACTGTGGACCTTCAGAGCGTTCATGAAACACAGTAATTGCATCGGAATTGAGTACAACAGGCACCATGCGGACTTTTCTCCATGGGAGTAATGTCTCAAACTGTCTACTCTTTGATAGATTCCTGGAAGACCAGTAGTAGTTTCCGAAGGACATCTGGAGCAATTGTGTAATGTGTGGACCTTCAGAGTATTGATGAAACACAGAAATTGCATCGGGATTGAATACAACAGGCACCATGCTTAATTTTCTTTACGGGAGCAATGTCTCAAACTGTCTACGCTTTGAACAATTCCTGGAAGTCCAGTATTAGTTTCCGTAGCACATCTGGAGGCATTCTGTAATCTGTGGACCTTCAGAGTGTAGATGAAACACAGAAATTGCATCGGGATTGAATACAACAGGTACCATGCAGACTTTTCTCCATAGGAGTAATGTCTCAAACTGTCTACGCTTTGATCGATTCCTGGAAGACCAGTAGTAGTTTCCGAAGCATATCTGGAGACATTCTGTAATCTGTGGACCTTCAGTATGTTGATCAAATACAGAAATTGTATCGGGTTTCAATATAACAGGCACCATGCGGTCTTTTCTGCATGGGAGTAATGTGTCAAACTGTCTACGCTTTGATCGATTCCTGGAAGATAAGTAGTAGTTTCTGAAGAACATCTGGAGGCATTCTGTAATCTGTGGACCTTCAGAGTGTTGATGAAACCCAGAAAGAGCATCAATTTTGAATACAACAGGCACCATGTGGACATTTCTCCATGGGAGTAATGTTACAAACCGTCTACGCTTTGATCGATTCCTGGAAGACCAGTAGTAGTTTCCGAAGCATATCTGAATACATTCTGTAATCTCTGGACCTTCGGAGTGTTGATGAAACACAGAAAGTGCTTCTGGATTGAATACAACAGGCACCATGCGGAATTTTCTCCATGGTAGTAATGTCTCAAACTGTCTACGCCTTGAACTATTCGTGAAAGACATGTATCAGTTTCCAAAGCATATCTGCAGGCATTCTGTAATCTGTGGACCTTCAGATTGTTGATGAAACACAGTAATTGCATTGGGGATTGAATACATCAGGGACCATGTGGATTTATCTCCATAGGACTAATGTCTCAAATTGTCTACCTTTTGATCAATTCCTGGAAGACCAGCTGTAGTTTCCGAAGCACATCTGGAGGCATTCTGTACACTGTGGACCTTCAGAGTGTTGATGAAACACAGAAATTGCATCGGGATTGAATACCACAGGCACTTTCCGGACTTTTCTCCATGGGAGTAACGTCTCAAACTGTCTACGCTTTGATCGATTCCTGGAAGACCAGTAGTAGTTTCCGAAGCACATCTGGAGGCATTCTGTAATCTGTGGACCTTGAGAGTGTTTATGAAACACAGAAATTGCATCGGGATTGAATACCACAGGCACTTTCCGGACTTTTCTCCATGGGAGTAATGTTTCAAACTGTCTACGCTTTGATCGATTCCTGGAAGACCAGTAGTAGTTTCCGATGCATATCTGGAGTCATTCTGTAATCTGTGGACTTTCAGATTGTTGATGAAACACAGAAATTGCATCGGGATTGAATACATCAGGCACCATGCGGACTGTCCTGCATTGGAGTAATGTCTCAAAGTGTCTACGCTTTGATCGATTCCTGGAAGACCAGTAGTAGTTTCCGAAGCACATCTGCAGGCATACTGTAATCTGTGGACCTTCAGAGTGTTCATTAAACACAGAAATTGCATCGGGGTTGAACACAACAGGCACCATGCGTACTTTTCTCTATGTGAGTAATGTGTCAAACTGTCTACGCTTTGATCGATTCCTGGAAGACCAGTAGTAGTTTCCGAAGCACATGTGGAGGCATTCTGTAATCTGTGGATTTTCAGAGTGTTTATGAAACACAGAAATTGCATCGGGATTGAATACCACAGTCACTTTCCGGACTTTTCTCCATGGGAGTAATGTTTCAAACTGTCTACACTTTGATCGATTCCTGGAAGACCAGTAGTAGTTTCCCAAGCACATCTGGAGGTATTGTGTAATGTGTGGACCTTCAGAGTATTGATGAAACACAGAAATTGCATCGGGATTGAATACATCAGGGACCATGTGGATTTTTCTCCATAGGACTAATGTCTCAAATTGTCTACGTTTTGATCAATTCCTGGAAGACCAGCTGTAGTTTCCGAAGCACATCTGGAGGCATTCTGTACTCTGTGGACCTTCAGAGTGTTGATGAAACACAGAAATTGCATCGGGATTGAATACCACAGGCACTTTCCGGACTTTTCTCCATGGGAGTAATGTGTCAAACTGTCTACGCTTTGATCGATTCCTGGAAGACCAGTAGTAGTTTCCGAAGCACATCACGAGGAATTGTGTAATGTGTGGACCTTCAGAGTTTTGATGAAACACAGAAATTGCATCGGGATTGAATTCAACTGGCACCATGCAGAATTTTCTCTTCGGGAGTAATGTCTCAAACTGTCTACGCTTTGATCGATTCCTGGAAGACCAGTAGTAGTTTCCGAAGCACATCTGGAGGCATTCTGTAATCTGTGCACCTTCAGAGTGTTTATGAAACACAGAAATTGCATCGGGATTGAATACCACAGGCACTTTCCGGACTTTTCTCCATGGGAGTAATGTTTCAAACTGTCCACGCTTTGATCGATTCCTGGAAGACCAGTAGTAGTTTCCGAAGCATATCTGGAGTCATTCTGTAATCTGTGGACCTACAGATTGTTTATGAAACACAGAAATTGCATCGGGATTGAATACATCAGGCACCATGCGGACTTTCCTGCATAGGAGTAATGTCTCAAAGTGTCTACGCTTTGATCGATTCCTGGAAGACCTGTAGTAGTTTCCGAAGCACATCTACAGGCATACTGTAATCTGTGGACCTTCAGGTTGTTGATGAAACACAGAAATTGGAACGGGATTGAATGAAACAGGCACCATACGGATTTTTCTCCATGGGATTAATGTCTCAAACCGTCTACGCTTTTATCGATTCCTGGAAGACCAGTAGTAGTTTCCGAAGCGCATCTGGAGGCATTTTGTAATCTGTGGACCTTCAGAGTGTTGATGAAACACAGAAATTGCATCGGGATTGAATACACCAGGCACCTTGCGGACTTTTCTCCATGGGAGCAATGTGTCAAACTGTCTACGCTTTGATCGATTCCTGGAACACCAGTAGTAGTTTCCGAAGAACATCTGGAGGCATCCTGTAATGTGTGTACCTTCAGAGTGTTGATGAAACATAGAAATTGCATCGGGATTGAATACAACAGGCACCATACGGAATTTTCTCCATGGGAGTAATGTCTCAAACTGTCTACACTTTGATCGATTCCTGGAAGACCAGTAGTAGTTTCCCAAGCACATCTGGAGGTATTGTGTAATGTGTGGACCTTCAGAGTATTGATGAAACACAGAAATTGCATCGGGATTTAATACAACAGGCACCATGCGGACTTTTCTCCATGGGAGTAATGTCTCAAACTGTCTACGCTTTGATCGATTCCTGGAGGACCAGTAGTAGTTCCCAATGCACATCTGGAGGCATTCTGTAAACTGTGGACCTTCAGAGCGTTCATGAAACACAGTAATTGCATCGGAATTGAGTACAACAGGCACCATGCGGACTTTTCTCCATGGGAGTAATGTCTCAAACTGTCTACGCTTTGATAGATTCCTGGAAGACCAGTAGTAGTTTCCGAAGGACATCTGGAGGAATTGTGTAATGTGTGGACCTTCAGAGTATTGATGAAACACAGAAATTGCATCGGGATTGAATACAACAGGCACCATGCTTAATTTTCTTTACGGGAGCAATGTCTCAAACTGTCTACGCTTTGAACAATTCCTGGAAGTCCAGTATTAGTTTCCGTAGCACATCTGGAGGCATTCTGTAATCTGTGGACCTTCAGAGTGTAGATGAAACACAGAAATTGCATCGGGATTGAATACAACAGGTACCATGCAGACTTTTCTCCATAGGAGTAATGTCTCAAACTGTCTACGCTTTGATCGATTCCTGGAAGACCAGTAGTAGTTTCCGAAGCATATCTGGAGACATTCTGTAATCTGTGGACCTTCAGTATGTTGATCAAATACAGAAATTGTATCGGGTTTCAATATAACAGGCACCATGCGGTCTTTTCTGCATGGGAGTAATGTGTCAAACTGTCTACGCTTTGATCGATTCCTGGAAGATAAGTAGTAGTTTCTGAAGAACATCTGGAGGCATTCTGTAATCTGTGGACCTTCAGAGTGTTGATGAAACCCAGAAAGAGCATCAATTTTGAATACAACAGGCACCATGTGGACATTTCTCCATGGGAGTAATGTTACAAACCGTCTACGCTTTGATCGATTCCTGGAAGACCAGTAGTAGTTTCCGAAGCATATCTGAATACATTCTGTAATCTCTGGACCTTCGGAGTGTTGATGAAACACAGAAAGTGCTTCTGGATGGAATACAACAGGCACCATGCGGAATTTTCTCCATGGTAGTAATGTCTCAAACTGTCTACGCCTTGAACTATTCACGGAAGACATGTATCAGTTTCCAAAGCATATCTGCAGGCATTCTGTAATCTGTGGACCTTCAGATTGTTGATGAAACACAGAAATTGCATTGGGGATTAAATACATCAGGGACCATGTGGATTTTTCTCCGTAGGACTAATGTCTCAAATTGTCTACGTTTTGATCAATTCCTGGAAGACCAGCTGTAGTTTCCGAAGCACATCTGGAGGCATTCTGTACTCTGTGGACCTTCAGAGTGTTGATGAAACACAGAAATTGCATCGGGATTGAATACCACAGGCACTTTCCGGACTTTTCTCCATGGGAGTAACGTCTCAAACTGTCTACGCTTTGATCGATTCCTGTTAGACCAGTAGTAGTTTCCGATGCATATCTGGAGTCATTCTGTAATCTGTGGACTTTCAGATTGTTGATGAAACACAGAAATTGCATCGGGATTGAATACATCAGGCACCATGCGGACTTTCCTGCATTGGAGTAATGTCTCAAAGTGTCTACGCTTTGATCGATTCCTGGAAGACCAGTAGTAGTTTCCGAAGCTCATCTGCAGGCATACTGCAATCTGTGGACCTTCAGAGTGTTCATTAAACACAGATATTGCATCGGGGTTGAACACAACAGGCACCATGCGTACTTTTCTCTATGTGAGTAATGTCTCAAACTGTCTACGCTTTGATCGATTCCTGGAAGACCAGTAGTAGTTTCCGAAGCACATCTGGAGGCATTCTGTAATCTGTGGATTTTCAGAGTGTTTATGAAACACAGAAATTGCATCGGGATTGAATACCACAGTCACTTTCCGGACTTTTCTCCATGGGAGTAATGTTTCAAACTGTCTACACTTTGATCGATCCCTGGAAGACCAGTAGTAGTTTCCCAAGCACATCTGGAGGTATTGTGTAATGTGTGGACCTTCAGAGTATTGATGAAACACAGAAATTGCATCGGGATTGAATACATCAGGGACCATGTGGATTTTTCTCCATAGGAATAATGTCTCAAATTGTCTACGTTTTAATCAATTCCTGGAAGACCAGCTGTAGTTTCCGAAGCACATCTGGAGGCATTCTGTACTCTGTGGACCTTCAGAGTGTTGATGAAACACAGAAATTGCATCGGGATTGAATTCAACAGGCACCATGCAGAATTTTCTCCACGGGAGTAATGTCTCAAACTGTCTACGCTTTGATCGATTCCTGGAAGACCAGTAGTAGTTTCCGAAGCACATCTGGAGGCATTCTGTAATCTGTGCACCTTCAGAGTGTTTATGAAACACAGAAATTGCATCGGGATTGAATACCACAGGCACTTTCCGGACTTTTCTCCATGGGAGTAATGTTTCAAACTGTCCACGCTTTGATCGATTCCTGGAAGACCAGTAGTAGTTTCCGAAGCACATCTGCAGGCATACTGTAATCTGTGGACTTCAGGGTGTTGATGAAACACAGATATTGCAACGGGATTGAATGCAACAGGCACCATACGGATTTTTCTCCGTGGGATTAATGTCTCAAACCGTCTACGCTTATATCGATTCCTGGAAGACCAGTAGTAGTTTCCGAAGCGCATCTGGAGGCATTTTGTAATCTGTGGACCTTCAGAGTGTTGCTGAAACACAGAAATTGCATCGGGATTGAGTACACCAGCCACCTTGCAGACTTTTCTCCATGGGAGCAATGTGTCAAACTGTCTACGTTTTGATCGATTCCTGGAACGCCAGTAGTAGTTTCCGAAGAACATCTGGAGGCATCCTGTAATGTGTGTACCTTCAGAGTGTTGATGAAACGCAGAAATTGTATCGGGATTGAATACAACAGGCACCATACGGAATTTTCTCCATGGGAGTAATGTCTCAAACTGTCTACACTTTGATCGATTCCTGGAAGACCAGTAGTAGTTTCCCAAGCACATCTGGAGGCATTGTGTAATGTGTGGACCTTCAGAGTATTGATGAAACACAGAAATTGCATCGGGATAGAATACAACAGGCACCATGCGGACTTTTCTCCATGGGAGTAATGTCTCAAACTGTCTACGCTTTGATCGATTCCTGGAGGACCAGAAGTAGTTCCCGAAGCACATCTGGATGCATTCTGTATTCTGTGGACCTTCAGAGTGTTCATTAAACACAGAAATTGCATCGGGGTTGAACACAACAGGCACCATGCATACTTTTCTCTATGGGAGTAATGTCTCAAACTGTCTACGCTTAGATCGATTCCTGGAAGACCAGTAGTAGTTTCCGAAGCACATCTGAGGGCATTCTGTGATCTTTGGACTTTCAGGGTGTTGACGAAACACAGAAATTGCAAAGCGATTGATTACAACAGGCACCATACGGATTTTTCTCCATGGAAGTAATGTCTCAAACTGTCTACGCTTTGAACGATTCCTGGAAGACCAGTAGTAGTTCCCGATGCACATCTGGAGGCATTCTGTAAACTGTGGACCTTCAGAGCGTTCATGAAACACATTAACTGCATCGGAATTGAGTACAACAGGCACCATACGGACTTTTCTCTATGGGATTAATGTCTCAAACTGTCTACGCTTTGATCGATTCCTGGAAGACCAGTAGTAGTTTCCGAAGGACATCTGGAGGAATTGTGTAATGTGTGGACCTTCAGAGTATTGATGAAACACATAAATTGCATCGGGATTGAATACAACAGGCACCATGCTTAATTTTCTTTACGGGAGCAATGTCTCAAACTGTCTACGCTTTGATCAATTCCTGGAAGTCCAGTATTAGTTTCCGTAGCACATCTGGAAGCATTCTGTAATCTGTGGACCTTCCGAGTGTAGATGAAACACAGAAATTGCATCGGAATTGAATACAACAGGTACCATGCAGAATTTTCTCCATAGGAGTAATGTCTCAAACTGTCTACGCTTTGATCGATTCCTGGAAGACCAGCAGTAGTTTCCAAAGCACATCTGGAGGCATTCTGTAATCTGTGGAACTTCAGAGTGTTTATGAAACACAGAAATTGCATCGGGATTGAATACCACAGGCACTTTCCGGACTTTTCTCCATGGGAGTAATGTCTCAAACTGTCAACGCATTGATCAATACGTGGATGACATGTAGTAGTTTCCGAAGCATATCTGGAGACATTCTGTAATCTGTGGACCTTCAGTATGTTGATCAAATACAGAAATTGTATCGGGTTTCAATATAACAGACACCATGCGGTCTTTTCTGCATGGGAGTAATGCGTCAAACTGTCTACGCTTTGATCGATTCCTGGAAGATAAGTAGTAGTTTCTGAAGAACATCTGGAGGCATTCTGTAATCTGTGGACCTTCAGAGTGTTGATGAAACCCAGAAAGAGCATCAATTTTGAATACAACAGGCACCATGTGGACATTTCTCCATGGGAGTAATGTTACAAACCGTCTACGCTTTGATCGATTCCTGGAAGACCAGTAGTAGTTTCCGAAGCATATCTGAATACATTCTGTAATCTGTGGACCTTCAGTGTGTTGATCAAACACAGAAATTGTATCGGGATTCAATACAACAGGCACAATGTGGACATTTCTCCATGGGAGTAATGTCACAAACTGTCTACGCTTTGATCGATTCCTGGAAGACCTGTAGTAGGTTACGAAGCACATCGGGAAGCATTCTGTAATCTGTGGACCTTCGGAGTGTTGATGAAACACAGAAAGTGCTTCTGGATTGAATACAACAGGCACCATGCCCAATTTTCTCCATGGTAGTAATGTCTCAAACTGTCTACGCCTTGAACTATTCGTGGAAGACATGTATCAGTTTCCAAAGCATATCTGCAGGCATTCTGTAATCTGTGGACCTTCAGATTGTTGATGAAACACAGAAATTGCATCGGGATTGAATACATCAGGGACCATGTGGATTTTTCTCCATAGGACTAATGTCTCAAATTGTCTACGTTTTGATCAATTCCTGGAAGACCAGCTGTAGTTTCCGAAGCACATCTGGAGGCATTCTGTACTCTGTGGACCTTCAGAGTGTTGGTGAAACACAGAAATTGCATCGGGATTGAATACCACAGGCACTTTCCGGACTTTTCTCCATGGGAGTAACGTCTCAAACTGTCTACGCTTTGATCGATTCCTGGAAGACCAGTAGTAGTTTCCGAAGCACATCTGGAGGCATTCTGTAATCTGTGGACCCTCAGAGTGTTTATGAAACACAGAAATTGCATCGGGATTGAATACCACAGGCACTTTCCGGACTTTTCTCCATGGGAGTAATGTTTCAAACCGTCTACGCTTTGATCGATTCCTGGAAGACCAGTAGTAGTTTCCGAAGCATATCTGGAGTCATTCTGTAATCTGTGGACTTTCAGATTGTTGATGAAACACAGAAATTGCATCGGGATTGAATACATCAGGCACCATGCGGACTTTCCTGCATAGGAGTAATGTCTCAAAGTGTCTACGCTTTGATCGATTCCTGGAAGACCAGTAGTAGTTTCCGAAGCACATCTTCAGGCATACTGTAATCTGTGGACCTTCAGAGTGTTCATTAAACACGGAAATTGCATCGGGGTTGAACACAACAGGCACCATGCGTACTTTTCTCTATGTGTGTAATGTCTCAAACTGTCTACGCTTTGATCGATTCCTGGAAGACCAGTAGTAGTTTCCGAAGCACATCTGGAGGCATTCTGTAATCTGTGGATCTTCAGAGTGTTTATGAAACACAGAAATTGCAACGGGATTGAATACAACTGGCACTTTCCGGACTTTTCTCCATGGGAGTAATGTTTCAAACTGTCTACACTTTGATCGATTCCTGGAAGACCAGTAGTAGTTTCCCAAGCACATCTGGAGGTATTGTGTAATGTGTGGACCTTCAGAGTATTGATGAAACACAGAAATTGCATCGGGATTGAATACAACAGGCACCATGCTTAATTTTCTTTACGGGAGCAATGTCTCAAACTGTCTACGCTTTGATCAATTCCTGGAAGTCCAGTATTAGTTTCCGTAGCACATCTGAAGGCATTCTGTAATCTGTGGACCTTCAGAGTGTAGATGAAACACAGAAATTGCATCGGGATTGAATACAACAGGCACCATGCAGACTTTTCTCCATAGGAGTAATGTCTCAAACTGTCTACGGTTTGATCGATTATTGGAAGACCAGTAGTAGTTTTCGAAGCATATCTGGAGGCATTCTGTAATCTGTGGACCTTCAGATTGTTGATAAAACACAGAAATTGCATCGGGATTGAATACATCAGGCACCATGTGGACTTTTCTCCATAGGAGTAATGTCTCAAAGTGTCTACGCTTTGATCGATTCCAGGAAGACCAGTAGTAGTTTCCGAAGCACATCTGGAGGCCTTCTGTAATCTGTGCACCTTCAGGGTGTTGATGAAACACAGAAATTGCAACGGGATTGAATACAACAGGCACCATACTGTTTTTTCTCCATGGTAGTAATGTCTCAAACTATCTACGCTTTGATTGATTCTTGGAAGACCAGTAGTAGTTTCCGATGCACATATGGAGGAATTCTGTAATCTGTGGACCTTCAGAGCGTTCTTGAAACACAGTAATTGCATCGCGATTGAATACACAAGGCACCTTGCGGACTTTTCTCCATGGGAGCAATGTGTCAAACTGTCTACGCATTGATCGATTCCTGGAACACCAGTAGTAGTTTCCGAAGAACATCTGGAGGCATCCTGTAATGTGTGTACTTTCAGAGTGTTGATGAAACACAGAAATTGCATCGGGATTGAATACAACAGGCACCATACGGAATTTTCTCCATGGGAGTAATGTCTCAAACTGTCTACACTTTGATCGATTCCTGGAAGACCAGTAGTAGTTTCCCAAGCACATCTGGAGGTATTGTGTAATGTGTGGACCTTCAGAGTATTGATGAAACACAGAAATTGCATCGGGATTGAATACAACAGGCACCATGCTTAATTTTCTTTACCGGAGCAATGTCTCAAACTGTCTACGCTTTGATCAATTCCTGGAAGTCCAGTATTAGTTTCCGTAGCACATCTGAAGGCATTCTGTAATCTGTGGACCTTCAGAGTGTAGATGAAACACAGAAATTGCATCGGGATTGAATACAACAATCACCATGCAGACTTTTCTCCATAGGAGTAATGTCTCAAACTGTCTACGGTTTGATCGATTATTGGAAGACCAGTAGTAGTTTTCGAAGCATATCTGGAGGCATTCTGTAATCTGTGGACCTTCAGATTGTTGATAAAACACAGAAATTGCATCGGGATTGAATACATCAGGCATCATGCGGACTTTTCTCCATAGGAGTAATGTCTCAAAGTGTCTACGCTTTGATCGATTCCTGGAAGACCAGTAGTAGTTTCCGAAGCACATCTGGAGGCCTTCTGTAATCTGTGCACCTTCAGGGTGTTGATGAAACACAGAAATTGCAACGGGATTGAATACAACAGGCACCATACGGTTTTTTCTCCATGGTAGTAATGTCTCAAACTGTCTACGCTTTGATTGATTCTTGGAAGACCAGTAGTAGTTTCCGATGCACATATGGAGGAATTCTGTAATCTGTGGACCTTCAGAGCGTTCTTGAAACACAGTAATTGCTTCGGGATTGAATACAACAGACACCATACGGACTTTTCTCTATGGGAGTAATGTCTCAAACTGTCTACAATTTTTACGATTCCTGGAAGACCAGTAGTAGTTTCCGAAGCATATCTGGAGTCATTCTGTAATCTGTGGACCTACAGATTGTTGATGAAACACAGAAATTGCATCGGGATTGAATACATCAGGCACCATGCGGACTTTCCTGCATAGGAGTAATGTCTCAAAGTGTCTACGCTTTGATCGATTCCTGGAAGACCAGTAGTAGTTTCCGAAGCACATCTACAGGCATACTGTAATCTGTGGACCTTCAGGGTGTTGATGAAACACAGAAATTGCAACGGGATTGAATGCAACAGGCACCATACGGATTTTTCTCCATGGGATTAATGTCTCAGACCGTCTACGCTTTTATCGATTCCTGGAAGACCAGTAGTTGTTTCCGAAGCGCATCTGGAGGCATTTTGTAATCTGTGGACCTTCAGAGTGTTGATGAAACACAGAAATTGCATCGGGATTGAATACACCAGGCACCTTGCGGACTTTTCTCCATGGGAGCAATGTGTCAAACTGTCTACGCTTTGATCGATTCCTGGAACACCAGTAGTAGTTTCCGAAGAACATCTGGAGGCATCCTGTAATGTGTGTACCTTCAGAGTGTTGATGAAACATAGAAATTGCATCGGGATTGAATACAACAGGCACCATACGGAATTTTCTCCATGGGAGTAATGTCTCAAACTGTCTACACTTTGATCGATTCCTGGAAGACCAGTAGTAGTTTCCCAAGAACATCTGGAGGTATTGTGTAATGTGTGGACCTTCAGAGTATTGATGAAACACAGAAATTGCATCGGGATTGAATACAACAGGCACCATGAGGACGTTTCTCCATGGGAGTAATGTCTCAAACTGTCTACGCTTTGATCGATTCCTGGAGGACCAGAAGTAGTTTCCGAAGCACATCTGGAGGCATTCTGTAATCTGTGGACCTTCAGAGTGTTCATTAAACACAGAAATTGCATCGGGGTTGAACACAACAGGCACCATGCGTACTTTTCTCTATGGGAGTAATGTCTCAAACTGTCTACGCTTAGATCGATTCCTGGAAGACCAGTAGTAGTTTCCGAAGCACATCTGAGGGCATTCTGTAATCTGTGGACTCTCAGGGTGTTGATGAAACACAGAAATTGCAAAGCGATTGATTACAACAGGCAGCATACGGATTTTTCTCCATGGAAGTAATGTCTCAAACTGTCTACGCTTTGAACGATTCCTGGAGGACCAGTAGTAGTTCCCAATGCACATCTGGAGGCGTTCTGTAAACTGTGGACCTTCAGATTGTTGATAAAACCCAGAAATTGCATCGGGATTGAATACATCAGGCACCATGTGGACTTTTCTCCATAGGAGTAATGTCTCAAAGTGTCTACGCTTTGATCGATTCCAGGAAGACCAGTAGTAGTTTCCGAAGCACATCTGGAGGCCTTCTGTAATCTGTGCACCTTCAGGGTGTTGATGAAACACAGAAATTGCAACGGGATTGAATACAACAGGCACCATACTGTTTTTTCTCCATGGTAGTAATGTCTCAAACTATCTACGCTTTGATTGATTCTTGGAAGACCAGTAGTAGTTTCCGATGCACATATGGAGGAATTCTGTAATCTGTGGACCTTCAGAGCGTTCTTGAAACACAGTTATTGCATCGCGATTGAATACACCAGGCACCTTGCGGACTTTTCTCCATGGGAGCAATGTGTCAAACTGTCTACGCATTGATCGATTCCTGGAACACCAGTAGTAGTTTCCGAAGAACATCTGGAGGCATCCTGTAATGTGTGTACTTTCAGAGTGTTGATGAAACACAGAAATTGCATCGGGATTGAATACAACAGGCACCATACGGAATTTTCTCCATGGGAGTAATGTCTCAAACTGTCTACACTTTGATCGATTCCTGGAAGACCAGTAGTAGTTTCCCAAGCACATCTGGAGGTATTGTGTAATGTGTGGACCTACAGAGTATTGATGAAACACAGAAATTGCATCGGGATTGAATACAACAGGCACCATGCTTAATTTTCTTTACCGGAGCAATGTCTCAAACTGTCTACGCTTTGATCAATTCCTGGAAGTCCAGTATTAGTTTCCGTAGCACATCTGAAGGCATTCTGTAATCTGTGGACCTTCAGAGTGTAGATGAAACACAGAAATTGCATCGGGATTGAATACAACAATCACCATGCAGACTTTTCTCCATAGGAGTAATGTCTCAAACTGTCTACGGTTTGATCGATTATTGGAAGACCAGTAGTAGTTTTCGAAGCATATCTGGAGGCATTCTGTAATCTGTGGACCTTCAGATTGTTGATAAAACACAGAAATTGCATCGGGATTGAATACATCAGGCACCATGCGGACTTTTCTCCATAGGAGTAATGTCTCAAAGTGTCTACGCTTTGATCGATTCCTGGAAGACCAGTAGTAGTTTCCGAAGCACATCTGGAGGCCTTCTGTAATCTGTGAACCTTCAGGGTGTTGATGAAACACAGAAATTGCAACGGGATTGAATACAACAGGCACCATACGGTTTTTTCTCCATGGTAGTAATGTCTCAAACTGTCTACGCTTTGATTGATTCTTGGAAGACCAGTAGTAGTTTCCGATGCACATATGGAGGAATTCTGTAATCTGTGGACCTTCAGAGCGTTCTTGAAACACAGTAATTGCTTCGGGATTGAATACAACAGACACCATACGGACTTTTCTCTATGGGAGTAATGTCTCAAACTGTCTACAATTTTTACGATTCCTGGAAGACCAGTAGTAGTTTCCGAAGCATATCTGGAGTCATTCTGTAATCTGTGGACCTACAGATTGTTGATGAAGCACAGAAATTGCATCGGGATTGAATACATCAGGCACCATGCGGACTTTCCTGCATAGGAGTAATGTCTCAAAGTGTCTACGCTTTGATCGATTCCTGGAAGACCAGTAGTAGTTTCCGAAGCACATCTACAGGCATACTGTAATCTGTGGACCTTCAGGGTGTTGATGAAACACAGAAATTGCAACGGGATTGAATGCAACAGGCACCATACGGATTTTTCTTCATGGGATTAATGTCTCAGACCGTCTACGCTTTTATCGATTCCTGGAAGACCAGTAGTTGTTTCCGAAGCGCATCTGGAGGCATTTTGTAATCTGTGGACCTTCAGAGTGTTGATGAAACACAGAAATTGCATCGGGATTGAATACCCCAGGCACCTTGCGGACTTTTCTCAATGGGAGCAATGTGTCAAACTGTCTACGCTTTGATCGATTCCTGGAACACCAGTAGTAGTTTCCGAAGAACATCTGGAGGCATCCTGTAATGTTTGTACCTTCAGAGTGTTGATGAAACATAGAAATTGCATCGGGATTGAATACAACAGGCACCATACGGAATTTTCTCCATGGGAGTAATGTCTCAAACTGTCTACACTTTGATCGATTCCTGGAAGACCAGTAGTAGTTTCCCAAGAACATCTGGAGGTATTGTGTAATGTGTGGACCTTCAGAGTATTGATGAAACACAGAAATTGCATCGGGATTGAATACAACAGGCACCATGAGGACGTTTCTCCATGGGAGTAATGTCTCAAACTGTCTACGCTTTGATCGATTCCTGGAGGACCAGAAGTAGTTTCCGAAGCACATCTGGAGGCATTCTGTAATCTGTGGACCTTCAGAGTGTTCATTAAACACAGAAATTGCATCGGGGTTGAACACAACAGGCACCATGCGTACTTATCTCTATGGGAGTAATGTCTCAAACTGTCTACGCTTAGATCGATTCCTGGAAGACCAGTAGTAGTTTCCGAAGCACATCTGAGGGCATTCTGTAATCTGTGGACTCTCAGGGTGTTGATGAAACACAGAAATTGCAAAGCGATTGATTACAACAGGCAGCATACGGATTTTTCTCCATGGAAGTAATGTCTCAAACTGTCTACGCTTTGAACGATTCCTGGAGGACCAGTAGTAGTTCCCAATGCACATCTGGAGGCGTTCTGTAAACTGTGGACCTTCAGATTGTTGATAAAACCCAGAAATTGCATCGGGATTGAATACATCAGGCACCATGTGGACTTTTCTCCATAGGAGTAATGTCTCAAAGTGTCTACGCTTTGATCGATTCCAGGAAGACCAGTAGTAGTTTCCGAAGCACATCTGGAGGCCTTCTGTAATCTGTGCACCTTCAGGGTGTTGATGAAACACAGAAATTGCAACGGGATTGAATACAACAGGCACCATGCTTAATTTTCTTTACCGGAGCAATGTCTCAAACTGTCTACGCTTTGATCAATTCCTGGAAGTCCAGTATTAGTTTCCGTAGCACATCTGAAGGCATTCTGTAATCTGTGGACCTTCAGAGTGTAGATGAAACACAGAAATTGCATCGGGATTGAATACAACAATCACCATGCAGACTTTTCTCCATAGGAGTAATGTCTCAAACTGTCTACGGTTTGATCGATTATTGGAAGACCAGTAGTAGTTTTCGAAGCATATCTGGAGGCATTCTGTAATCTGTGGACCTTCAGATTGTTGATAAAACACAGAAATTGCATCGGGATTGAATACATCAGGCACCATGCGGACTTTTCTCCATAGGAGTAATGTCTCAAAGTGTCTACGCTTTGATCGAT
Organism: Schistocerca gregaria; assembly: GCF_023897955.1. NCBI lineage: Eukaryota > Metazoa > Arthropoda > Insecta > Orthoptera > Acrididae > Schistocerca > Schistocerca gregaria. Next base: position 235,101 of record NW_026062031.1, on the reverse strand, counting down.
TCCTGGAAGACCAGTAGTAGTTTCCGAAGCACATCTGGAGGCCTTCTGTAATCTGTGAACCTTCAGGGTGTTGATGAAACACAGAAATTGCAACGGGATTGAATACAACAGGCACCATACGGTTTTTTCTCCATGGTAGTAATGTCTCAAACTGTCTACGCTTTGATTGATTCTTGGAAGACCAGTAGTAGTTTCCGATGCACATATGGAGGAATTCTGTAATCTGTGGACCTTCAGAGCGTTCTTGAAACACAGTAATTGCTTCGGGATTGAATACAACAGACACCATACGGACTTTTCTCTATGGGAGTAATGTCTCAAACTGTCTACAATTTTTACGATTCCTGGAAGACCAGTAGTAGTTTCCGAAGCATATCTGGAGTCATTCTGTAATCTGTGGACCTACAGATTGTTGATGAAGCACAGAAATTGCAACGGGATTGAATACATCAGGCACCATGCGGACTTTCCTGCATAGGAGTAATGTCTCAAAGTGTCTACGCTTTGATCGATTCCTGGAAGACCAGTAGTAGTTTCCGAAGCACATCTACAGGCATACTGTAATCTGTGGACCTTCAGGGTGTTGATGAAACACAGAAATTGCAACGGGATTGAATGCAACAGGCACCATACGGATTTTTCTTCATGGGATTAATGTCTCAGACCGTCTACGCTTTTATCGATTCCTGGAAGACCAGTAGTTGTTTCCGAAGCGCATCTGGAGGCATTTTGTAATCTGTGGACCTTCAGAGTGTTGATGAAACACAGAAATTGCATCGGGATTGAATACCCCAGGCACCTTGCGGACTTTTCTCAATGGGAGCAATGTGTCAAACTGTCTACGCTTTGATCGATTCCTGGAACACCAGTAGTAGTTTCCGAAGAACATCTGGAGGCATCCTGTAATGTTTGTACCTTCAGAGTGTTGATGAAACATAGAAATTGCATCGGGATTGAATACAACAGGCACCATACGGAATTTTCTCCATGGGAGTAATGTCTCAAACTGTCTACACTTTGATCGATTCCTGGAAGACCAGTAGTAGTTTCCCAAGAACATCTGGAGGTATTGTGTAATGTGTGGACCTTCAGAGTATTGATGAAACACAGAAATTGCATCGGGATTGAATACAACAGGCACCATGAGGACGTTTCTCCATGGGAGTAATGTCTCAAACTGTCTACGCTTTGATCGATTCCTGGAGGACCAGAAGTAGTTTCCGAAGCACATCTGGAGGCATTCTGTAATCTGTGGACCTTCAGAGTGTTCATTAAACACAGAAATTGCATCGGGGTTGAACACAACAGGCACCATGCGTACTTTTCTCTATGGGAGTAATGTCTCAAACTGTCTACGCTTAGATCGATTCCTGGAAGACCAGTAGTAGTTTCCGAAGCACATCTGAGGGCATTCTGTAATCTGTGGACTCTCAGGGTGTTGATGAAACACAGAAATTGCAAAGCGATTGATTACAACAGGCAGCATACGGATTTTTCTCCATGGAAGTAATGTCTCAAACTGTCTACGCTTTGAACGATTCCTGGAGGACCAGTAGTAGTTCCCAATGCACATCTGGAGGCGTTCTGTAAACTGTGGACCTTCAGATTGTTGATAAAACCCAGAAATTGCATCGGGATTGAATACATCAGGCACCATGTGGACTTTTCTCCATAGGAGTAATGTCTCAAAGTGTCTACGCTTTGATCGATTCCAGGAAGACCAGTAGTAGTTTCCGAAGCACATCTGGAGGCCTTCTGTAATCTGTGCACCTTCAGGGTGTTGATGAAACACAGAAATTGCAACGGGATTGAATACAACAGGCACCATACTGTTTTTTCTCCATGGTAGTAATGTCTCAAACTATCTACGCTTTGATTGATTCTTGGAAGACCAGTAGTAGTTTCCGATGCACATATGGAGGAATTCTGTAATCTGTGGACCTTCAGAGCGTTCTTGAAACACAGTAATTGCATCGCGATTGAATACACCAGGCACCTTGCGGACTTTTCTCCATGGGAGCAATGTGTCAAACTGTCTACGCATTGATCGATTCCTGGAACACCAGTAGTAGTTTCCGAAGAACATCTGGAGGCATCCTGTAATGTGTGTACTTTCAGAGTGTTGATGAAACACAGAAATTGCATCGGGATTGAATACAACAGGCACCATACGGAATTTTCTCCATGGGAGTAATGTCTCAAACTGTCTACACTTTGATCGATTCCTGGAAGACCAGTAGTAGTTTCCCAAGCACATCTGGAGGTATTGTGTAATGTGTGGACCTACAGAGTATTGATGAAACACAGAAATTGCATCGGGATTGAATACAACAGGCACCATGCTTAATTTTCTTTACCGGAGCAATGTCTCAAACTGTCTACGCTTTGATCAATTCCTGGAAGTCCAGTATTAGTTTCCGTAGCACATCTGAAGGCATTCTGTAATCTGTGGACCTTCAGAGTGTAGATGAAACACAGAAATTGCATCGGGATTGAATACAACAATCACCATGCAGACTTTTCTCCATAGGAGTATTGTCTCAAACTGTCTACGGTTTGATCGATTATTGGAAGACCAGTAGTAGTTTTCGAAGCATATCTGGAGGCATTCTGTAATCTGTGGACCTTCAGATTGTTGATAAAACACAGAAATTGCATCGGGATTGAATACATCAGGCACCATGCGGACTTTTCTCCATAGGAGTAATGTCTCAAAGTGTCTACGCTTTGATCGATTCCTGGAAGACCAGTAGTAGTTTCCGAAGCACATCTGGAGGCCTTCTGTAATCTGTGAACCTTCAGGGTGTTGATGAAACACAGAAATTGCAACGGGATTGAATACAACAGGCACCATACGGTTTTTTCTCCATGGTAGTAATGTCTCAAACTGTCTACGCTTTGATTGATTCTTGGAAGACCAGTAGTAGTTTCCGATGCACATATGGAGGAATTCTGTAATCTGTGGACCTTCAGAGCGTTCTTGAAACACAGTAATTGCTTCGGGATTGAATACAACAGACACCATACGGACTTTTCTCTATGGGAGTAATGTCTCAAACTGTCTACAATTTTTACGATTCCTGGAAGACCAGTAGTAGTTTCCGAAGCATATCTGGAGTCATTCTGTAATCTGTGGACCTACAGATTGTTGATGAAGCACAGAAATTGCATCGGGATTGAATACATCAGGCACCATGCGGACTTTCCTGCATAGGAGTAATGTCTCAAAGTGTCTACGCTTTGATCGATTCCTGGAAGACCAGTAGTAGTTTCCGAAGCACATCTACAGGCATACTGTAATCTGTGGACCTTCAGGGTGTTGATGAAACACAGAAATTGCAACGGGATTGAATGCAACAGGCACCATACGGATTTTTCTTCATGGGATTAATGTCTCAGACCGTCTACGCTTTTATCGATTCCTGGAAGACCAGTAGTTGTTTCCGAAGCGCATCTGGAGGCATTTTGTAATCTGTGGACCTTCAGAGTGTTGATGAAACACAGAAATTGCATCGGGATTGAATACCCCAGGCACCTTGCGGACTTTTCTCAATGGGAGCAATGTGTCAAACTGTCTACGCTTTGATCGATTCCTGGAACACCAGTAGTAGTTTCCGAAGAACATCTGGAGGCATCCTGTAATGTTTGTACCTTCAGAGTGTTGATGAAACATAGAAATTGCATCGGGATTGAATACAACAGGCACCATACGGAATTTTCTCCATGGGAGTAATGTCTCAAACTGTCTACACTTTGATCGATTCCTGGAAGACCAGTAGTAGTTTCCCAAGAACATCTGGAGGTATTGTGTAATGTGTGGACCTTCAGAGTATTGATGAAACACAGAAATTGCATCGGGATTGAATACAACAGGCACCATGAGGACTTTTCTCCATGGGAGTAATGTCTCAAACTGTCTACGCTTTGATCGATTCCTGGAGGACCAGAAGTAGTTTCCGAAGCACATCTGGAGGCATTCTGTAATCTGTGGACCTTCAGAGTGTTCATTAAACACAGAAATTGCATCGGGGTTGAACACAACAGGCACCATGCGTACTTTTCTCTATGGGAGTAATGTCTCAAACTGTCTACGCTTAGATCGATTCCTGGAAGACCAGTAGTAGTTTCCGAAGCACATCTGAGGGCATTCTGTAATCTGTGGACTCTCAGGGTGTTGATGAAACACAGAAATTGCAAAGCGATTGATTACAACAGGCACCATACGGATTTTTCTCCATGGAAGTAATGTCTCAAACTGTCTACGCTTTGAACGATTCCTGGAGGACCAGTAGTAGTTCCCAATGCACATCTGGAGGCGTTCTGTAAACTGTGGACCTTCAGAGCGTTCATGAAACACAGTAATTGCATCGGAATTGAGTACAACAGGCACCATGCGGACTTTTCTCCATGGGAGTAATGTCTCAAACTGTCTACGCTTTGATAGATTCCTGGAAGACCAGTAGTAGTTTCCGAAGGACATCTGGAGGAATTGTGTAATGTGTGGACCTTCAGAGTATTGATGAAACACAGAAATTGCATCGGGATTGAATACAACAGGCACCATGCTTAATTTTCTTTACGGGAGCAATGTCTCAAACTGTCTACGCTTTGATCAATTCCTGGAAGTCCAGTATTAGTTTCCGTAGCACATCTGGAGGCATTCTGTAATCTGTGGACCTTCAGAGTGTAGATGAAACACAGAAATTGCATCGGGATTGAATACAACAGGTACCATGCAGACTTTTCTCCATAGGAGTAATGTCTCAAACTGTCTACGCTTTGATCGATTCCTGGAAGACCAGTAGTAGTTTCCAAAGCACATCTGGAGGCATTCTGTAATCTGTGGAACTTCAGAGTGTTTATGAAACACAGAACTTGCATCTGGATTGAATACCACAGGCACTTTCCGCACTTTTCTCCATGGGAGTAATGTCTCAAACTGTCAACGCATTGATCAATACGTGGATGACCAGTAGTAGTTTCCGAAGCATATCTGGAGACATTCTGTAATCTGTGGACCTTCAGTATGTTGATCAAATACAGAAATTGTATCGGGTTTCAATATAACAGGCACCATGCGGTCTTTTCTGCATGGGAGTAATGTGTCAAACTGTCTACGCTTTGATCGATTCCTGGAAGATAAGTAGTAGTTTCTGAAGAACATCTGGAGGCATTCTTTAATCTGTGGACCTTCAGAGTGTTGATGAAACCCAGAAAGAGCATCAATTTTGAATACAACAGGCACCATGTGGACATTTCTCCATGGGAGTAATGTTACAAACCGTCTACGCTTTGATCGATTCCTGGAAGACCAGTAGTAGTTTCCGAAGCACATCTGGAGGCATTCTGTACTCTGTGGACCTTCAGAGTGTTTATGAAACACAGAAATTGCATCGGGATTGAATACCACAGGCACTTTCCGGACTTTTCTCCATGGGAGTAATGTTTCAAACTGTCTACGCTTTGATCGATTCCTGGAAGACCAGTAGTAGTTTCCGATGCATATCTGGAGTCATTCTGTAATCTGTGGACTTTCAGATTGTTGATGAAACACAGGAATTGCATCGAGATTGAATACATCAGGCACCATGCGTACTTTTCTCTATGTGAGTAATGTCTCAAACTGTCTACGCTTTGATCGATTCCTGGAAGACCAGTAGTAGTTTCCGAAGCACATCTGGAGGCATTCTGTAATCTGTGGATCTTCAGAGTGTTTATGAAACACAGAAATTGCATCGGGATTGAATACCACAGTCACTTTCCGGACTTTTCTCCATGGGAGTAATGTTTCAAACTGTCTACACTTTGATCGATTCCTGGAAGACCAGTAGTAGTTTCCCAAGCACATCTGGAGGTATTGTGTAATGTGTGGACCTTCAGAGTATTGATGAAACACAGAAATTGCATCGGGATTGAATACATCAGGGACCATGTGGATTTTTCTCCATAGGACTAATGTCTCAAATTGTCTACGTTTTGATCAATTCCTGGAAGACCAGCTGTAGTTTCCGAAGCACATCTGGAGGCATTCTGTACTCTGTGGACCTTCAGAGTGTTGATGAGACACAGAAATTGCATCGGGATTGAATTCAACAGGCACCATGCAGAATTTTCTCCACGGGAGTAATGTCTCAAACTGTCTACGCTTTGATCGATTCCTGGAAGACCAGTAGTAGTTTCCGAAGCACATCTGGAGGCATTCTGTAATCTGTGCACCTTCAGAGTGTTTATGAAACACAGAAATTGCATCGGGATTGAATACCACAGGCACTTTCCGGACTTTTCTCCATGGGAGTAATGTTTCAAACTGTCCACGCTTTGATCGTTTCCTGGAAGACCAGTAGTAGTTTCCGAAGCACATCTGCAGGCATACTGTAATCTGTATACTTCAGGGTGTTGATGAAACACAGAAATTGCAACGGGATTGAATGCAACAGGCACCATACGGATTTTTCTCCATGGGATTAATGTCTCAAACCGTCTACGCTTTTATCGATTCCTGGAACACCAGTAGTAGTTTCCCAAGCACATCTGGAGGCATTGTGTAATGTGTGGACCTTCAGAGTATTGATGAAACACAGAAATTGCATCGGGATTGAATACAACAGGCACCATGCTTAATTTTCTTTACGGGAGCAATGTCTCAAACTGTCTACGCTTTGATCAATTCCTGGAAGTCCAGTATTAGTTTCCGTAGCACATCTGGAGGCATTCTGTAATCTGTGGACCTTCAGAGTGTAGATTAAACACAAATTGCATCGGGATTGAATACAACAGGTACCATGCAGACTTTTCTCCATAGGAGTAATGTCTCAAACTGTCTACGCTTTGATCGATTCCTGGAAGACCAGTAGTAGTTTCCAAAGCACATCTGGAGGCATTCTGTAATCTGTGGAACTTCAGAGTGTTTATGAAACACAGAAATTGCATCAGGATTGAATACCACAGGCACTTTCCGGACTTTTCTCCATGGGAGTAATGTCTCAAACTGTCAACGCATTGATCAATACGTGGATGACATGTAGTAGTTTCCGAAGCATATCTGAAGACATTCTGTAATCTGTGGACCTTCAGTATGTTGATCAAATAAATAAATTGTATCGGGTTTCAATATAACAGGCACCATGCGGTCTTTTCTGCATGGGAGTAATGTGTCAAACTGTCTACGCTTTGATCGATTCCTGGAAGATAAGTAGTAGTTTCTGAAGATTATCTGGAGTCATTCTGTAATCTGTGGACCTTCAGAGTGTTGATGAAACCCAGAAAGAGCATCAATTTTGAATACAACAGGCACCATGTGGACATTTCTCCATGGGAGTAATGTTACAAACCGTCTACGCTTTGATCGATTCCTGGAAGACCAGTAGTAGTTTCCGAAGCATATCTGAATACATTCTGTAATCTGTGGACCTTCAGTGTGTTGATGAAACACAGAAATTGTATCGGGATTCAATACAACAGGCACAATGTAGACATTTCTCCATGGGAGTAATGTCTCAAACTGTCTAAGCTTTGATCGATTCCTGGAAGACCTGTAGTAGGTTACGAAGCACATCGGGAAGCATTCTGTAATCTGTGGACCTTCGGAGTGTTGATGAAACACAGAAAGTGCTTCTGGATTGAATACAACAGGCACCATGCCCAATTTTCTCCATGGTAGTAATGTCTCAAACTGTCTACGCCTTGAACTATTCGTGGAAGACATGTATCAGTTTCCAAAGCATATCTGCAGGCATTCAGTAATCTGTGGACCTTCAGATTGTTGATGAAACACAGAAATTGCATCGGGATTGAATACATCAGGGACCATGTGGATTTTTCTCCATAGGACTAAAGTCTCAAATTGTCTACGTTTTGATCAATTCCTGGAAGACCAGCTGTAGTTTCCGAAGCACATCTGGAGGCATTCTGTACTCTGTGGACCTTCAGAGTGTTGGTGAAACACAGAAATTGCATCGGGATTGAATACCACAGGCACTTTCCGGACTTTTCTCCATGGGAGTAACGTCTCAAACTGTCTACGCTTTGATCGATTCCTGGAAGACCAGTAGTAGTTTCCGAAGCACATCTGGAGGCATTCTGTAATCTGTGGACCCTCAGAGTGTAGATTAAACACAGAAATTGCATCGGGAATGTTTACCACAGGCACTTTCCGGACTTTTCTCCATGGGAGTAATGTTTCAAACTGTCTACACTTTGATCGATTCCTGGAAGACCAGTAGTAGTTTCCCAAGCACATCTGGAGGAATTGTGTAATGTGTGGACCTTCAGAGTATTGATGAAACACAGAAATTGCATCGGGATTGAATACAACTGGCACCATGCATAATTTTCTTTACGGGAGCAATGTCTCAAACTGTCTACGCTTTGATCAATTGCTGGAAGTCCAGTATTAGTTTCCGTAGCACATCTGAAGGCATTCTGTAATCTGTGGACCTTCAGAGTGTAGATGAAACACAGAAATTGCATCGGGATTGAATACAACAGGCACCATGCAGACTTTTCTCCATAGGAGTAATGTCTCAAACTGTCTACGGTTTGATCGATTATTGGAAGACCAGTAGTAGTTTTCGAAGCATATCTGGAGGCATTCAGTAATCTGTGGACCTTCAGATTGTTGATAAAACACAGAAATTGCATCGGGATTGAATACATCAGGCACCATGTGGACTTTTCTCCATAGGAGTAATGTCTCAAAGTGTCTACGCTTTGATCGATTCCTGGAAGACCAGTAGTAGTTTCCGAAGCACATCTGGAGGCCTTCTGTAATCTGTGCACCTTCAGGGTGTTGATGAAACACAAAAATTGCAACGGGATTGAATACAACAGGCACCATACTGTTTTTTCTCCATGGTAGTAATGTCTCAAACTATCTACGCTTTGATTGATTCTTGGAAGACCAGTAGTAGTTTCCGATGCACATATGGAGGAATTCTGTAATCTGTGGACCTTCAGAGCGTTCTTGAAACACAGTAATTGCATCGCGATTGAATACACCAGGCACCTTGCGGACTTTTCTCCATGGGAGCAATGTGTCAAACTGTCTACGCTTTGATCAATTCCTGGAACACCAGTAGTAGTTTCCGAAGAACATCTGGAGGCATCCTGTAATGTGTGTACCTTCAGAGTGTTGATGAAACACAGAAATTGCATCGGGATTGAATACAACAGGCACCATACGGAATTTTCTCCATGGGAGTAATGTCTCAAACTGTCTACACTTTGATCGATTCCTGGAAGACCAGTAGTAGTTTCCTAAGCACATCTGGAGGTATTGTGTAATGTGTGGACCTTCAGAGTATTGATGAAACACAGAAATTGCATCGGGATTGAATACAACAGGCACCATGCTTAATTTTCTTTACGGGAGCAATGTCTCAAACTGTCTACGCTTTGATCAATTCCTGGAAGTCCAGTATTAGTTTCCGTAGCACATCTGAAGGCATTCTGTAATCTGTGGACCTTCAGAGTGTAGATGAAACACAGAAATTGCATCGGGATTGAATACAACAATCACCATGCAGACTTTTCTCCATAGGAGTAATGTCTCAAACTGTCTACGGTTTGATCGATTATTGGAAGACCAGTAGTAGTTTTCGAAGCATATCTGGAGGCATTCTGTAATCTGTGGACCTTCAGATTGTTGATAAAACACAGAAATTGCATCGGGATTGAATACATCAGGCACCATGCGGACTTTACTCCATAGGAGTAATGTCTCATAGTGTCTACGCTTTGATCGATTCCTGGAAGACCAGTAGTAGTTTCCGAAGCACATCTGGAGGCCTTCTGTAATCTGTGCACCTTCAGGGTGTTGATGAAACACAGAAATTGCAACGGGATTGAATACAACAGGCACCATACGGTTTTTTCTCCATGGTAGTAATGTCTCAAACTGTCTACGCTTTGATTGACTCTTGGAAGACCAGTAGTAGTTTCCGATGCACATATGGAGGAATTCTGTAATCTGTGGACCTTCAGAGCGTTCTTGAAACACAGTAATTGCATCGGGATTGAATACAAAAGACACCATACGGACTTTTCTCTATGGGAGTAATGTCTCAAACTGTCTACAATTTTTACGATTCCTGGAAGACCAGTAGTAGTTTCCGAAGCATATCTGGAGTCATTCTGTAATCTGTGGACCTTCAGATTGTTGATGAAACACAGAAATTGCATCGGGATTGAATACATCAGGCACCATGCGGACTTTCCTGCATAGGAGTAATGTCTCAAAGTATCTACGCTTTGATCGATTCCTGGAAGACCAGTAGTAGTTTCCGATGCACATATGGAGGCATTCTGTAAACTGTGGACCTTCAGAGCGTTCATGAAACACAGTAATTGCATCGGAATTGAATACAACAGGCACCATACGGACTTTTCTCTATGGGATTAATGTCTCAAACTGTCTACGCTTTTATCGACTCCTGGAAGACCAGTAGTAGTTTCCGAAGCGTATCTGGAGGCATTTTGTAATCTGTGGACCTTCAGAGTGTTGTTGAAGCACAGAAATTGCATCGGGATTGAATACACCAGGCACCTTGCGGACTTTTCTCCATGGGAGCAATGTGTCAAACTGTCTACGCTTGATCGATTCCTGGAACACCAGTAGTAGTTTCCGAAGCACATCTGAGGGCATTCTGTAATCTGTGGACCTTCAGGGTGTTGATGAAACACAGAAATTACAACGGGATTGATTACAACAGGCACCATATGGATTTCTCTCCATTGAAGTAATGTCTCAAACTGTCTACGCTTTGAACGATTCCTGGAAGACCAGTAGTAGTTCCCGATGCACAACTGGAGGCATTCTGTAAACTGTGGACCTTCAGAGCGTTCATGAAACACAGTAATTGCATCGTAATTGAATACAACAGGCACCATACGGACTTTTCTCTATGGGATTAATGTCTCAAACTGTCTACGCTTTGATCGATTCCTGGAAGACCAGTAGTAGTTTCCGAAGGACATCTGGAGGAATTATGTAATGTGTGGACCTTCAGAGTATTGATGAAACACAGAAATTGCATCGGGATTGAATACAACAGGCAACATTGCGGAATTTTCTTTACAGGAGCAATGTCTCAAACTGTCTACGCTTTGATCAATTCCTGGAAGTCCAGTAATAGTTTCCTTAGCACATCTGGAGGCATTCTGTAATCTGTGGACCTTCAGAGTGTAGATGAAACAGAGAAATTGCATCGGGATTGAATACAACAGGCACCATGCAGACTTTTCTGCATGGGAGTAATGTCTTAAACTGTCAACGGATTGATCAATACGTGGATGACCAGTAGTAGTTTCCGAAGCATATCTGGAGACATTCTGTAATCTGTGGACTTTCAGTATGTTGATCAAATACAGAAATTGTATCGGGTTTCAATATAACAGGCACCATGCGGTCTCTTCTGCATTTTAGTAATGTGTCAAACTGTCTACGCTTTGATCGATTCCTGGAAGATCAGTAGTAGTTTCTGAAGAACATCTGGAGGCATTCTGTAATCTGTGGACATAGAGGGTGTTGGTGAAACACAGAAATTTCATCGGGATTGAATACAATAGGCACCATGCTGAGTTTTTTCCATAAGGGTAATGACTCAAACTGTCTACGTTTTGATCGATTCCTGGAAGACCAGGAAAGTTTCCGAAGTACATCTAAAGGCATTCTGTAATGTGTGTACCTTCAGAATGTTGATGAAACACAGAAATTGCATCGGGATTGAATACAACCGGCACCATGCGGAATATTCTATATGGGAGTAATGTCTCAAACTGTCTACGCTTTGATCGATTCCTGGAAGACCAGTAGTAGTCTCCGAATCACATCTAGAGGCATTCTGTAATGTGTGTTCCTTCAGAGTGTTTATCAAACACAGGAATTGCATCGGGATTGAATACCACAGGCACTTTCCGGACTTTTCTCCATGGGAGTAAATTTTCAAACTGTCTACGCTTTGATCGATTCCTGGAAGACCAGTAGTAGTTTTCGAAGCATATCTGGAGGCACTCTGTAATCTGTGGACCTTCAGATTGTTGATAAAACACAGAAATTGCATCGGGATTGAATACATCAGGCACCATGCGTACTTTTCTCCATAGGAGTAATGCCTCAAAGTGTCTACGCTTTGATCGATTCCTGGAAGACCAGTAGTAGTTTCCGAAGCACATCTGGAGGCCTTCTGTAATCTGTGGACCTTCAGGGTGTTGATGAAACACAGAAATTGCAACGGGATTGAATACAACAGGCACCATACGGTTTTTTCTCCAAGGTAGTCATGTCTCAAACTGTCTACGCTTTGATTGATTCTTGGAAGACCAGTAGTAGTTTCCGATGCAAATCTGGAGGCATTCTGTAATCTGTGGACCTTCAGAGCGTTCTTGAAACACAGTAATTGCATCGGGAATGAATACAACAGTCACCATACGGACTTTTCTCTATGGGAGTAATGTCTCAAACAGTCTACAATTTGTACGATTCCTGGAAGACCAGTTGTAGTTTCCGAACCACATCTGGAGGCATTCTGTAATCTGTGGACCTTCAGAGTGTTGATGAAACACAGAAAATGCATCGTGATTGAATACAACAGACACCAGTGGACTTTTCTATATGGAAGTAATATCACAAACTGTCAACGCTTTGATCAACTCGTGGATGACCAGTAGTAGTTTCCGAAGCAAATCTGGAGACATTCTGTAATCTGTGGACCTTCAGTGTGTTGATCAAATACAGAAATTGTATCGGGATTCAATATAACAGGCACCATGCGAACTTTTCTGCATTGGAAGTAATGTGTCAAATTGTCTACGCTTTGGTCGATTCCTGGAAGATCAGTAGTAGTTTCTGAAGCACATCTGGAGGCATTCTGTAATCTGTGGACCTTCAGAGTGTTGATGAAACACAGAAATTGAATCGGGATTGAATACACCAGTCACCATGCGGACTTTTCTCCATGGGGGTAATGTCTCAAACTGTCTACGCTTTGATCGATTCCTGGATGACCAGTAGTAGTTTCCGAAGCATATCTGGAGACATTCTGTAATCTGTTTACCTTCAGATTGTTGATGTAACACATAAATTGCATTGGGATTACATACATCAGGCACCATGCGGACTTTTCTCCATAGGAGTAATGTCTCAAACTGTCTATGCTTTGATCAATTCCTGGAAGACCAGCAGTAGTTTCTGAAGCCCATCTGGAGGCATTCTCTACTCTGTGCACCTTCAGAGTGTTGATGAAACACAGAAATTGCATCGGGATTGAATACGACAGGCACCATGCGGACTTTTCTCCATGGGAGTAACGTCTCAAACTGTCTATACTTTGATCGATTCCTGGAAGACCAGTAGTAGTTTCCGTACATCATCTGGAGGCCTTCTGTAATCTGTCGACCTTCAGTGTGTTGATGAAACACAGAAATTCCATCGGGATTGAATACAACAGGCACCATTCGGACTTTTCTCCATGGGAGTAATGTGTCAAACTGTTTACGCTTTGATCGATTCCTGGAAGACCAGTAGTAGTTTCCGAAGCACATCTGGAGGCATTCTGTAATCTGTAGACCTTCAGAATGTTGATGAAACACAGAAATTGCATCGGGATTGAATACAACAGGCACCATGCGGAATTTTCTCCATGGGAGTAATGTTTTAAACTGTCTACGATTTGATGGATTCGTGGGAGACCAGTAGTAGTTTCCGAAGCACATCTGGAAGAATTCTGTAATCTGTGTACCTTCAGAGTGTTGATAAAAAACAGAAATTGGATCGGGATTGAATACAACAGGCACCTTGCGGAATTTTCTCCATGGGTGTAATGTCTCAAACTGTCTACGCTTTGATCGATTCCTGGAAGACCAGTAGTATTTCCGAAGCACATCTGGAAGAATTGTGTAATGTGTGGTCCTTCAGAGTATTGATGAAACACAGAAATTGCATCGGGATTGAATACAACAGCACCATGCGTACTTTTCTCCATGGGGGTAATGTCTCAAACTGTCTACGCTTTGATCGATTCCTGGAAGACCATTAGTAGCTTCGGAAGCATATCTGGAGGCATTCTGTAATCTGTGGACCTTCAGATTGTTGATGAAACACAGAAATTGCATCGGGATTGAATACATCAGCCACCATGAGGACTTTTCTCCGTAGGAGTAATGTCTCAAACTGTCTACGCTTTGATCAATTCCTGGAAGACCAGTAGTAGTTTCCGAAGGACATCTGGAGGCATTCTGTAATCTGTCGTCCTTCAGAGTGTTCATGAAACACAGAAATTGCATCGGGATTGAATACAACAGGCACCATGCGGACTTTTCTCCATGGGAGTATAGTCTCAAAGTGTCTACGCTTTGATCGATGCCTGGAAGACCAGAACCAGTTTCCGAAGCACATCTGGAGGCATTCTGTTATCTGTGGACCTATAGAGTGTTGATGAAAAACAGCAATTGCATCGGGATTCAATACAACTGACATCATGCGGACTTTTCTCCTTGGAAATAATGTCTCAAACTGTCTACACTTTGATCGATTCCTGGAAGACCAGTAGAAGTTTCCGAAGCACGTCTGGAGGCATTCTGTAATCTGTGGACCTTTAGTGTGTTGATGAAACACAGAAATTGAATCGGGATTGAATACATCAGGCACCATTTGGACTTTTTTCCATGGGAGTAATGTCTCAAACTGTCTACGCTTTTTATCGATTCCTGGAAGACCAGTAGTAGTTTGCGATGCACATCTGGAGACATTCTGTAATCTGCGGACCTTCAGTGTGTTGATCAAACACAGTAATTGTATCCGGTTTCAATATAACAGGCACCATGCGGACTTCTCTGCAGGGGAGTAATGTCTCAAACTGTTAACGCTTTGATCAATTCGTGGAAGACCAGTAGTAGTTTCCGAAGCATTTCTGGAGACATTCTGTAATCTGTGGACATTCAGTGTGTTGATCAAACACAGAATTGTATCGGGTTTCAATATAACAGGCACCATGTGGACTTCTCTGCATGAGAATAATGTGTCAAACCGTCTACGCTTTGATCGATTATAGGAAGATCAGCAGTAGTTTCTGAAGCACATCTGGAGGCATTCTGTAATCTGTGGACCTTCACAGTGTTGAAGAAACCCAGAAAGAGCATCAAGGTTGAATACAACAGGCACCATGTGGACATTTCTCCATGGGAGTAATGTCACAAACTGTCTACGATTTTGATCGATTCCTGGAAGACCAGTAGTAGTTTCCGAAGCACATCTGGATTCATTCTGTAATCTGTGTACCTGCAGAGTGTTGATGAATCACAGAAATTGCATCGGGATTGAATACAACAAAACCATGCGGAATTTTCTTCATGGGAGTAATGTCTCAAACTGTCTACGCTATGATGGATTCGTGGAAGACCAGTAGTAGTTTCCGAAGCACTTCTGGAAGAATTCTGTAATCTGTGGACCTTCAGAGTGTTGATGAAAGACAGAAATTGTATCGGGATTGAATACAACAGCACCATGCGTACTTTTCTCCATGGGAGTAATGTCTCAAACTGTCTACGCTTTGATCGATTCCTGGAAGACCAGTAGTAGTTTCCGAAGCACATCTGGAAGAATTGTTTAATGTGTGGTCCTTCAGAGTATTGATGAAACACAGAAATTGCATCGGGATTGAATACAACAGGCACAATGCGGAATTTTCTCCATGACAGTAATATCTCAAACTGTCTACGCATTGATCGATTCCTGGAAGTCCAGTATTAGTCTCCCAAGCACATCTGGAAGCATTCCGTAATCTGTGGACCTTCAGAGTGTTGATGAAACACAGAAATTGAATCGGGATTGAATACAACAGCACCATGCGTACTTTTCTCCATGGGAGTAATGTCTCAAACTGTCTACATTTTGATCGATTCCTGGAAGACCAGTAGTAGTTTCTGAAGCATATCTGGAGGCATTCTGTAATCTGTGCTCCTTCAGAGTGTTCATGAAACACAGAAATTGCTTCGGGATTGAATACAACAGCACCATGCGGAATTTTCTCCATGGGAGTAATGTCCCAAACTGTGTACGCTTTGATGGATTCGTGGAAGACCAGTAGTAGTTTCCGAAGCACATCTGGAAGAATTCTGTAATCTATGGACCTTCAGAGTGTTGATAAAAAACAGAAATTGCATCGGGATTGAATACAACAGGCACCATGCGGACTTCTCTCCATGGGAGTAATGTCTCAAACTGTCTACGCTTTGATCGATTCCTGGAAGACCAGTAGTAGTTTCCGAAGCACATCTGGAAGCATTCTGTAATCTGTGGACCTTCAGAGTGTTGATGAAACACAGAAATTGTATCGGGATTGAATACAACAGCACCATGCGTACTTTTCTCCATGGGAGTAATGTCTCAAACTGTCTACACTTTGATCGATTCCTGGAAGACCAGTAGTAGTTTCTGAAGCATATCTGGAGGCATTCTGTAATCTGTGCTCCTTCAGAGTGTTCATGAAACACAGAAATTGCATCGGGATTGAATACAACAGCACCATGCGGAATTTTCTCCATGGGAGTAATGTCCCAAACTGTGTACGCTTTGATGGATTCGTGGAAGACCAGTAGTAGTTTCCGAAGCACATCTGGAAGAATTCTGTAATCTATGGACCTTCAGAGTGTTGATAAAAAACAGAAATTGCATCGGGATTGAATACAACAGGCACCATGCGGACTTCTCTCCATGGAAGTTATGTCTCAAACTGTCTACGCTTTGATTGATTCCTGGAAGACCAGTAGTAGTTTCCGAAGCACATCTGGAGGCATTCGGTAATGTGTGTACTTTCGGAGTGTTGATGAAACACAGAAATTGAATCGGGATTGAATACAACAGGCACCATGCGGAATTTTCTCCATGGGTGTAATGTCTCAAACTGTCTACGCTTTGATCGATTCCTGGAAGACCAGTAGTAGTTTCCGAAGCACATCTCGAGGCATTCTGTAATCTGTGGACCTTCAGAGTGTAGATGAAACACAGAAATTGCATCGGGATTGAATACAACAGACACCATGCGGAATTTTCTCCATGTGTGTAATGTCTCAAACTGTCTACGCTTTGATCGATTCCTGGAAGACCAGTAGTAGTTTCCGAAGCACATCTGGAAGAATTGTTTAATCTGTGGACCTTCAGAGTATTGATGAAACACAGAAATTGCATCGGGATTGAATACAACAGGCACAATGCGGAATTTTCTCCATGGCAGTAATATCTCAAACTGTCTACGCATTGATCGATTCCTGGAAGTCCAGTATTAGTTTCCGAAGCACATCTGGAAGCATTCTGTAATCTGTGGACCTTCAGAGTGTTGATGAAACACAGAAATTGCATCGGGATTGAATACAACAGCACCATGCGCACTTTTCTCCATGGGAGTAATGTCTCAAACTGTCTACACTTTGATCGATGCCTGGAAGACCAGAACCAGTTTCCGAAGCACATATGGAGGCATTCTGTAATCTGTGGACCTATAGAGTGTTGATGAAAAACAGTAATTGCGTCGGTATACAATACAACAGACATCATGCGGACTTTTCTCCTTGGAAATAATGTCTCAAACTGTCTACAATTTGATCGATTCCTGGAAGACCAGTAGAAGTTTCCGAAGCACGTCTGGAGGCATTCTGTAATCTGTGGACCATTAGTGTGTTGATGAAACGCAGAAATTGAATCGGGATTGAATACATCAGGCACCATTCGGACTTTTTTTTATGGGAGTAATGTCTCAAACTGTCTACGCCTTTGATCGATTCCTGGAAGACCAGTAGTACTTTCCGATGCACATCTGGAAGCATTCTGTAATCTGCGGACATTCAGTGTGTTGATCAAACACAGCAATTGTATCGGGTTTCAATATAAAAGGCACCATGCGGACTTTTCTGCATTGCGAGTAATGTCTCAAACTGCTAACGTTTTGATCAATTCGTGGAAGACCAGTAGTAGTTTCCGAAGCATATCTGGAGACATTCTGTAATCTGTGGACATTCAGTGTGTTGATCAAACACAGAATTGTATCGGGTTTAAATATAACAATCACCATGTGGACTTCTCTGCATGAGAATAATGTGTCAAACTGTCTACGCTTTGATCGATTCCAGGAAGATCAGCAGTAGTTTCTGAAGCACTTCTGGAGGCATTCTGTAATCTGTGGACCTTCACAGTGTTGAAGAAACCCAGAAAGAGCATCAAGGTTGGATACAACAGGCACCATGTGGACATTTCTCCATATGAGTAATGTCACAAACTGTCTACGCTTTGATCGATTCCTGGAAGACCAGTAGTAGTTTCCCAAGCACATCTGGTGGAATTGTGTAATGTGTGGACCTTCAGAGTATTGATGAATCACAGAAATTGCGTCGGGATTGAATACTACATGCACCATGACGAATTTTCTCCACGGGAGTCATGTCTCAAACGGTCTACGCTTTGATCGATTCCTAGAAGTCCAGTATTAGTTTCCGAAGCACATCTGGAGGCATTCTGTAATCTGTGGACCTTCAGGGTTTGATGAAACACAGAAGTTGCAACGGGATTGAATTCAACAGGCACCATACGGATTTTTCTCCATGGGAGTAATGTCTCAAACTGTCTACGCATTTATCGATTCCTGGAAGACCAGTAGTAGTTTCCGATGCACATCTGGAGGCATTCTGTAATCTGTGGACCTTCAGAGTGTTGATGAAACACAGAAATTGCATCGGGATTGAATACAACAGCACCATGCGGAATTTTCTCCATGGGAGTAATGTCTCAAACTGTCTATACTTTGATCGATTTCTGGAAGACCAGTAGTAGTTTCCGAAGCGTATCTGAAGACATTCTGTAATCTGTGGACCTTCAGTGTGTTGATCAAATACAGAAATTGTATCGAGTTTCAATATAACAGGTACCATGCGGACTTTTCTGCATGGGAGTAATCTGTCAAACTGTCTACGCTTTGATCAATTCCTGGAAGATCAGTAGTAGTTTCTGAAGCACATCTGGAGGCATTCTGTAGTCTGTGGACCTTCAGAGTGTTGATGAAACCCAGAAAGAGCATCAAGGTAGAATACAACAGGCACCATGTGGACATTTCTCCATCGGAGTAATGTCACAAACTGTCTAATCTTTGATCGATTTTGATCAGAGTGTTGATGAAACACAGAAATTGCATCTGGATTGAATACAACAGGCACCATGCGGAATTTTCTCCATGGTAGTAATGTCTCAAACTGTCTACGCCTTGATCGATTCGTGGAAGACATGAACTAGTCCCCGAAGCATATCTGCAGGCATTCTGTAATCTGTGGACCTTCAGATTGTTGATGAAACACTGAAATTGCATCGGGATTGAATACCACCGGCACTTTCCGGACTTTTCTCCATGGGAGTAATGTGTCAAACTGTCTGTATTGAATTGTGTAAATTGTGGACCTTCAGAGTATTGATGAAACACAGAAATTGCATCGGGATTGAATATAACAGGCACCATGGGGAATTTTCTCCACGGGAGTAATGTCTCAAACTGTCTATGCTTTGATCGATTCCTGAAAGTCCAGTATTAGTTTCCGAAGCACATCTGGAGGCATTCTGTAATCTGTGGACCTTCAGAGTGTTAATGAAACACAGAAATTGCATCGGGATTGAATACCAAGGGCACTTTCCGGACTTTTCTCCATGGGAGTAATGTTTCAAACTGTCCACGCTGTGATCGATTCCTGGAAGAACAGTAGTAGTTTCCGATGCACATCTGGAGGCATTTTGTAATCTGTGGACCTTCAGAGAGTTCATGAAACACAGTAATTGCATCGGGATTTAATACAACAGGCATTATACGGACTTTTCTCTATGGGAGTAATGTCTCAAACTGTCTACGCTTTGATCGATTCCTGGAAGATCAGTTGTAGTTTCCGAACCACATCTGGAGGCATTCTGTAATCTGTGGACCTTCAGAGTGTTGATGAAACCCAGAAAGAGCATCTAGGTTGAATACAACAGGCACCATGTAGACATTTCTCCATGGGAGTACTGTCACAAACTGTCTACGCTTTGATCGCTTCCTGGAAGACCAGTAGTAGATTCCGAAGCACATCTGGACTCATTCTGTAATCTGTGGACCTTCAGAGTGTTGATGGAACACAGAAATTGCATCTATATTGAATACAACAGGCACCATGCGGAATTTTCTCCATGGTAGTAATGTATCAAACTGTCTACGCCTTGATCGAATCGTTGAAGTCATGTATTAGTTTCCGAAGCACATCTGGAGGCATTCTGTAATCTGTGGACCTTCAGAGTGTTGATAAAAAACAGAAATTGCATAAGGATTGAATACAACTGGCACAATGCGGACTTTTCTCCATGGGAGTAATGTCTCTAACTGTCTACGCTTTGATCAATTCCTGGAAGACCAGTAGTAGTTTCCGAAGCACATTTGGAGGCATTCTGTAATCTGTGGACCATCAGAGTGTTCATGAAACACAGAAATTGCATCGGGATTGAATACAACAGACACCATGCGGACCTTTCTCCATGGGAGTAATGTCTCAAACTGTCTACGCTTTTGATCGATTCCTGGAAGACCAGTAGTAGTTTCCGAAGCTCATCTGGAGTCATTCTGTAATGTGTGTACCTTCAGAGTGTTGATGAAACATAGAGATTTCATCGGGATTGAATACAACAGGCACCATGCGGAATTTTCTCCATGGTAGTAATGTCTCAAACTGTCTACGCCTTGATCAATTCGTGGAAGACATGTATTAGTTTCCGATGCATATCTGCAGGCATTCTGTAATCTGTGGACCTTCAGATTGTTGATGAAACTAAGAAATCGCATCGGGATTCAATACAGCAGGCACCATGTGGACATAACTCCATGGGAGTAATGTCACAAACTGTCTACGCTTTGATCGATTCGTGGAAGACCTGTAGGAGTTTACGAAGCACATCTGAAGGCATTCTGTAATCTGTGGACCTTCAGAGTGTTGATGAAACACAGAAATTGCATCTGGATTGAATACAACAGGCACCATGCGGAATTTTCTCCATGGTAGTAATGTCTCAAACTGTCTACGACTTGATCTCTTCGTGGAAGACTTGTATTAGTTTCCGAAGCATATCTGCAGGCATTCTGCAATCTATGGACCTTCAGATAGTTGACGAAACACAGAAATTGCATCGGGATTGAATACATCAGGCACCATGTGGACTTTTCTCCATAGGACTAATGTCTCAAATTGTCTACGTTTTGATCAATTCCTGGAAGACCAGTTGTAGTTTCCGAAGCACATCTGGAGGCATTCTGTACTCTGTGGACCTTCAGAGTGTTGATGAAACACAGAAATTGCATCTGGATTGAATACCACAGGCACTTTACGGACTTTTCTCCCTGGGAGTAATGTGTCAAACTGTCTACGCTTTGATCGATTCCTGGAAGACCAGTAGTAGTTTCCGAAGCACATCTGGAGGAATTGTGTAATGTGTGGACTTTCAGAGTATTGATGAAACACAGAATTTGCATCGGGATTGAATGCAACAGGCAAAATGCGGAATTTTCTCCACGGGAGTAATGTCTCAAACTGTCTACGCTTTGATCGATTCCTGGAAGTCCAGTATTAGTTCCCGAAGCACATCTGGAGGAATTCATTAATCTGTGGACTTTCAGAGTGTTGATGAAACACAGAAATTCCATCGGGATTCAGTACAATAGGCACCATGCGGACTTTTCTCCATGGGAGTAATGTCTCAAACTGTCTACGACTTTATCGATTCCTGGAAGACCAGTAGTAGTTTCCGAAGCACATCTGGAGGCATTCTGTAATCTGTGGACCATCAGAGTGTTCATGAAACACAGAAATTGCATCGGGATTGAATACAACAGACACCATGCGGACCTTTCTCCATGGGAGTAATGTCTCAAACTGTCTACGCTTTTGATCGATTCCTGGAAGACCAGTAGTAGTTTCCGAAGCACATCTGGAGTCATTCTGTAATGTGTGTACCTTCAGAGTGTTGATGAAACATAGAAATTTCAGCGGGATTGAATACAACAGGCACCATGCGGAATTTTCTCCATGGTAGTAATGTCTCAAACTGTCTACGCCTTGATCAATTCGTGGAAGACATGTATTAGTTTCCGATGCATATCTGCAGGCATTCTGTAATCTGTGGACCTTCAGATTGTTGATGAAACTAAGAAATCGCATCGGGATTCAATACAACAGGCACCATGTGGACATATCTCCATGGGAGTAATGTCACAAACTGTCTACGATTTGATCGATTCCTGGAAGACCTGTAGGAGTTTACGAAGCACATCTGGAGGCATTCTGTACTCTGTGGACCTTCAGAGTGTTGATGAAACACAGAAATTGCATCTGGATTGAATAACACAGGCACTTTACGGACTTTTCTCCATGGGAGTAATGTGTCAAACTGTCTACGCTTTAATCGAAGCCTGGAAGACCAGTAATAGTTTCCGAATCATATCTGGAGGCATTCTGTAATCTGTGGAATTTCAGATTGTTGATGAAGAACAGACATTGCATCGGGATTGAATACATCAGCCACCATGCGGACTTTTCTCCATAGGAGTAATGCCTCAAACTGTCTACGCTTTGATCAAATCCTGGAAGACCAGTAGTAGTTTCCGAAGCACATCTAGAGGCATTCTGTAATCTGTGGACTTTCAGTGTGTTCATGAAACACAGAAATTGCATCGAGATTGAATACAACAGGCACCATGCGGACTTTTCTCCATGGGAGTATAGTCTCAAACTGTCTACGCTTTGATCGATGCCTGGAAAACCAGTACCAGTTTCCGAAGCACATCTGAAGGCAATCTGTAATCTGTGGATGTATAGAGTAACGATGAAACACAAAAATTGCATCGGGATTGAATACAACAGACACCATGCGGACTTTTCTCCTTGGGAGTAATGTCTCAAACTGTCTACAATTTGTTCGATTAATGGAATACCAGTAGTACTTTCAGAATCACATCTGGAGGCATTCTGTAATCTGTGGACCTTTAGTGTGTTGATGAGATACAGAAATTGCTTCGGGATTGAATACAACAGGCACCATTCGGACTTTTATCCATGGGAGTAATGTCTCAAACTGTCTACGCATTTGATCGATTCCTGGAAGACCAGTAGTAGTTTCCGAAGCACATCTGGAGGCATTCTGTAATGTGTGTACCTCAGAGTGTTGATGAAACACAGAAATTTCATCGGGATTGAATACAACAGGCACCATGCGGAATTTTCTCCATAGGAGTAATGTGCAAAACTGTCTACATTTTGATCGATTCCTGAAAGACCAGTAGTAGTTTCCTAAGCTCATCTGGAAGGAATTCTGTAATCTGTCGACCTTCAGTGTGTTGATGAAACACAGAAATTGCATCGGGATTGAATACAACAGGCACTTTCCGGACTTTTCTCCATGGCAGTAATGTCTCAAATTGTCTACGCTTCGATAGATTCCTGGAAAACCAGTAGTAGTTTCCGAAGCACATCTGGAGGAATTCTGTAATGTGTGTACCTTCAGAGTGTTGATGATACACAGAAATTTCATCGGGATTGAATACACCAGACACCATGCGGAACTTTCTCCATTGGAGAAATGTCTTAAACTGTTTACGATTTGATCGATTCCTGGAAGAACAGTAGTAGTTTCCGAAGCACATCTGGAGGCATTCTGTAATCTGTGGACCTTCAGAGTGTTCATGAATCACAGAAATTGCATCGGGATTGAATACCACAGGCACTTTCCGGACTTTTCTCCATGGGAGTAATGCTTCAAGCTGTCTACGCTTTGATCAATACCTGGAAGACCAGTAGTAGTTCCCGCAGCACGTCTGGAGGGATTCTTTAAACTGTGTACCTTCAGGGTGTTGATGAAACACAGAAATTCCAACGGGATTGAGTACAACTGGCACCATACGGATTTTCTTTATGGGAGTAATGTCTTAAACTGTCTACGCTTTGATCGATTCCTGGAAGACCAGTAGTAGTTTCCGAAGCACATCTGGAGGCATTCTGGAATCTGTGGACCTTCAGAGCCTTGATGAAGCACAGAAATTGCATCGGGATTGAATACAACAGCCACCATACGGACTTTTCTCTATGGGAGTAATGTCTCAAACTGTCTACAATTTGATCGATTCCTGGAAGACCAGTTGTAGTTTCCGAACCTCATATGGAGGCATTCTGTAATCTGTGGACCTTCAGTGTGTTGATGAAACACAGATATTGCATCGGATTTGAATACAACAGGCACCATGCAGACTTTTCTCCATGGGAGTAAAGTCTCAAACCGTCTACGCTAGGATCGATTCCTGGATGACCAGTAGCAGTTTCTGTAGCACATCTGGAGTCTTTCTGTAGGAAGACCAGTAGTAGTTTCCGAAGCACATCTGGAGGCATTCTTTAATCTGTGGACCTTGAGAGTGTTGATGAAAGAGAGTAATTACATCGGGGTTGAATAAAACAGGCAACATGCGGACTTTTCTCCATGGGTGTAATGTCTCAAACTGTCTACTGTTTGATCGATTCCTGGGAGACCTGTAGTAGATTCCGAAGAACATCTATGGGCATTCTGTAATCTGTGGACCTTTGGAGTGTTGATGAAACACAGAAAATGCATCGGGATTGAATACAACAGGCACCATGCGGACTTTTCTCCATGGGAGTAATGTCTTAAACTGTCTACGCTTTGATCGATTCCTGGAAGACCAGTAATAGTTTCCGATCATATCTGGAGGCATTCTGTAATCTGTGGAATTTCAGATTGTTGATGAAGCACAGAAATTGCATCGGGATTGAATACATCAGCCACCATGCGGACTTTTCTCCATAGGAGTAATGTCTTAAACTGTCTACGCTTTGATCAAGTCCTGGAAGAACAGCAGTAGTTTCCGAAGCACATCTGGAGGCATTCTGTAATCTGTGGACCTTCAGAGTGTTCATGAAACACAGAAATTGCATCGGGATTGAATACAACAGGCACCATGCGGACTTTTCTCCTTGGGAGTATAGTCTCAAACTGTGTACGCTTAGATCGATGCCTGGAAGACCAGTACCAGTTTCCGAAGCATATCTGGAGGCATTCTGTAATCTGTGGACCTATAGAGTAATGATGAAACACAAAAATTGCATCGGGATTGAATACAACAGACACCATGCGGACTTTTCTCCTTGGGAGTATTGTCTCAAACTGTCTACACTTTGATCGATTAATGGAAGACCAGTAATAGTTTCAGAAGCACATCTGGATGCATTCTGTAATCTGTGGACCTTTAGTGTGTTGATGAAATACAGAATTTACTTCGGGATTGAATACAACAGGCACCATGCGGTCTTTTCTCCATGGGAGTAATGTCTCAAACTGTCTAGGCATTCGATCGATTCCTGGAAGACCAGTAGTAGTTTCCGAAACACATCTGGAGGCATTCTTTAATCTGTGGACCTTCAGAGTGTTGATGAAAGAGAGAAATTACATCGGGGTTGAATACAACAGGCACCATGCGGACTTTTCTCCATGGGTGTTTTGTCTCAAACTGTCTACTGTTTGATCGATTCCTGGGAGACCTGTAGTAGATTCCGAAGAACATCTATGGGCATTCTGTAATCTGTGGACCCTTGGAGTGTTGATGAAACACAGAAATTGCATCGGGATTGAATACAACATACACCATGCGGACTTTTCTCCATGGGGGTAATGTCTCAAACTGTCTACGCTTTGATCGATTCCTGGAAGAGCAGTAATAGTTTCCGAAGCATATCTGCAGGCATTCTGTAATTTTTGGACCTTCAGATTGTTGATGAAACACAGAAATAGCATCGGCATTGAATACATCAGCCACCATGCGGACTTTTCTCCATAGGAGTAATGTCTTAAACTGTCTACGCTTTGATCAAGTCCTGGAAGAACAGCAGTAGTTTCCGAAGCACATCTGGAGGCATTCTGTACACTATGGACCTTCAGAGTGTTGATGAAACACAGAAATTGCATCGGGATTGAATACAACAGGCACCATGCGGACTTTTCTCGATGGGAGTAATGTCTCAAATTGTCTACGTTTTGATCGATGCCTGGACGACCAGTACCAGTTTCCGAAGCACATCTGGAGGCATTCTGTAATTTGTGGACCTATAGAGTGTTGATGAAACACAGAAATTGCATCGGGATTGATTACAACAGGCACCATGCTGAGTTTTCTCCATAGGAGTAGTGTCCCAAACTGTCTACGATTTGATCGATTCCAGGATACCAGTAGTAGTTTCCAAAGCAAATCTGAAGGCATTCTGTAATCTGTGGACCTTCAGAGTGTTTATGAAACACAGAAATTGCATCAGGATTGATTACCACAGGCACTTTCCGGACTTTTCTCCATGGGAGTAATGTGTCAAACTGTCTACGCTTTAATCGATTCCTGGAAGACCAGTAGTAGTTTCCGAAGCACATCTGGAGGCATTCTGTAATGTATGTACTTTCGGAGTGTTGATGAAACACAGATAATTCATCGGTATTGAATTCAACAGGCACCATGCGGAATTTTCTCCATGGGAGTAATGTCTCAAACTGTTTACGCTTTGATCAATTCCTGGAAGACCAGTAGTAGTTTCCGAAGCACATCTGGAGGCATTCTGTAATCTTTGGACCTTCAGAATGTTCATGAAACACCGAAATTGCATCGGGATTGAATACCACCGGCAATTTCCGGACTTTTGTCCATGGGAGTAATGTGTCAAAGTGTCTACGCTTTGATCGATTCCTGGAAGACCAGTAGTAGTTTCCGAAGCACATCTGGAGGCATTCTGTAATGTATGTACTTTCGGAGTGTTGATGAAACACAGAAATTGCATCGGGATTGAAAACAACAGGCACCATGCGGGCTTTTCTCCATGGGAGTATTGTCTCAAACTGTCTACGCTTTGATCGATGCCTGGAAGACCAGTACCAGTTTCCGAAGCACATCTGTAGGCATTCTGTAATCTGTGGACCTAAAGAGTGTTGATGAAACACAAAAATTGCATCGGGATTGAATACAACAGACAGAATGCGGACTTTTCTCCTTGGGAGTAATGTCTCAAACTGTCTACACTTTGATCGATTAATGGAAGACCAGTAGTAGTTTCAGAAGCACATCTGGAGGCATTCTAAAATCTGTGGACCTATAGAGTGTTGACGAAACACAGATATTGCATCGGGATTGAATACAACAGGCACCTTGCGGACTTTTCTCGATGGGAGTAATGTCTCAAATTGTCTACGCTTTGATCGATGCCTGGACGACCAGTACCAGTTTCCGAAGCACATCTGGAGGCATTCTGTAATTTGTGGACCTTTAGAGTGTTGATGAAACGCAGAAATTGCATCGGGATTGAATACAACAGACACCATGCGGACTTTTCTCCTTGGGAGTAATGTCTAAAACTGTCTACACTTTGATCGATTAATGGAAGACCAGTAATAGTTTCAGAAGCACATCAGGAGGCATTCTGTAATCTGTGGACCTTTAGTGTGTTGATGAAACACAGAAATTGCTTCGGGATTGAATATAACAGGCACCATTCGGACTTTTTCTATGGGGGTAATGTCTCAAATTGTCTACGCTTTTGATCGATTCCTGGAAGACCAGTAGTAGTTTTCGAAGCACACCTGGAGGCATTCGTTAATGAGTGTACCTTCAGAGTGTTGATGAAACACAGAAATTTCATCGGGATTGAATACAACAGCCACCATGCGTACTTTTCTCCATGGGAGTGAGGTGCAAAACTGTCTACACTTTGATCGATTCATGAAAGACCAATAGTTGTTACCGAAGCTCATCTGGAGGCATTCTGTAATCTGTCGACCTTCAGTGTGTTGATGAAACACAGAAATTGCATCGGGATTGAATACAACAGGCACCATGCGGAACTTTCTCCATGGGAGTAATGTCTTAAACTGTCTACGCTTTGATCGATTCCTGGAAGACCAGTAGTAGTTTCCGAAGCACATCTGGAGGCATTCTTTCTACAGTGGACCTTCAGGGTGTTGATGAAACACAGAAATTGCAACGGGATTGAATACAACAGGCACCATACGGATTTTTCTCCATGGCAGTAATGTCTCAAACTGTCTACGCTTTGATCGATTCCTGGAAGACAAGTAGTAGTTTCCGAATCACATCTGGAGGCATTCTGTTATCTGTGGACCTCCAGAGTGTTTATGAAATACAGAAATTGCATAGGGATTGAATACCACAGGCCCTTTCCGAGCTTTTCTCCGTGGGAGTAATTTGTCAAACTGTCTACATTTTGATCGGTTCCTGGATGCACATCTGGAGGCATTCTGTAATGTGTGTACTTTCGGTGTGTTGATGAAACACAGAAAATGCATCGGGATTGAATACAACAGGCACCATGCGGACTTTTCTCCATGGGAGTAATGTCTCAAACTGTCTATGCTTTGATCGATGCCTGGAAGACCAGTAGCAGTTTCCGAAGCACATCTGGAGGCATTCTGTATTTTTTGGACCTATAGAGTGTTGATGAAACACAGAAATTGCATCGGGATTGAATACAACAGGCAACATTCTGAGTTTTCTCCGTAGGAGTAATGTCCCAAACTGTCTACGATTTGATCGATTCCAGGATACCAGTAGTAGTTTCCAAAGCACATTTGAAGGCATTCTGTAATCTGTGGACCTTCAGAGTATTTATGAAACACAGAAATTGCATCGGGATTGAATACCACAGGCACTTTCCGAACTTTTGTCCATGGGAGTAATGTGTCAAACTGTCTACGATTTGATCGATTCCTGGAAGACCAGTGGTAGTTTCCGAAGCACATCTGGAGGCATTCTGTACTGTGTGTACTTTCGGTGTGTTGATGAAACACAGAAAATGCATCGGGATTGAATACAACAGGCACCATGCGGAATTTTCAACATGGGAGTAATGTTTCAAACTGTCTACGCTTTGATCGATGCCTGGAAGACCAGTACCAGTTTCCGAAGCACATCTGGAGGCATTCTGTAATCTGTGGAAAATCAGATTGTAGATGAAGCACAGAAATTGCATCGGCATTAAATACATCAGCCAACATGCGGACTTTTCTCCATAGGAGTAATGCCTCAAAATGTCTACGCTTTGATCAAATCCTGGAAGACCAGTAGTAGTTTCCGAAGCACACCTGGAGGCATTATGTAATCTGTGGACCTTCAGAGTGTTCATGAAACACAGAAATTGCATTGGGATTGAATACAACAGGCACCATGCGGTCTTTTCTCCATGGGAGTATTGTCTCAAACTGTCTACGCTTTGATCGATGCCTGGAAGACCAGTACCAGTTTCCGAAGAACATCTGGAGGCATTCTGTAGTCTGTGGACCTATAGAGTGTTGATGAAACACAAAAATTGCATCGGGATTGAATACAACAGACACCATGCGGACTTTTCTCCTTGGGAGTAATGTCTCAAATTGTCTACACTTTGATCGATTAATTTAAGACCAGTAGTAGTTTCAGAAGCACATCTGGAGGCATTCTGTAATCTGTGGACCATTAGTGTGTTGATGAAATACAGAAATTGCTTCGGGATTGAATACAACAGGCACCATTCGGACTTTTCTAAATGGGAGTAATGTCTCAAACTGTCTACGCATTTGATCGATTCCTGGAAGACCAGTAGTAGTTTCCGAAGCACATCTGGAGGCATTCTGTAATGTGTGTACCTTCAGAGTGTTGATGAAACACAGGAATTTCATCGCGATTGAATACAACAGGCGCCATGCGGAATTTTCTCCATGTGAGTAATGTGCAAAACTTTCTACATTTTGATCGATTCCTGAAAGACCAGTAGTAGTTTCCTAAGCTCATCTGGAGGCATTCTGTAATCTGTCGACCTTCAGTGTGTTGATGAAACACAGAAATTGCATCGGGATTGAATACAACAGGCTCTTTCCAGACTTTTCTCCATGGCAGTAATGTCTCAGACTGTCTACGCTTCGATAGATTCCTGGAAGACAAGTAGTAGTTTCCGAAGCACATCTGGAGGCATTCTGTAATCTGTGGACCTTCAGAGTGTTCATGAAGCACAGAAATTGCATCGGGATTGAATAGAAAAGGCACACATACGGATTTTTCTTTATGGGAGTAATGTCTTAAACTGTCTACGCTTTGATCGATTCCTGGAAGACCAGTAGTAGTTTCCGAAGCACATCTGCAGGCATTCTTTAATCTGTGGACCTTCAGAGCGTTCATGAAGCACAGAAATTGCATCGGGATTGAATACCACAGGCAATTTCCGGACTTTTCTCCATGGGAGTAATGTTTTAAACTGTCTACGCTTTGATCGATTCCTGGAAGACCAGTAGTAGTTTCCGAAGCACATCTGGATGCATTCTGTAATGTATGTACTTTCGGAGTGTTGATGAAACACAGAAATTGCATCGTGATTGAACACAACAGCACCATGCGGACTTTTCTCCATGGGAGTAATGTCTCAAACTGTGTACGCTTTGATCGATTCCCGGAAGACCAGTAGTAGTTTCCGAAGCACTTCTGGAGGCATTCTGTAATCTGTGGACCTTCAGAGTGTTTATGAAACACAGAAATTGCATCGGGATTGAATACCACAGTCACTTTCCGGACTTTTCTCCATGGGAGTAATGTTTCAGAGCTGTCTACGCTTTGATCGATACCTGGAAGACCAGTAGTAGTTACCGAAGCATATCTGGAAGCATTCTGTAATCTGTGGAATTTCAGATTGTTGATGAAACACAAAAATTGCATCGGGATTGAATACATCTGCCACCATGCGGAGTTTTCTCCATAGGAGTAATGTATCAAACTGTCTACGCTTTGATCAATTCCTGGAAGACCAGTAGTAGTTTCCGCAGCACATCTGGAGGCATTCTGTAATCTTTGGACCTTCAGAGTGGTCATGAAACACCGAAATTGCATCGTCATTGAATACCACAGGCAATTTCCGAACTTTTCTCCATGGGAGTAATGTGTCAAACTGTCTACGCTTTGATCGATTCCTGGAAGACCAGTAGTAGTTTCCGAAGCACATCTGGAGGCATTCTGTAATCTGTGGACCTTCAGAGTGTTGATGAAACACTGATATTGCATCGGGATTGAATACAACCGGCATCATGCCGACTTTTCTCCAAGGGAGTAATTTCTCAAACTGTGTATGTTTTGATCGACTCTTGAAAGACCAGTAGTAGTTTCCGAAGCACATCTGGAGGCATTCTGTAATCTGTGGACCTTCAGAGTTTTCATGAAACACATAAATGACATCGGGATTGATTACAACAGGCACCATGTGAACTTTTCTCCATGGGAGTAATGTCTCAAACTGTCTACGCTCTGATCGATTCCTGGAAGACCAGTAGCAGTGTCCGAAGCACATCTGGAGGCATTCTGTAATGTGTGTACCTTCAGAGTGTTGATGAAACACAGAAATTTCATCGGGATTGAATAGAACAGGCACCATGCGGAATTTTCTATATGGGAGTAATGTGCAAAACTGTCTACATTATGATCAAATCCTGAAAGACTAGCAGCAGTTTCCGAAGCTCATCTGGAGGCATTCTGTAATCTGTCGACCTTCAGTGTGTTGACGAAACACAGAAATTGCATCGGGATTGAATACATCAGGCACCATGCGGACTTGTCTCCATGGCAGTAATGTTTCAAACTGTCTACGCTTTGATAGATTCCTGAAAGACCAGTAGTAGTTTCCGAAGCACATCTGGAGGCATTCTGTAATGTGTGTACCCTCAGAGTGTTGATGAAACACAGAAATTTCACCGGGATTGAATACAACTGGCACCATGCGGTCTTTTCTCCATGGGAGGAATGTCTCAAACTGTCTACGCTTTGATCGATACCTGGAAGACCAGCAGTAGTTTCCGAAGCACATCTGGAGGAATTGTGTAATGTGTGGACCTTCAGAATATTGGTGAAACACAGATATTGCATCGGGATTGAATACAAAAGGCACCATGCGGACTTTTCTCCATGGGAGTAATGTCTCAAACTGTCTACGCTTTGATCGATTCCTGGAAAACCAGTAGTAGTTTCCGAATTACATCTGGTGGCATTCTATAATCTGTCGACATTCACAGTCTTGATGAGACACAGATATTGCATCGGGTTAGAACACAACAGGCAACATGCGGACTTTTCTAGATGTGAGTAATGTCTCAAACTGTCTACGCTTTGATCGATGCCTGGACGACCAGTACCAGTTTCCGAAGCACATCTGGAGGCATTCTGTAATTTGTGGACTTATAGAGTGTTGATGAAACACAGAAATTGCATCGGGATTTATTACAACAGGCACCATGCTGAGTTTTCTCCATAGGAGGAATGTCCCAAACTGTCTACGATTTGATCGATTCCAGGTTACCAGTAGTAGTTTCCAAAGCGCATCTGAAGGCATTCTGTAATCTGTGGACCTTCAGAGTTTTTATGAAACACAGAAATTGCATCGGTATTGAATACCAGTGGCACTTTCCGGACTTTTCTCCATGGGAGTAATGTTTCAAGCTGTCTACGCTTTGATCGATAGCTGGAAGACCAGTAGTAGTTTCCGAAGCATATCCGGAGGCATTCTGTAATCTGTGGACCTTCAGATTGCTGATGAAACACAGAAATTGCATCGGGATTGAATACACCAGCCACCATGCGGACGTTTCTCCATAGGAGTTACGTTCAAACTGTCTACGCTTTGATCGAAGCCTGGAAGACCAGTAGTAGTTTCCGAAGCACTTCTGGAGGCATTCTGTAATCTGTGGACCTTCAGAGTTTTCATGAAACACAGAAATTGCATCGGGATTGAATACAACAGGCAACATGCGGACTTTTCTCCATGGGAGTATAGTCTCAAACTGTCTACGCTTTGATCGATGCCTGGAAGACCAGTACCAGTTTCCGAAAGCACATCTGGAGGCATTCTGTAATCTGTGGACCTATAGAGTGTTGATGAAACACAAAAATTGCATCGGGATTGAATACAACAGACACCATGCGGACTTTTCTACTTGGGAGTAATGTCTCAAACTGTCTACACTTTGATCGATTAATGGAAGACCAGAAGTAGTTTCAGATGCACATCTGGAGGCATTCTGTAATCTGTGGACCTTTAGTGTGTTGATGAAATACAGATATTGCGTCGGGATTGAATACAACAGGCACCATTCGGACTTTTCTAAATGGGAGTAATGTCTCAAACTGTCTACGCTTTTGATCGATTCCTGGAAGACCAGTAGTAGTTTCCGAAGCACATCTGGAGGCATTCTGTAATGTGTGTACCTTCAGAGGGTTGATGAAACACAGGAATTTCATCGGGATTGAATACAACAGGCACCATGCGGAATTTTCTCCAAGTGAGTAATGTGCAAAACTTTCTACATTTTGATCGATTCCTGATAGACCAGTAGTAGTTTCCTAAGCTCATCTGGAGGCATTCTGTAATCTGTCGACCTTCAGTGTGTTGATGAAACACAGAAATTGCATCGGGATTGAATACAACAGGCACTTTCCGGACTTTTCTCCATGGCAGTAATGTCTCAAAATGTCTACGCTTCGATAGATTCCTGGAAGACCAGTAGTAGTTTCCGAAGCACATCTGGAGGCATTCTGTAATGTGTGTACCTTCAGAGTGTTGATGAAACACAGAAATTTCATCGGGATTGAATACACCAGACACCATGCGGAACTTTCTCCATGAGAGGAATGTCTCAAACTGTCTACGCTTTGATCGATTTCTGGAAGACCATTAGAAGTTTACGAAGCACATCTGGAGGCATTCTGTAATCAGTGGACCTTCAGAGTGTTCAAGAAACACAGAAATATCATCGGGATTGAATACCACAGGCACTCTCCGGACTTTTCTCCATGGCAGTAATGTCTCAAAATGTCTACGCTTCGATAGATTCCTGGAAGACTAGTAGTAGTTTTCGAAGCACATCTGGAGGCATTCTGTAATGTGTGTACCTTCAGAGTGTTGATGAAACACAGAAATTTCATCGGGATTGAATACACCAGACACCATGCGGAATTTTCTCCATGGGAGGAATGTCTCAAACTGTCTACGCTTTGATCGATTCCTGGAAGACCAGTAGTAGTTTCCGAAGCACATCTGAAGGAATTGTGTAATGTGTGGACCTTCAGAATATTGATGAAACACGGATATTGCATCGGGATTGAATACAAAAGGCACCATGCGCACTTTTCTCCATGGGATTAATGTCTCAAACTGTCTACGCTTTGATCGATTCCTGGAAGACCAGTAGTATAGTTTCCGAAGCACATCTGGAGGCATTCTGTAATCTATGGACTTTCAGAGTGTTCATGAAACACAGAAATTGCATCAAGATTGAATACCACAGGCACTTTCCGGACTTTTCTCCATGGGTGTAATGTCTCAAACTGTGTACTGTTTGATAGATGCCTGTGAGACCTGTAGTAGATTCCGAAGAACATCTATGGGCATTCTGTAATCTGTGGACCTTTGGAGTGTTGATGAAACACAGAAATAGCATCGGGATTGAATACAACTTGCACCATGCGCACTTTTCTCCATGGGACTAATGTCTCAAACTCTCTACGATTTGATCGATTCCTGGGAGACCAGTAGTACTTTCCGAAGTACATCTGGAGGCATTCTGTAATCTGTGGACCTTGAGAGTGTTGATGAAACACAGAAATTGCATCGGGATTGGATACAACTGGCAACATGCGGACCTTTCTCCATGACAGTATTGTCTCAAACTGTCTACGCGTGTTTGATTCCTGCAAGACCAGTAGTAGTTTCCAAAGCACATCTGGAGGCATTCTGTAATCTGTGGACCTACAGATGTTCATAAAACACAGAAATAGCAACGGGATTGAATACAACAGGCACCATGCGGACTTTTCACCATGGGAGTAAGGTCTCAAAGTGTCTACGCTTTGATCGGTTCCTGGAAAACCAGTAGTAGTTTCCGAATTACATCTGGTGGCATTCTATAATCTGTCGACATTCAGAGTCTTGATGCGACACAGAAATTGCATCGGGTTAGAATACAACAGGCAACATGCGGACTTTTCTCCATGTGAGTAATGTCGCAAACTGTCTACGCTTTGATCGATTATTGGATGACCAGCAGTAGTTTCCGAAACACATCTGGAGGTATTCTGTAATCTGTGGACATTCAGAGTGTTGATGAAACCCAGAAAGAGCATCAATTTTGAATACAACAGGCACAATGCGGACTTTTCTCCATGGCAGTAATGTCTCAAACTGTCCACGAATTTATCGATTCGTAGAAGACCAGTAGTAGTTTCCGAAGCACATCTGGAGGCATTCTGTAATCTGTGGACCTTCAGAGTGTTGATAAAAAACAGAAATTGCATCGGGATTGAATACAACAGGCACCATGCGGACTTTTCTCGATGGGAGTAATGTCTCAAACTGTCTACGCTTTGATCGATGCCTGGACGACCAGTACCAGTTTCCGAAGCACATCTGGAGGCATTCTGTAATTTGTGGACTTATAGAGTGTTGATGAAACACAGAAATTGCATCGGGATTGAATACCACAGGCACTTTCCGGACCTTTCTCCATGGGAGTAATGTGTCAAACTGTCTACGCTTTGATCGATTCCTGGAAGACCAGTAGTAATTTCCGAAGCACATCTGGAGGCATTCTGAAATGTATGTACCTTCGGAGTGTTGATGAAACACAGAAAATTCGTCGGTATTGAATTCAACAGGCACCATGCGGAATTTCCTTCATGGCAGTAATGTCTTAAACTGTCTACGCTTTGATCGATTCCTGGAAGACCAGTAGTAGTTTCCGAAGCACATCTGGAGGAATTGTGTAATGTGTGGACCTTCAGAGTATTGATGAAACACAGAAATTGCATCGAGATTAAATACAACAGGCACCATGCGGAATTTTCTCCATGGGAGTAGTGTCTCATACTGTCTACGTTTTGATCGATTCCTGGAAGACCAGTAATAGTTTCCGAAGGATATCTGCAGGCATTCTGTAATCTGTGGACCTTCAGATTGTTGATGAAACACAGAAATTGCATCTGGATTGAATACATCAGGCACCATGCGGTCTTTTCACCATAGGAGTAATGTCTCAAACTATCTACGCTTTGATCAAGTCCTGGAAGAACAGCAGTAGTTTCCGAAGCACATCTGGAGGCATTCTGTAATCTGTGGAAAATCAGATTGTTGATGAAGCACAGAAATTGCATCGGCATTGAATACATCAGCCACCATGCGGACTTTTCTCCATAGGAGTAATGCCTCAAAATGTCTACGCTTTGATCAAATCCTGGAAGACCAGTAGTAGTTTCCGAAGCACGCCTGGAGGCATTATGTACTCTGTGGACCTTCAGAGTGTTCATGAAACACAGAAATTGCATTGGGATTGAATACAACAGGCACCATGAGGTCTTTTCTCCATGGGAGTATTGTCTCAAACTGTCTACGCTTTGATCGATGCCTGGAAGACCAGTACAAGTTTCCGAAGAACATCTGGAGGCATTCTGTAGTCTGTGGACCTATAGAGTGTTGATGAAACACAAAAATTGCATCGGGATTGAATACAACAGACACCATGCGGACTTTTCTCCTTGGGAGTAATGTCTCAAATTGTCTACACTTTGATCGATTAATTTAAGACCAGTAGTAGTTTCAGAAGCACATCTGGAGGCATTCTGTAATCTGTGCCCTTTAGTGTGTTGATGAAATACAGAAATTGCTTCGGGATTGAATACAACAGGCACCATTCGGACTTTTCTAAATGGGAGTAATGTCTCAAACTGTCTACGCATTTGATCGATTCCTGGAAGACCAGTAGTAGTTTCCGAAGCACATCTGGAGGCATTCTGTAATGTGTGTACCTTCAGAGTGTTGATGAAACACAGGAATTTCATCGCGATTGAATACAACAGGCGCCATGCGGAATTTTCTCCATGTGAGTAATGTGCAAAACTTTCTACATTTTGATCGATTCCTGAAAGACCAGTAGTAGTTTCCTAAGCTCATCTGGAGGCATTCTGTAATCTGTCGACCTTCAGTGTGTTGATGAAACACAGAAATTGCATCGGGATTGAATACAACAGGCTCTTTCCAGACTTTTCTCCATGGCAGTAATGTCTCAGAGTGTCTACGCTTCGATAGATTCCTGGAAGACAAGTAGTAGTTTCCGAAGCACATCTGGAGGCATTCTGTAATCTGTGGACCTTCAGAGTGTTCATGAAGCACAGAAATTGCATCGGGATTGAATACAAAAGGCACACATACGGATTTTTCTTTATGGGAGTAATGTCTTAAACTGTCTACGCTTTGATCGATTCCTGGAAGACCAGTAGTAGTTTCCGAAGCACATCTGCAGGCATTCTTTAAACTGTGGACCTTCAGAGCGTTCATGAAGCACAGAAATTGCATCGGGATTGAATACCACAGGCAATTTCCGGACTTTTCTCCATGGGAGTAATGTGTTAAACTGTCTACGCTTTGATCGATTCCTGGAAGACCAGTAGTAGTTTCCGAAGCACATCTGGATGCATTCTGTAATGTATGTACTTTCGGAGTGTTGATGAAACACAGAAATTGCATCGTGATTGAACACAACAGCACCATGCGGATTTTCTCCATGGGAGTAATGTCTCAAACTGTGTACGCTTTGATCGATTCCCGGAAGACCATTAGTAGTTTCCGAAGCACTTCTGGAGGCATTCTGTAATCTATGGACCTTCAGAGTGTTTATGAAACACAGAAATTGCATCGGGATTGAATACCACAGTCACTTTCCGGACTTTTCTCCATGGGAGTAATGTTTCAGAGCTGTCTACGCTTTGATCGATACCTGGAAGACCAGTAGTAGTTACCGAAGCATATCTGGAGGCATTCTGTAATCTGTGGAATTTCAGATTGTTGATGAAACACAGAAATTGCATCGGGATTGAATACATCTGCCACCATGCGGAGTTTTCTCCATAGGAGTAATGTATCAAACTGTCTACGCTTTGATCAATTCCTGGAAGACCAGTAGTAGTTTCCGCAGCACATCTGGAGGCATTCTGTAATCTTTGGACCTTCAGAGTGGTCATGAAACACCGAAATTGCATCGTCATTAAATACCACAGGCAATTTCCAAACTTTTCTCCATGGGAGTAATGTGTCAAACTGTCTACGCTTTGATCGATTCCTGGAAGACCAGTAGTAGTTTCCGAAGCACATCTGGAGGCATTCTGTAATCTGTGGACCTTCAGAGTGTTGATGAAACACTGATATTGCATCGGGATTGAATACAACCGGCATCATGCCGACTTTTCTCCAAGGGAGTAATTTCTCAAACTGTGTATGTTTTGATCGACTCCTGAAAGACCAGTAGTAGTTTCCGAAGCACATCTGGAGGCATTCTGTAATCTGTGGACCTTCAGAGTTTTCATGAAACACATAAATGACATCGGGATTGATTACAACAGTCACCATGTGAACTTTTCTCCATGGGAGTAATGTCTCAAACTGTCTACGCTCTGATCGATTCCTGGAAGACCAGTAGCAGTGTCCGAAGCACATCTGGAGGCATTCTGTAATGTGTGTACCTTCAGAGTGTTGATGAAACACAGAAATTTCATCGGGATTGAATACAACAGGCACCATGCGGAATTTTCTATATGGGAGTAATGTGCAAAACTGTCTACATTATGATCAAATCCTGAAAGACTAGCAGCAGTTTCCGAAGCTCATCTGGAGGCATTCTGTAATCTGTCGACCTTCAGTGTGTTGATGAGACACAGATATTGCATCGGGTTAGAACACAACAGGCAACATGCGGACTTTTCTAGATGTGAGTAATGTCTCAAACTGTCTACGATTTGATTGATTCCTGGAAGACCAGTAGTAGTTTCCGAAGCACATCTGGAGGCAATCTGTAATCTGTGGACCTTCAGAGTGTTGATGAAACACAGAAATTTCATCGGGATTGAATACAACAGGCACCATGCGGACTTCTCTCCATGGGAGTAATGTCTCAAACTGTCTACGCTTTGACCGATTATTGGAAGACCAGCAGTAGTTTCCGAAACACATCTGGAGGTATTCTGTAATCTATGGACATTCAGAGTGTTGATGAAACCCAGAAAGAGCATCAAGGTTGAATACAACAGGCACCATGCGGACTTTTCTCCATGGCATTAATGTCTCAAACTGTCTACGAATTTATGGAATCGTGGAAGACCAGTAGTAGTTTCCAAAGCACATCTGGAGGCATTCTGTAATCTGTGGACCTTCATAGTGTTGATAAAAAACATAAATTGCATCGGGATTGAATACAACAGGCACCATGCGGACTTTTCTCGATGGGAGTAATGTCTCAAACTGTCTACGCTTTGATCGATGCCTGGACGACCAGTACCAGTTTCCGAAGCACATCTGGAGGCATTCTGTAATTTGTGGACTTATAGAGTGTTGATGAAACACAGAAATTGCATCGGGATTTATTACAACAGGCACCATGCTGAGTTTTCTCCATAGGAGGAATGTCCCAAACTGTCTACGATTTGATCGATTCCAGGATACCAGTAGTAGTTTCCAAAGCGCATCTGAAGGCATTCTGTAATCTGTGGACCTTTAGAGTTTTTATGAAACACAGAAATTGCATCGGTATTGAATACCAGTGGCACTTTCCGGACTTTTCTCCATGGGAGTAATGTTTCAAGCTGTCTACGCTTTGATCGATAGCTGGAAGACCAGTAGTAGTTTCCGAAGCATATCCGGAGGCATTCTGTAATCTGTGGACCTTCAGATTGCTGATGAAACACAGAAATTGCATCGGGATTGAATACACCAGCCACCATGCGGACGTTTCTCCATAGGAGTTATGTTCAAACTCTCTACGCTTTGATCGAAGCCTGGAGGACCAGTAGTAGTTTCCGAAGCACTTCTGGAGGCATTCTGTAATCTGTGGACCTTCAGAGTTTTCATGAAACACAGAAATTGCATCGGGATTGAATACAACAGGCAACATGAGGAGTTTTCTCCATGGGAGTATAGTCTCAAACTGTCTACGCTTTGATCGATGCCTGGAAGACCAGTACCAGTTTCCGAAAGCACATCTGGAGGCATTCTGTAATCTGTGGACCTATAGAGTGTTGATGAAACACAAAAATTGCATCGGGATTGAATACAACAGACACCATGCTTACTTTTCTACTTGGGAGTAATGTCTCAAACTGTCTACACTTTGATCGATTAATGGAAGACCAGAAGTAGTTTCAGATGCACATCTGGAGGCATTCTGTAATCTGTGGACCTTTAGTGTGTTGATGAAATACAGAAATTGCGTCGGGATTGAATACAACAGGCACCATTCGAACTTTTCAAAATGGGAGTAATGTCTCAAACTGTCTACGCTTTTGATCGATTCCTGGAAGACCAGTAGTAGTTTCCGAAGCACATCTGGAGGCATTCTGTAATGTGTGTACCTTCAGAGGGTTGATGAAACACAGGAATTTCATCGGGATTGAATACAACAGGCACCGTGCGGAATTTTCTCCAAGTGAGTAATGTGCAAAACTTTCTACATTTTGATCGATTCCTGATAGACCAGTAGTAGTTTCCTAAGCTCATCTGGAGGCATTCTGTAATCTGTCGACCTTCAGTGTGTTGATGAAACACAGAAATTGCATCGGGATTGAATACAACAGGCACTTTCCGGACTTTTCTCCATGGCAGTAATGTCTCAAAATGTCTACGCTTCGATAGATTCCTGGAAGACCAGTAGTAGTTTCCGAAGCACATCTGGAGGCATTCTGTAATGTGTGTACCTTCAGAGTGTTGATGAAACACAGAAATTTCATCGGGATTGAATACACCAGACACCATGCGGAACTTTCTCCATGAGAGGAATGTCTCAAACTGTCTACGCTTTGATCGATTTCTGGAAGACCATTAGAAGTTTACGAAGCACATCTGGAGGCATTCTGTAATCAGTGGACCTTCAGAGTGTTCAAGAAACACAGAAATATCATCGGGATTGAATACCACAGGCACTCTCCGGACTTTTCTCCATGGCAGTAATGTCTCAAAATGTCTACGCTTCGATAGATTCCTGGAAGACTAGTAGTAGTTTTCGAAGCACATCTGGAGGCATTCTGTAATGTGTGTACCTTCAGAGTGTTGATGAAACACAGAAATTTCATCGGGATTGAATACACCAGACACCATGCGGAATTTTCTCCATGGGAGGAATGTCTCAAACTGTCTACGCTTTGATCGATTCCTGGAAGACCAGTAGTAGTTTCCGAAGCACATCTGAAGGAATTGTGTAATGTGTGGACCTTCAGAATATTGATGAAACACGGATATTGCATCGGGATTGAATACGAAAGGCACCATGCGCACTTTTCTCCATGGGATTAATGTCTCAAACTGTCTACGCTTTGATCGATTCCTGGAAGACCAGTAGTATAGTTTCCGAAGCACATCTGGAGGCATTCTGTAATCTATGGACTTTCAGAGTGTTCATGAAACACAGAAATTGCATCAAGATTGAATACCACAGGCACTTTCCGGACTTTTCTCCATGGGTGTAATGTCTCAAACTGTGTACTGTTTGATAGATGCCTGTGAGACCTGTAGTAGATTCCGAAGAACATCTATGGGCATTCTGTAATCTGTGGACCTTTGGAGTGTTGATGAAACACAGAAATAGCATCGGGATTGAATACAACTTGCACCATGCGCACTTTTCTCCATGGGACTAATGTCTCAAACTCTCTACGATTTGATCGATTCCTGGGAGACCAGTAGTACTTTCCGAAGTACATCTGGAGGCATTCTGTAATCTGTGGACCTTGAGAGTGTTGATGAAACACAGAAATTGCATCGGGATTGGATACAACTGGCAACATGCGGACCTTTCTCCATGACAGTATTGTCTCAAACTGTCTACGCGTGTTTGATTCCTGCAAGACCAGTAGTAGTTTCCAAAGCACATCTGGAGGCATTCTGTAATCTGTGGACCTACAGATGTTCATAAAACACAGAAATAGCAACGGGATTGAATACAACAGGCACCATGCGGACTTTTCACCATGGGAGTAAGGTCTCAAAGTGTCTACGCTTTGATCGGTTCCTGGAAAACCAGTAGTAGTTTCCGAATTACATCTGGTGGCATTCTATAATCTGTCGACATTCAGAGTCTTGATGCGACACAGAAATTGCATCGGGTTAGAATACAACAGGCAACATGCGGACTTTTCTCCATGTGAGTAATGTCGCAAACTGTCTACGATTTGATTGATTCCTGGAAGACCAGTAGTAATTTCCGAAGCACATCTGGAGGCAATCTGTAATCTGTGTACCTTCAGAGTGTTGAAGAAACACAGAAATTTCATCGGGATTGAATACAACAGGCACCATGCGGACTTCTCTCCATGGGAGTAATGTCTCAAACTGTCTACGCTTTGATCGATTATTGGATGACCAGCAGTAGTTTCAGAAACACATCTGGAGGTATTCTGTAATCTGTGGACATTCAGAGTGTTGATGAAACCCAGAAAGAGCATCAATTTTGAATACAACAGGCACAATGCGGACTTTTCTCCATGGCAGTAATGTCTCAAACTGTCCACGAATTTATCGATTCCTAGAAGACCAGTAGTAGTTTCCGAAGCACATCTGGAGGCATTCTGTAATCTGTGGACCTTCAGATTGTTGATGAAACACAGAAATTGCATCTGGATTGAATACATCAGGCACCATGCGGACTTTTCTCGATGGGAGTAATGTCTCAAACTGTCTACGCTTTGATCGATGCCTGGACGACCAGTACCAGTTTCCGAAGCACATCTGGAGGCATTCTGTAATCTGTGGACTTATAGAGTGTTGATGAAACACAGAAATTGCATCGGGATTGAATACCACAGGCACTTTCCGGACCTTTCTCCATGGGAGTAATGTGTCAAACTGTCTACGCTTTGATCGATTCCTGGAAGACCAGTAGTAATTTCCGAAGCACATCTGGAGGCATTCTGAAATGTATGTACTTTCGGAGTGTTGATGAAACACAGAAAATTCGTCGGTATTGAATTCAACAGGCACCATGCAGAATTTCCTTCATGGCAGTAATGTCTTAAACTGTCTACGCTTTGATCGATTCCTGGAAGACCAGTAGTAGTTTCCGAAGCACATCTGGAGGAATTGTGTAATGTGTGGACCTTCAGAGTATTGATGAAACACAGAAATTGCATCGAGATTAAATACAACAGGCACCATGCGGAATTTTCTCCATGGGAGTAGTGTCTCATACTGTCTACGCTTTGATCGATTCCTGGAAGACCAGTAATAGTTTCCGAAGGATATCTGCAGGCATTCTGTAATCTGTGGACCTTCAGATTGTTGATGAAACACAGAAATTGCATCTGGATTGAATACATCAGGCACCATGCGGACTTTTCACCATAGGAGTAATGTCTCAAACTATCTACGCTTTGATCAAGTCCTGGAAGAACAGCAGTTGTTTCCGAAGCACATCTGGAGGTATTCTGTAATCTGTGGACCCTCAGAGTGTTGATGAAACACAGAAATTGCATCGGGATTGAATACAACAGGCACCATGCGGACTTTTCTTCATGGGAGTAAAGTCTCAAACTGTCTACGCTTTGATCGATGCTTGGACGACCAGTACCAGTTTCTGAAGCACATCTGGAGGCATTCTGTAATTTGTGGACCTATAGAGTGTTGATGAAACACAGAAATTGCATCGGGATTGATTACAACAGGCACCATGCTGAGATTTCTCCATAGGAGGAATGTCCCAAACTGTCTACGATTTGATCGATTTCAGGATACCAGTAGTAGTTTCCAAAGCATGTCTGAAGGCATTCTGTAATCTGTGGACATTCAGAGTGTTTATGAAACACAGAAATTGCATCGGGATTGAATACCACAGGCACTTTCCGGACTTTTCTCCATGGGAGTAATGTCTCAAACGGTCTATGCTTTGATCGATTACTAGAAGACCAGCAGCAGTTTCCGAAGCACATCTGGAATCATTCTGTAATCTGTCGACCTTCAGATTGTTTATAATTAACAGAAATTGCATGGGGATTGAATACAATTGTCACCATGCGGACTTTTCTCCCTAGGAGTAATGTCTCAGACTGTCTACGCTTTGATCGATAACTGGAAGACCAGTAGTAGTTTCCGAAGCACATCTGGAGGCATTCTGTAATCTGTGGACCTTATGAGTGTTGAGGAAACACAGAAATTGCATCGGGATTGAATCCCACAGGCACCATGCGGACATTTCTCCATGGGAGTAGTGTCTAAACTGTCTCCGCTTTGATCGATTAATGAAAGGCCAGTAGTAGTTTGCGAAGCACA
The DNA here is from genome assembly GCF_023897955.1 of Schistocerca gregaria. Classification (NCBI taxonomy): domain Eukaryota; kingdom Metazoa; phylum Arthropoda; class Insecta; order Orthoptera; family Acrididae; genus Schistocerca; species Schistocerca gregaria. The sequence goes on along the minus strand of NW_026062031.1, from coordinate 190,701 downwards.
TCTGGAGGCGTTCTATAATTTGTGGACCTTCAGTGTGTTGATGACACACAGAAATTGCATCTGGACTGAATACAACAGGCACCATGCGGACGTTTCTCCATGGGAGTAATGTCTCAAACTCTCTATGGTTCGATACTTCCCTGGGAGACCAGTAGTAGTTTGCGAAGCATATCTGGAGGCATTCTGTAATCTGTGGACCTTCAGAGGGTTGATGAAACACAGAAATTGCATCCGGATTGAATCCCACAGGCACAATGCGAACTTTTCTCCATGTTAGTAATGTTTCAAACTGTCTATGCTTTGATCGATTCCTGGAAGAACAGTAGTAGTTTTCGAAGCACATCTGGAGGCATTCTGTAATCTGTGGACCTTCAGAGTGTTGAAGAAACACAGAAATTGCATCGGGATTGAATACAACAGGCAATGTGCGGACTTTTCTCCATGGTAGTAACGACTCAAACTGTCTAAGGTTAGATCGTTCCCTGGGAGATCAGTAGTAGTTTCCGAGGCATATCTGGAGGCATTCTGTAATCTGTGGACCTTCAGAGTGTTGAAGAAACACAGAAATTGCATCTGGATTGAATCCCACAGGCACAATGCGAGCTTTTCTCCATGGGAGTAATGTCTAAACTGTCTACGCTTTGATCGATTAATGGAAGACCAGTAGAAGTTTGCGAAGCAGAACTGGAGGCATTCTGTAATTTGTGGACCTTCAGAGTATTGATGAAACAAAGAAATTGCATCAGGATTGATTACAACAGGCAGAATGCCGACTTTTCCCCATGGGAGTAATGTCTCAAACTGTCTATGCTTTGATCGATTCGTGGAAGACCAGTAGTAGTTTCCGACGCACATCTGGAGGCATTCTGTAATCTGTGGACGTTCAGAGTGTTCATAAAAGCCAGAAATTGCATCGGGATTGAATACAACAGGCACCATGCGGATTTTTCTCCATGGGAGTAATGTCTCAAACTGTCTATGGTTTGATAGTTCCCTGGGAGACTAATAGTAGTTTGCGAAGCATACCTGGAGGCATTCTGTAGTCTGTGGACCTTCAGAGTGTTGATGAACCACAGAAATTGCATCGGGATTGAATACAACATGCACCATGCGAACTTTTCTCCATGGGTGTAATGTCTCAAACTGTCAATGCTTTATCGATTCCTGGAAGAACAGTAATAGTTTCCGAAGCACACCTGGAAACATTCTGTAATCTGTCGACCTTCAGAGTGTTTATAAAAAACAGAAATTTAATCGGGATTGAATCCCACAGGCACTATGCGGACTTTGCCCCATGGGACTAATGTGTCAAACTGTCTACGCTTTGATCGATTCCTGGAAGACCAGCAGTAGTTTCGAAGCACATCAGGAGGAATTCTGTAATTTGTGGACCTTCAGGGTGTTTATGAAACACAGAAATTGCAGCAGGATTGAATACAAAAGGCACAATGCCGACTTTTCTCCATGGGAGTAATGTCTCAAACTGTCTATGTTTTGATCGATTCGTGGAAGACCAGTAGTAGTTTCCGACGCACATCTGGAGGCATTCTGCAATCTGTGGATCTTCAGAGTGTTGACGAAACACAGAAATTGCATCGGGATTGAATACAACAGGCACCATGCGGACTTTTCTCCATGGGAGTAATGTCTCAAACTGTCTACGGTTTGATCGATTCCTGGAAGACCAGTAGTAGTTTCCGAGCACATCTAGAGGCATTCTGTAATCTGTGGACCTTCCGAGTGTTGATAAAACACAGAAATTGCATCGGGATTGAATACAACAGGCACCTTGCGGACGTCTCAAAATGGGAGTAATGTCTAAACTGTCTACGCTTTGATCGATTAATGGAAGACCAGTAGTAGTTTGCGAAGTGCATCTGAAGGCATTCTGTAGCTTTGGACCTTCAGAGTGTTGATGAAACCTAGAAATAGCATCGGAATTGAATATTACAGGCACCTTGCGGACTTTTCACCATGGGAGTAATGTCTCAAACCGTATACGCCTTGATCGATTCCTGGAAGACCAGCTGTAGTTTCCGAAGCACATCTTGAACCATTCTGTAATCTGTCTACCTTCAGAGTGTTTATAAAGAACAGAAATTGCATCGGGATTGAATGCAACTGGCACCATGCGGACTTTTTACCATGGGAGTAATGTCTCCAACTCTCTACGCTTTGATCGATTCCTGGAAGACCAGCAGTAGTTTCCGAAGCACATCAGGAATCATTCTGTAATCTGTCGACCTTCAGAGTGTTTATAAAAAACAGAAATTGCATCGGAATTGAATACAACAGGCTCCATGCGGACTTTGCCCCATGGGAGTAATGTCTAAACTGTCTACGCTTTGGTCGATTTTTGGAAGACCAGTAGTAGTTTCCGACGCACATCTGGAGGCATTCTGTAATTTGTGGACCTTCAGAGTGTTGAAGAAACACAGAAATTGCATCGGGATTAAATACAACAGGCACCATGCGGACGTTTCTCCATGGGAGTAACGTCGCACACTGACTACGCTTTGATCGATTCCTGGAAGACCAGCAGTAGTTTCCGAATCACATCTGGATTCATTCTGTAATCTGTCGACCTTGAGAGTGTTTATAAAAAAACAGAAATTGCATCGGGATTGAATCCCACAAGCACCATGCGGACTTTTCGCCATGGGAGTAATTTCTGAACTGACTACGCTTTGGTCGATTCCTGGAAGACCAGTAGTAGTTTCCGAAGCACATCCGGAGGTATTCTGTAATCTGTGGACCTTCAGAGTGTTGATGAAACACAGAAATTGCATGGGGATAGAGTACTACAGGAATCATGCGGACTTTCCTCCATGGGAGTAATGTCGCAAACTGTCTATGCTTTTATCGATTCCTGGAAGACCATTACTAGTTTCCGAAGCACATCTGGAGGCATTCTATAATCTGTGGACCTTCAGAGTGTTGATGAAACACAGAAATTGGATCTGGATTGAATACAACTGGCAACATGCGGACTTTTCTCCATGGAGTAATGTCTCAAACGGTCTACGGTTTGATCGTTCCCTATGAGACCAGTAGTAGTTTCCGAAGCATATCTGGAGGAATTGTGTAATCTGTGGACCTTCAGAGAGTTGATGAAACACAGAAATTCCATCGGGATTGAATACAACAGGAACCATGCGAACTTTTCTCCATGGGAGTAATGTCTAAACTGTCTACGCTTTGATCGATTAATGGAAGACCAGTAGTAGTTTGCGAAGCACATCAGGAGGAATTCTGTAATTTGTGGACCTTCAGAGAGTTGATGAAACACAGAAATTGCATCAGGATTGAATACAACGGGCACAATGCCGGCTTTTCTCCATGGGAGTAATGTCTCAAACTGTCTATGTTATGATCAATTCGTGGAAGACGTACATCTGGAGGCATTCTGTAATCTGTGGACCTTAAGAGTGTTGATGAAACACAGAAATTGCATCGGGACTGAATACAACAGGCACCATGCGGACTTTTCTCCGTGGGAATAATGTCTCAAACTGTCTACGGTTTGATCGATTCCTGGAAGACCAGTAGTAGTTTCCGAGCACATCTTGAGGCATTCTGTAATCTGTGGACCTTCCGAGTGTTGATGAAACACAGAAATTGCATCGGAATTTAATACAACAGGCACCATTCGGCTTTACTCCATGGGAGTAATGTCTAAAACTGTCTACTATTTGATCATTCCCTGGGAGAACAGTAGTATTTTCCGAAGCACATCTGGAATCATTCGGTAATCAGTGGACCTTCAGAGTGTTGATGAAACACAGAAATTGCACAGGGATTGAATCCCAATGGCACCATTTGGACTTTTCTACATAGGAGTAATGTCTCAGACTGTCTACGCTTTGATCAATAACTGGAAGACCAGTAGAAGTTTACGAAGGATATCTGGAGGCATTCTGTAATCTGTGTACCTTATGAGTGTTGAAGAAACACAGAAATTGCTTCGGGATTGAATCCCACAGGCACCATGCAGACTTTTCTCCATGGGAGTAATGTCTCAAACTGTCTACGCTTTGATCAATTAATGGAAGACCAGTAGTAGTTTGCGAAGCACATCTGGAGGCATTCTGTAATTTGTGGACCTTCAGAGTGTTGATGAAACACAGAAATTGCATCATAATTGAATACAATAGGCAAAATGCCGACGTTTCTCCGTGGGAGTAATTTCTCACACTGTCTATGTTTTGATAGATTCGTGGAAGACCAGTAGTAGTTTGCGAAGCACATCTGGAGGCATTCTGTAATCTGCGGACCTTCAGAGTGTTGATGACAGACAGAAATTGCATCGCGATTGAATATAACTGGCACTATGCGGACTTTTCTCCATGGGAGTAATGTCTCAAACTGTCTATGTTTTGATCGACTCGTGGAAACCAAGTAGTAGTTTCCGAAGCACATGTGGAGGCATTCTGTTATCTGTGGACCTTCAGAGTGTTAATGAAACACAGAAATTACATCGGAATTGAATACAACAGGCACCATGCGGACTTTGCCCCATGGGAGTAATGTCTAAACTGTCTACGCTTTGGTCGATTCCTGGAAGACCAGTAGTAGTTTCCGAGCACGTCTAGAGGCATTCTGTAATCTGTGGACCTTCAGAGTGTTGATGAAACACAGAAATTGCATCGGGATTGAATACAACAGGCACCATTCGGCTTTAATCCATGGGAGTAATGTCTAAAACTGTCTACTATTTGATCATTCCCTGGGAGAACTGTAGTATTTTCCGAAGCACATCTGGAATCATTCTGTAATCAGTGGACCTTCAGAGTGTTGATGAAACACAGAAATTGCATCGGGATTGAATACAACAGTCACCATGCGGACTTTTCTCCATGGGAGTAATGTCTCAAACTGTCTACGGTTTAATCGTTCCCTGGGTGACCAGTAGTAGTTTCCGAAGCATATGTGGAGGCACTCTGCAATCTGTGGACCTTCGGAGTGTTGATGAAACACAGAAATTGTATGGGGAATGAAAACAACGTGCACAATGCGGACCTTTCTCCATGGGAGTAATATCTCAGACTGTATATGCTTTGATCGACTTCTGGAAGAACAGTAGTAGTTTCCGAAGCACATCTGGAGGCATTCTGTAATCTGTGGAACTTCAGAGTGTTGAAGAAACAAAGACATTGCATCAGGATTGAATACAACAGGCACCATGCGGACTTTTCGCTATGGGAGTAATGTCTAAACTGTATACGCTTTTGTCTATTCCTGGAAGACCAATAGTAGTTTCCGAAGCACATCTGGAGGTATTCTGTACTCTGTGGCCCTTCAGAGTGTTGATGAAACACAGATATTGCATCGGGATAGAATACAACAGGAAACATGCGAACTTTCCTCCATGGGAGTAATGTCGCAAACTGTCTATGCTTTGATCGATTCCTGGAAGACCAGTACTAGTTTTCGAAGCTCATCTGGAGGCATTCTGTAATCTGTGGACCTTCAGACTGTTGATGAAATACACAAATTGCATCGGTATTGAATACAAGTGGCACGATGCAGACTTTTCTCCATGGGAGTAATCTCTCAAACAGTCTATGCTTTGATCGACTCTTGGAAGACCAGTAATAGTTTCCGAAGCACATTGGAATCATTCTGTAATCTGTGGACCTTCAGAGTGTTGATGAAACACAGAAATTGCATTGGGATTGAATACTACAGGCACCATGCTGACTTTTCTCCATGGGAGTAATGTCTCAAACTGACTACGGTTTAATCGTTCCCTGGGAGACCAGTAGTAGTTTCCGAAGCATATCTGGATGCACTCTGCAATCTGTGGCCCTTCGGAGTGTTGATGAAACACAGAAATTGTATCGGGAATGAAAACAACATGCACAATGCAAACCTTTCTCCATGGGTGTAATATCTCAGACTGTCTCTGCTTTGATAGATTCCTGGAAGAACAGTAGTAGTTTCGAAGCACATCTGGAGGCATTCTGTAATCTGTGGACCTTCAGAGTGTTGACGAAACACAGAAATTGCATCGGGGTTGAATACAACTGGCACCATGCAGACTTTTCTCCATGGGAGTAATGTCTCAAACAGTCTATGCTTTGATCGATTCTTGGAAGACCAGTACTAGTCTCCGAAGCACATCTATAATCATTCTGTAATCTGTGGACCATCAGAGTGTTTATAAAAAACAGAAAGTGCATCGAGATTGAGTTAAACTGGCACCATGCGGACTTTTCTCCATTAGGGTAATGTCTCAACCTGTCTACGCTTTGATCGATAACTGGAAGGCCAGTAGTAGTTTCCGAAGGACATCTGGAGGCATTCTGTAATCTGTGGACTTTATTAGTGTTGAAGAAACACAGAAATTGCATCGGGATTGAATCCCACAGGCACCATGCGGACTTTTCTCCGTGGGAGTAATGTCTCAAACTGTCTACGCTTTGATCGATTAATGGAAGACCAGTAGTAGTTTGCGAAGCACATCTGGAGGCATTCTGTAATCTGCGGTCCTTCAGAGTGTTGATGAAACACAGAAATTGCATCAGGATTGAGTACAACAGTCACCATGCGGACTTTTCTCCATGGGAGTAATGTCTCAAACTGTCTACGGTTTAATCGTTCCCTGGGTGACCAGTAGTAGTTTCCGAAGCATATCTGGAGGCACTCTGCAATCTGTGGACCTTCGGAGTGTTGATGAAACACAGAAAGTGTATCGGGAATGAAAACAACGTGCACAATGCGGACCTTTCTCCATGGGAGTAATATCTCAGACTGTATATGCTTTGATCGACTCCTGGAAGAACAGTAGTAGTTTCCGAAGCACATCTGGAGGCATTCTGTAATCTGTTTAAATTCAGAGTTTTCATGAATTACAGAAATTGCATTGGGATTGAATACAACAGGCACCATACGGACTTATTTATATGGGAGTAATATCTTAAACTGTCCACACTTTGATCGATTTTTGGAAACGAGTAGTATTTACCAAAGCACATCTGGAGGAATTGTGTAATGTGTGGACCTTCAGAGTGTTGATGCAACACAGTAATTCCATCGGGATTTAATAGAGAGGCACCAAGCGGACTTTTCTCCATGGGAGTCATGTCTCAAACTGTCTACGCTTAGATCGATTCCTAAAAGACCAGTACTAATTTCCGAAGCACATCTGAAGGCATTTTGTGGGATGACCTGTAGTAGTTTCCGAAGCACAACTGGAGGCATTCTGTAACCTTTGGACCTTCGGAGTGTTAATGAAACATAGAAATTGCATCGGGATTGAATACAACAGGCACCATGCGGACTTTTCTCCATGGGACGAATGTGTCAAACTGTTTACGCTTTGATCGATTCCTGGGAAACCAGTTGTAATTTCCGAAGTACATCTGGAGGCTTTCTGTAACCAGTGGGCCTTCAGAGTGCTAATGAAACACAGAAATAGCATCGGGATTGACTACAACAGGCAACATGCAGACTTTTTACCATGGGAGTAATGTCTCAAACTGTCTACGCTTTGATTCATTCCTCTAATACCCCTATTCTTTTCCGAACCGCATCTGGAGGCATTCTGGCATGTGTGGACCTTCGGAGTGTTGATGAAACACAGAAATTGCATCGGGATTGAATACAACAGGCACCATGCGGTCTTCTCTCCATACGAGTAATGTCTCAAACTGTCTACGCTTTGATCGATTCCTGGAAGACCAGTAGCAGTTTCCGAAGCACATGTGGGGGCATTCTGTAATCTAGGGACCATCAGAATCTTGGTGAAACACTGAAATTGCTTCGGGATAGAATACAACAGGCACCCTGCGGAGTAATGTCTCAAACTGTCTTTTCTTTGATCGATAAGTGGAACACCAGTAGGAGTTTCCGAAGCACATCTGGAAGCATTCTGTAATCTGTGGACCTTCAAAGGGTTGATGAAACACAGAAATTGCATCGGGATTGCATACAACAGGCACCATGTGGACTTTTGTCCACGGGAGTAATGTCTCAAACTGTCTACGCTTTGATCGTTCCCTGAGAGACAAGTAGTAGTTTCCGAAGCACATCTGGAGTCATTCTGTAATCTTTGGACCTTCAGAGTGTTGATCAAACATAGAAATAGCATCGGGATTGAATACAACAGGCGCCATGCGGACTTCTCTCCATGAGAGTAAAGTCTCAAACTTTCTACGCTTTAATCGATTCCTGGAAGACCAGTAGTAGTTCCCGAAGCACATCTGGAGGCATTCTGTAATATGTGGGCCTTCAGAGTGTACATAACACGCAGAAATTGCACCGGGATTGAATACAACAGGCACCATGCGAACTTTTCACCATGAGAGTAATGTCTCATTCTGTCTACACTTTGATCGTTTCCTGGACGACCAGTAGTAGTTTCTGAAGCACTTGTGGAGGCATTCTGTAATCTGTGGACCTTCAGAGTGTTGATGAAACACTGAAATGGCATCGGGATTGAATAGAACAGGCACCATGCGGACTTTTCTCCATCGGAGTAATTTCTCAAACTGGTAACGCTTTGATCGATTCCTGGAAGACCAGTAGTAGTTTCCGAAGCAAATCCGGAGGCATTCTGTAATCTGTGGACCTACAGAGTTTTCATGAATTACAGAAATTGCATCGGGATTGAATACAACAGGCACCATACGGACTTATCTCTATGGGAGTAATGTCTCAAACTGTCCACACTTTGATCGATTCCTGGAAGACCAGTAGTATTTACCGAAGCACATCTGGAGGAATTGTGTAATGTGTGGACCTTCAGAGTGTTGATGAAACACAGCAATTCCATCGGGATTTAATAGAGAGGCGGCAAGCGGACTTTTCTCCATGGGAGTAATGTCTCAAACTGTCTACGCTTAGATCGATTCCTATAAGACCAGTAGTAAGATCCGAAGCACATCTGAAGGCATTCTGTGGGAAGACCAGTAGTGGTTTCCGAAGCACAACTGGAGGCATTCTGTAATCTGTGGACCTTCAGAGTGTTGATGAAACACAGAAATTGCATCGGGGTGGAATACAACAGGCAGCATGCGGATTTTTCTCCATGGGAGTAATGTCTCAAACTGTCTACTGTTTGATTGTTCCTGGGAGACCTGTATTTGTAGTTTCCGAAGCACATCTGGAGGCATTCTGTAGTCTGTGGATCTTCGGAGTGTTGATGAAACACAGAAAGTGCATCGGGATTGAATACAACAGGTACAATGCGAACTTTTCTCCATGGGACTAATGTCACAAACTGTCTACGCTTTGATCGATTCCTGGGAAACCAGTAGTACCTTCCGAAGTACATCTGGAGGCTTTCTATAATCTGTGGACCATCAGAGTGCTAATGAAACACAGATATTGCATCGGGATTGACTACAACAGGCAACATGCGGACTTTTCTCCATGGGAGTAATGTCTCAAACTGTCTACGCTTTGATCGATTCCTGGAATACCAGTAGCAGTTTCCGATGCACATGTGGAGGCATTCTGTAATCTGTGGACCTTCAGAATCTTGATGAAACAATGAAATTGCATCGGGATTGAATACAACAGGCACCCTGCGGACTTTTCTCCATGGGAGTAATGTCTCAAATTGTCTTTTCTTTGATCGATAAGTGGAACACCAGTAGGAGTTTACGAAGCACATCTGGAAGCTTTCTGTAATCTGTGGACCTTCAGAATCTTGATGAAACAATGAAATTGCATCGGGATTGAATACAACAGGCACCCTGCGGACTTTTCTCCATGGGAGTAATGTCTCAAATTGTCTTTTCTTTGATCGATAAGTGGAACACCAGTAGGAGTTTACGAAGCACATCTGGAAGCTTTCTGTAATCTGTGGACCTTCAGACGGTTAATGAAACACAGAAATTGCATCTGCATTGCATACAACATTCACCATGTGGACTTTTCTCCACGGGAGTACTGTCTCAAAGTGTCTACGCTTTGATCGTCACCTGAGACACAAGTAGTAGCTTCCGAAGCACATCTGAAGTCATTCTGTAACCTTTGGACCTTCAGAGTGTTGATGAAACTAAGAAATTGCATCGGGATTGAATACAAAAGGCACCATGCTGACTTTTCTAAATGGTAGTAATATCTCAAACGGTCTACGCTTTGATCGATGTTTGGAAGACCACTACCAGTTTATGAAGCACATCTGGAGGCATTCTGTAATCTGTGGACCTATAGAGTGATGACGAAACATATAATTTGCATCGAGATTGAATACAAAAGGCACCATGCGGACTATTCTCCATGGGAGTAATGTCTCAAACTGTCTACACTTTGATCGATTCCTGGAAGACCAGTAGTAGTTTCCGAAACACATCAGGAGGCATTCTGTACTCTGTTGACCTTCAGAGTGTTGATGAAATATTGAAATTGCATCGGGATTGAATACAACAGGCACCCTGCGGACTTTTCTCCATGGGAGTAATGTCTCAAATTGTCTTTTCTTTGATCGATAAGTGGAACACCAGTAGGAGTTTACGAAGCACATCTGGAAGCTTTCTGTAATCTGTGGACCTTCAGAATCTTGATGAAACAATGAAATTGCATCGGGATTGAATACAACAGGCACCCTGCGGACTTTTCTCCATGGGAGTAATGTCTCAAATTGTCTTTTCTTTGATCGATAAGTGGAACACCAGTAGGAGTTTACGAAGCACATCTGGAAGCTTTCTGTAATCTGTGGACCTTCAGACGGTTAATGAAACACAGAAATTGCATCTGCATTGCATACAACATTCACCATGTGGACTTTTCTCCACGGGAGTACTGTCTCAAAGTGTCTACGCTTTGATCGTCACCTGAGAGACAAGTAGTAGCTTCCGAAGCACATCTGAAGTCATTCTGTAACCTTTGGACCTTCAGAGTGTTGATGAAACTAAGAAATTGCATCGGGATTGAATACAAAAGGCACCATGCTGACTTTTCTAAATGGTAGTAATATCTCAAACGGTCTACGCTTTGATCGATGTTTGGAAGACCACTACCAGTTTATGAAGCACATCTGGAGGCATTCTGTAATCTGTGGACCTATAGAGTGATGACGAAACATATAATTTGCATCGAGATTGAATACAAAAGGCACCATGCGGACTATTCTCCATGGGAGTAATGTCTCAAACTGTCTACACTTTGATCGATTCCTGGAAGACCAGTAGTAGTTTCCGAAACACATCAGGAGGCATTCTGTACTCTGTTGACCTTCAGAGTGTTGATGAAATATTGAAATTGCATCGGGATTGAATACAACAGGCGCCATGCGGACTTTCCTCCATGGGAGTAATGTCTCAAACTGTCTATGCTTTGATCGATTCCTGGAACACCAATAGGAGTTTCCGAAGCACATCTGGAAGCATTCTGTAATCTGTGGACCTTCAGACGGTTGATGAAACACAGAAATTGCATCGGGATTGCATACAACATTCACCATGTGGACTTTTCTCCACAGGAGTAATGTCTCAAACTGTCTACGCTTTGATCGTTCCCTGGGAGACAAGTAGTAGTTTCCGAAGCATATCTGGAGTCATTCTGTAATCTTTGGACCTTCAGAGTGTTGATCAAATACAGAAATATCATCGGGATTGAATACAACAGGCGCCATGCGGACTTCTCTCCATGGGAGTAATATCTCAATCTGTCTACGATTTGATTGATTCCTGGAAGACCAGTATTAATTCCCGAAACTGATCTATAGGCATTCTGTAATCTGTGGACCTTCAGCATGTTGATGAAACTCAGAAATAGCATCGATATTCAATACAACAGGCACCATGCGGGCTTCTCTACATGGGGGTAATGTCTCAAACTCTTTTACGCTATGATCGATTCCTGGAAGACCAGTAGTAGTTTCCGGTAGCACATCTGGAGGCATTCTGTAATCTGTGGACCTATAGAGTTTTGACGAAACACAGAAATTGCATCGGGATTGAATAGAACAAGCACCATGGTGAATTTTCTCCATCGGAGTAATGTCTCAAACTGTCTACGTTTTGATCGATTCCTGGAAGACCAGTAGTAGTTTCCAAAGAATATCTGGAGGCATTCTGTACTCTGTAAACCTTCAGAGTATACATAACACGCAGAAATTGCATCGGGATTGAATACAACAGCCACCATGCGAACTTTTCTCCATGAGAGTAATGTCTCAAACTGTCTACACTTTGATCGATTCCTAGACGACCAGTAGTAGTTTCCGAAGCACTTCTGGAGGCATTCTGTAATCTGTCGACCTTCTGAATGATGATGAAACACTGAAATGGCATCGGGATTGAATAGAACAAGCACCATGCTGACTTTTCTCCGTCGGAGTAATGTCTCAAACTGTCTACACTTTCATCGATTCCTGGAAGACCAGTAGTAGTTTACGAAGCACATCTGGAGTCATTCTGTAATCTGTGGACCTTCAGAGTGTTTATGAAACACTGAAATAGCATCGGGATTGAATACAAGAGCCACAAGGCGGACTTTCTCCATGGGAGTAATGTCTCAAACTGTCTACGCTTTGATCGATTCCTGGAAGACCAGTAGTAGTTTCCGAAGCACATCTGGAGGCATTCTGTAGTCTGTCGACCTTCAGAGTGTTGATGAAACACAGAAATAGCATCAGGGTAGAATACAACAGGCACCAGGCGGATTTTTCTCCATGGGAGTAATGTCTCAAACTGTCAACGCTTTGATCGATTCCTGGAATACCAGTAGCAGTTTCCAAAGAACATCTGGAGGCATTTTGTGATCTGCGCACTTTCAGAGTGTTCGTGAAACAAAAAAAATGCATCGCGATTGAATACAACAGGCACCGTGCGGACTTTTCTATATGGGAGTAATGTCTCAAACTGTCTTTTCTTTGATCGATAAGTGGAAAACCAGTAGGAGTTTCCGAAGCACATCTGGAAGCATTCTGTAATCTGTGGACCTTCAGACGGTTGATGAAACACAGAAATTGCATCGGGATTGAATACAACAGGCGCCATGCGACTTTTCTCCATGGGACTAATGTCTCAAACTGTCTACGCTTTGATAGATTCCTGGAATACCAGTAGCAGTTTCCAAAGAACATCTGGAGGCATTCTGTGATCTGCGCACTTTCAGAGTGTTCATGAAACAAAAAAATTGCATCGTGATTGAATACAACAGACACCAAGCGAACTATTCTCCATGGGAGTAATATCTCAAACTGTCTACACTTTCATCGATTCCTGGAAGACCAGTAGTTGTTCACGAAGCACATCTGGAGGCATTCTGTAATCTTTGGGCATTCAGAGTGTTGATGAAACACAGAAATAGCATCAGGGTAGAATACAACAGGCACCAGGCGGACTTATCTCCATGGGAGTAATGTCTCAAACTGATTACGGTTTGATCGATTCCTGGAAGATCAGAGGTAGTTTCCGAAGCACATCTGGAGGAATTGTGTAATCTGTGGACCTTCAGAGAGTTGATGAAACACAGAAATTCCATCGGGATTGAATACAACAGGAACCATGCGAACTTTTCTCCATGCGAGTAATGTCTCAAACTGGCTACGCTTTGATCGATTCCTGGAAGATCAGTAGTAGTTTCCAAAGCACATCCGGAGGCACTCTGTAATCTTTGGACCTTCAGAGTGTTGATGAAACTAAGAAATTGCATCGGGATTGAATACAGAAGGCACCATGCGGACTTTTCTAAATGGGAGTAATATCCCAAACGGTCTACGTTTTGATCGATGTTTGGAAGACCACTACCAGTTTATGAAGCACATCTGGAGGCATTCTGTAAACTGTGGACCTTCAGAATGTTGATGAAACACTGAAATGGCATCGGGATTGAGTAGAACAAGCACCATGCTGACTTTTCTCCATCGGAGTAATGTCTCAAACTGTCTACGCTTTGATCGATTCCTGGAAGACCAATAGTAGTTTCCGAAGCACATCTGGAGGCATTCTGTAATCTGTGGACCTTCAGAGTGTTCATTAAACACAGAAATTGCACCGGGATTGAAAACAACAAGCACCATGCGACTTTTCTCCATGGGACTTATGTCTCAAACTGTCTACGCTTTGATCGATTCCTGGAATACCAGTAGCAGTTTCCAAAGAACATCTGGAGGCATTCTGTGATCTGCGCACTTTCAGAGTGTTCATGAAACAAAAAAATTGCAGCGGGATTGAATACAACAGACACCAAGCGAACTTTTCTCCATGCGAGTAATGTCTTAAACTGTCTACACTTTAATCGATTCCTGGAAGACCAGTAGTAGTTTACGAAGCACATCTGGAGTCATTCTGTAATCTCTGGACCTTCAGAGTGTTTATGAAACACTGAAATAGCATCGGGATTGAATACAAGAGCTACAATGCGGACTCTTCTTCATGGGAGTAATGTCTCAAACTGTCTACGCTTTGATCGATTCCTGGAAGAGCAGTAGTAGTTTCCGAAGCACATCTGGATGCATCCTGTAATCTGTCGACCTTCAGAGTGTTGATGAAACACAGAAATAGCATCAGGGTAGAATACAACAGGCACCAGGCGGACTTTTCTCCATGGGACTAATGTCTCAAACTGTCTACGCTTTGATGGATTCCTGGGAAACCTGTAGTAGTTTTCGAAGTACATCTGGAGGCTTTCTATAATCTTTGGACCTTCAGAGTGCTAATGAAAAACAGATATTGCATCGGGATTGACTACAACAGGCAACATGCGGACTTTTCGCCATGGGAGTAATGTCTCAAACTGTCTACGATTTGATTCATTACTCTAATACCAGTATTCTTTTCCGGAGCACATCTGGAGGCATTCTGTAATCTGTGGACCTTCAGAATGTTGATGCAACACAGAAATTGCATCGGGATTGAATACAACAGGCGCCATGCGGACTTCTCTCCATGAGAGTAATGTCTCAAACTGTCTACGCTTTGATCGATTCCTGGAAGACCAGTAGTAGTTCCCGAAGCACATCTGGAGGCATTCTGTAATCTGTGGGCCTTCAGAGTGTTGATTAAACACAGAAATTGCATCGGGGTTCAATACATCAAACTTAATGCGGACTTTTCTCAATGGGAGTAATGTGTCAAACTGTCTACGCTTTGATCGATTCCTGGAAGACCAGTAGTAGTTTCCGAAGCACATCTGGAGGCATTCTGTAATCTGTCGACCTTCAGAGTGTTGATGAAACACAGAAATAGCATCAGGGTAGAATACAACAGGCACCAGGCGGACTTTTCTCCATGGGACTAATGTCTCAAACTGTCTACGCTTTGATCGATTCCTGGGAAACCAGTAGTAGTTTCGAAGTACATCTGGAGGCTTTCTATAATCTGTGGACCTTCAGAGTGCTAATGAAACACATAAATTGCATCGAGATTGAATACAAAAGGCACCATGCGGACTTTTCCCCATAGGAGTAATGTCTCAAACTGTCTACACTTTGATCGATTCCTGGAAGACCAGTAGTAGTTTCCGAAACACATCAGGAAGCATTCAGTAATCTTTGGACCTTCAGAGTGTTGATCAAATACAGAAATATCATCGGGATTGAATACAACAGCCGCCATGCGGACTTCTCTCCATGGGAGTAATATGTCAGGCTGTCTACGATTTGATCGTTCCCTGGGAGAAAAGTAGTAGTTTCCGAAGCACATATGGAGTCATTCTGTAATCTTTGGACCTTCAGAGTGTTGATCAAATACAGAAATATTATCGGGATTGAATACAACAGCCGCCATGCGGACTACTCTCCATGGGAGTAATATGTCAATCTGTCTACGATTTGATCGATTCCTGGAAGACCAGTATTAATTCCCGAAACAGATCTATAGGCATTCTGTAATCTGTGGACCTTCAGCATGTTGATGAAACACAGAAATAGCATCGAGATTCAATACAACAGGCACCATGCGGACTTCTCTACATGGGGGTAATGTCTCAAACTGTTTACGCTATGATCGATTCCTGGAAGACCAGTAGTAGTTTCCGGTAGCACATCTGGAGGCATTCTGTAATCTGTGTACCTATAGAGTGTTGACGAAACACAGAAATTGCATCGCGATTGAATACAACAGGCATCATGGGGACTTTTCTCCATGGGACTTATGTCTCAAACTGTCTACGCTTTGATCGATTCCTGGAAGACTAGTAGTAGTTTCCGAAGCACATCAGAAGGCATTCTGTAATCTGTAGAACTTCAGAGTGTTGATGAAACACAGAAATAGCATCGGGATTGAATAGAACAAGCACCATGCTGACTTTTCTCCATCGGAGTAATGTCTCAAACTGTCTACGTTTTGATCGATTCCTAGAAGACCAGTAGTAGTTTCCAAAGAATATCTGGAGGCATTCTGTACTCTGTGGACCTACAGAGTATACATAACACGCAGAAATTGCATCGGGATTGAATACAACAGCCACCATGCGAACTTTTCTCCATAAGAGTAATGTCTTAAACTGTCTACACTTTGATCGATTCCTAGACGACCAGTAGTAGTTTCCGAAGCTCTTCTGGAGGCATTCTGTAATCTGTCGACCTTCTGAATGATGATGAAACACTGAAATGGCATCGGGATTGAATAGAACAAGCACCATGCTGACTTTTCTCCGTCGGAGTAATGTCTCAAACTGTCTACGCTTTGATCGATTCCTGGAACACCAGTAGCAGTTTCCAAAGAACATCTGGAGGCATCCTGTAATCTGCGCACTTTCAGAGTGTTCATGAAACACAAAATTTGCATCGGGATTGAATACAACAGGCACCATGCGGAATTTTCTCCATGGGAGTAATGTCTCAAACTGGCTACGCTTTGATCGATTCCTGGAAGATCAGTAGTAGTTTCCAAAGCACATCCGGAGGCATTCTGTAATCTTTGGACCTTCAGAGTGTTGATGAAACTAAGAAATTGCATCGGGATTGAATACAAAAGGCACCATGCGGACTTTTCTAAATGGCAGTAATATCCCAAACGGTCTACGCTTTGATCGATGTTTGGAAGACCACTACCAGTTTATGAAGCACATCTGGAGGCATTCTGTAATCTGTGGACCTTCAGAATGTTGATGAAACACTGAAATGGCATCGGGATTCAATAGAACAAGCACCATGCTGACTTTTCTCCATCGGAGTAATGTCTCAAACTGTCTACGCTTTGATCGATTCCTGGAAGACCAATAGTAGTTTCCGAAGCACATCTGGAGGCATTCTGTAATCTGAGGACCTTCAGAGTGTTCATTAAACACAGAAATTGCATCGGGATTGAAAACAACAAGCACCATGCGACTTTTCTGCATGGGACTAATGTCTCATACTGTCTACGCTTTGATCGATTCCTGGAATACCAGTAGCAGTTTCCAAAGAACATCTGGAGGCATCCAGTAATCTGCGCACTTTCAGAGTGTTCATGAAACACAAAATTTGCATCGGGATTGAATACAACAGGCACCAAGCGAACTTTTCTCCATGGGAGTAATGTCTCAAACTGTCTACACTTTCATCGATTCCTAGAAGACCAGTAGTAGTTTACGAAGCACATCTGGAGTCATTCTGTAATCTGTGAACCTTCAGAGTGTTTATGAAACACTGAAATAGCATCGGGATTGAATACAAGAGCCACAATGCGGACTTTCTCCATGGGAGTAATGACTCAAACTGTCTACGCTTTGATCGATTCCTGGAAGACCAGTAGTAGTTTCCGAAGCACATCTGGAGGCATTCTGTAATCTGTCGACCTTCAGTGTGTTGATGAAACACAGAAATAGCATCAGGGAAGAATACCACAGGCACCATGAGGACCTTTCTCCATGGGAGTAATGTCTCAAACTGTCTACGCTTTGATCGATTCCTGGAAGACCAGTAGCAGTTTCCGATGCACATGTGGAGGCATTCTGTAATCTGTGGACTTTCAGAATCTTGATGAAACAATGAAATTGCATCGGGATTGAATACAACAGGCACCGTGCGGACTTTTCTATATGGGAGTAGTGTCTCAAACTGTCTTTTCTTTGATCGATAAGTGGAAAACCAGTAGGAGCTTCCGAAGCACATCTGGAAGCATTCTGTAATCTGTGGACCTTCAGACGGTTGATGAAACACAGAAATTGCATCGGGATTGCATACAACATTCACCATGTGGACTTTTCTCCACGGGAGTAATGTCTCAATCTGTCTACGCTTTGATCGTTCCCTGAGAGACAAGTAGTAGTTTCCGAAGCACATATGGAGTCATTCTGTAATCTTTGGACCTTCAGAGTGTTGATCAAACACAAAAATCGCATCGGGATTGAATACAACAGGCGCCATGCGACTTTTCTCCTTGGGACTAATGTCTCAAACTGTCTACGCTTTGATCGATTCCTGGAATAACAGTAGCAGTTTCCAAAGAACATCTGGAGGCATTCTGAGATCTGCGCACTTTCAGAGTGTTAATGAAACAAAAAAATTGCATCGTGATTGAATACAACAGACACCAAGCGAACTTTTCTCCATGGGAGTAATGTCTCAAACTGTCTACACTTTCATCGATTCCTGGAAGACCAGTAGTTGTTCCCGAAGCACATCTGGAGGCATTCTGTAATCTGTGGGCCTTCAGAGTGTTGATGAAACACAGAAATAGCATCAGGGTAGAATACAACAGGCACCAGGCGGACTTATCTCCATGGGAGTAATGTCTCAAACTGTCTACGGTTTGATCGATTCCTGAAAGATCAGTAGTAGTTTCCGAAGCACATCTGGAGGAATTGTGTAATCTGTGGGCCTTCAGAGTGTTGATGAAACACAGAAATTCCATCGGGATTGAATACAACAGGAACCATGCGAACTTTTCTCCATGGGAGTAATGTCTCAAACTGGCTACGCTTTGATCGATTCCTGGAAGATCAGTAGTAGTTTCCAAAGCACATCCGGAGGCATTCTGTAATCTTTGGACCTTCAGAGTGTTGATGAAACTAAGAAATTGCATCGGGATTGAATACAAAAGGCACCATGCGGACTTTTCTAAATGGGAGTAATATCCCAAACGGTCTACGCTTTGATCGATGTTTGGAAGACCACTACCAGTTTATGAAGCACATCTGGAGGCATTCTGTAATCTGTGGACCTTCAGAATGTCGATGAAACACTGAAATGGCATCGGGATTCAATAGAACAAGCACCATGCTGACTTTTCTCCATCGGAGTAATGTCTCAAACTGTCTACGCTTTGATCGATTCCTGGAAGACCAATAGTAGTTTCCGAAGCACATCTGGAGGCATTCTGTAATCTGTGGACCTTCAGAGTGTTCATTAAACACAGAAATTGCATCGGGATTGAAATCAACAAGCACCATGCGACTTTTCTGCATGGGACTAATGTCTCATACTGTCTACGCTTTGATCGATTCCTGGAATACCAGTAGCAGTTTCCAAAGAACATCTGGAGGCATTCTGTGATCTGCGCACTTTCAGAGTGTTCATGAAACAAAAAAATTGCAGCGGGGTTGAATACAACAGACACCAAGCGAACTTTTCTAGATGTGAGTAATGTCTCAAACTGTCTACACTTTCATCGATTCCAGGAAGACCAATAGTAGTTTACGAAGCACATCTGGATTCATTCTGTAATCTCTGGACCTTCAGAGTGTTTATGAAACACTGAAATAGCATCGCGATTGAATACAAGAGCCACAATGCGGACTCTTCTCCATGTTAGTAATGTCTCAAACTGTCTACGCTTTGATCGATTCCTGGAAGACCAGTAGTCGTTTCCGAAGCACATCTGGAGGCATTCTGTAATCTGTCGACCTTCAGAGTGTTGATGAAACACAGAAATAGCATCAGGGTAGAATACAACAGGCACCAGGCGGACTTTTCTCCATGGGACTAATGTCTCAAACTGTCTACGCTTTGATCGATTCCTGGGAAACCAGTAGTAGTTTCCGAAGTACATCTGGAGGCTTTCTATAATCTGTGGACATTCAGAGTGCTAATGAAACACAGAAATTGCATCGGGATCGACTACAACAGGCAACATGCGGACTTTTCTCCATGGGAGTAATGTCTCAAACTGTCTACGATTTGATTCATTCCTCTAATACCAGTATTCTTTTCCGGAGCACATCTGGAGGCATTCTGTAATCTGTGGACCTTCAGAATGTTGATGAAACACAGAAATTGCATCCGGATTGAATACAACAGGCGCCATGCGTACTTCTCTCCATGAGAGTAATGTCTCAAACTGTCTACGCTGTGATCGTTTCCTGGAAGACCAGTACTAGCTTCCGAAGCACATCTGGAGGCATTCTGTAATCTGTGGAACTTCAGAGTGTTCATGAAACACAGATATTGCATCGGGATTGAATACAACAGGCACCATGCGGAGTGTTCTCCATGGGAGTATTGTCTCAAACTGTCTACGCTATGGTCGATTCCTGGAAGACCAGTAGTAGTTTCCAAAGAACATCTGGAGGCATTCTGTACTCTGTGGAAATTCAGAGTATACATAACACGCAGAAATTGCATCGGGATTGAATACAACATGCACCATGCGAACTTTTCTCCATGAGAGTAATGTCTCAAACTGTGTACGCTTTGGTCGATTCCTGGAAGATCAGTAGTCGTTTCCGAAGCACATCTGGAGGAATTGTGTAATCTGTGGACCTTCAGAGATTTGATGAAACACAGAAATTCCATCGGGATTGAATACAACAGGTACCATGCGAACTTTTCTCCATGGGAGTAATGTCTCAAACTGGCTACGCTTTGATCGATTCCTGGAACACCAGTAGGAGTTTCCGAAGCACATCTGGAAGCATTCTGTTATCGGTGGACCTTCAGACGGTTGATGAAACACAGAAATTGCATCGGGATTGCATACAACATTCACCATGTGGAATTTTTTCCACGGGAGTAATATCTCATCTGTCTACGGATTGATCGATTCCTGGAAGACTAGTAGTAGTTTCCGAAGCACATCAGAAGGCATTCTGTAATCTGTAGAGCTTCAGAGTGTTGATGAAACACAGAAATTGCATCGGGATTGGATAGAACAAGCACCATGCTGACTTTTCTCCATCGGAGTAATGTCTCAAACTGTCTACGTTTTGATCGATTCCTGGAAGACCAGTAGTAGTTTCCAAGGAATATCTGGAGGCATTCTGTACTCTGTGGACCTTCCGAGTATACATAACACGCAGAAATTGCATCGGGATTGAATACAACAGCCACCATGCGAACCTTTCTCCATGAGAGTAATGTCTCAAACTGTCTACTCTTTGATCGATTCCTGGACGACCAGTAGTAGTTTCCGAAGCTCTTCTGGAGGCATTCTGTAATCTGTCGACCTTCTGAATGATGATCAAACACTGAAATGGCATCGGGATTGAATAGAACAAGCACCATGCTGACTTTTCTCCGTCGGAGTAATGTCTCAAACTGTCTACGCTTTGATCGATTCCTGGAAGACCAATAGTAGTTTCCGAAGCACGTCTGGAGGAATTGTGTAATCTGTGGAACTGCAGAGTGTTTATGAAACACTGAAATAGCTTCGGGATTGAATACAAGAGCCAAAATGCGGACTTACTCCATGGGAGTAACGTCTCAAACTGTCTACGCTTTGATCGTTCCCTGAGAGACAAGTAGTAGCTTCTGAAGCACATATTGAGTCATTCTGTAATCTTTGGACCTTCAGAGTGTTGATCAAACACTCAAATCGCATCGGGATTGAATACAACAGGCGCCATGCGACTTTTCTCCATGGGACTAATGTCTCAAACTGTCTACGCTTTGATCGATTCCTGGAATACCAGTAGCAGTTTCCAAAGAACATCTGGAGGCATTCTGGGATCTGCGCACTTTCGGAGTGTTCATGAAACAAAAAAATTGCATCGTGATTGAATACAACAATCACCACTCGAAGTTTTCTCCATGGGAGTAATGTCTCAAACTGTCTACATTTTCATCGATTCCTTTAAGACCAGTAGTTGTTCCCGAAGCACATCTGGAGGCATTCTGTAATCTGTGGGCCTTCAGAGTGTTGATGAAACACACAAATAGCATCAGGGTAGAATACAACAGGCACCAGGCGGACTTATCTCCATGGGAGTAATGTCTCAAACTGTCTACTGTTTGATCGATTCCTGGAAGATCTGTAGTAGTTTCCGAAGCACATCTGGAGGAATTGTGTAATCTGTGGACCTTCAGAGAGTTGATGAAACACAGAAATTCCATCGGGATTGAATACAACAGGAACCATGCGAACTTTTCTCCATGGGAGTAATGTCTCAAACTGGCTACGCTTTGATCGATTCCTGGAAGATCAGTAGTAGTTTCCAAAGCACATCCGGAGGCATTCTGTAATCTTTGGACCTTCAGAGTGTTGATGAAACACTGAAATAGCATCGGGATTGAATACAAGAGCCACAATGCGGACTCTTCTCCATGGGAGTAATGTCTCAAACTGTCTACGCTTTGATCGATTCCTGGAAGACCAGTAGTAGTTTCCGAAGCACATCTGGAGGCATTCTGTAATCTGTCGACCTTCAGAGTGTTGATGAAACACAGAAATAGCATCAGGGTAGAATACAACAGGCACCAGGCGGACTTTTCTCCATGGGACTAATGTCTCAAACTGTCTACTCTTTGATCGATTCCTGGGAAACCAGTAGTAGATTCCGAAGTACATCTGGAGGCTTTCTATAATCTGTGGACCTTCAGAGTGCTAATGAAACACAGAAATTGCATCGGGATTGACTACAACAGGTAACATGCGGACTTTTCTCCATGGGAGTAATGTCTCAAAGTGTCTACGATTTGATTCATTCCTCTAGTACCAGTATTCTTTTCCGGAGCACATCTGGAGGCATTCTGTAATCTGTGGACCTTCAGAATGTTGATGAAACACAGAAATTGCATCGGGATTGAATACAACAGGCACCATGAGGACTTTTCTCCATACGAGTAATGTCTCAAACTGTCTACACTTAGATCGATTCCTGGATGACCAGTAGCAGTTTCCGATGCACATGTGAGGCCATTCTGTAATCTGCGGACCTTCAGAATCTTGATGAACCAATGAAATTGCATCGGGATTGAATACAACAGGCACCCTGCGGACTTTTCTCCATGGGAGTAATGTCTCAAACTGTCTTTTCTTTGATCGATAAGTGGAACACCAGTAGGAGTTTCCGAAGCACAT
The DNA here is from genome assembly GCF_023897955.1 of Schistocerca gregaria. Taxonomy (NCBI): domain Eukaryota; kingdom Metazoa; phylum Arthropoda; class Insecta; order Orthoptera; family Acrididae; genus Schistocerca; species Schistocerca gregaria. Next base: position 167,581 of record NW_026062031.1, on the reverse strand, counting down.
CTGGAAGCATTCTGAAATCTGTGGACATTCAGACGGTGGATGAAACACAGAAATTGCATCGGGATTGCATACAACATTCACCATGTGGACTTTTCTCCACGGGAGTAATGTGTCAAACTGTCTAAGCTTTGATAGTTAACTGAGAGACAAGTAGTAGCTTCCAAAGCACATCTGGAGTCATTCTGTAATCTTTGGAACTTCATAGTGTTTATCAAACACTAAAATAGCATCGGGATTGAATACAACAGGCGCCATGCGGACTTCTCTCCATGGGAGTAATGTCTCAAACTGTCTACACTTTGATCGATTACTGGACGACCAGTAGTAGCTTCCGAAGCACATCTGGAGGCATTCTGTAATCCGTGGAACTTCAGAGTGTTCATGAAACACAGATATTGCATCGGGATTGAATACAACAAGCACCATGCAACTTTTCTCCATGGGACTAATGTCTCAAACTGTCTACGCTTTGATCGATTCCTGGAATACCAGTAGCAGTTTCCAAAGAACATCTGGAGGCATTCTGTGATCTGCGCACTTTCAGAGTGTTCATGAAACAAAAAAATTGAATAGGGATTGAATACAACAGACACCAAGCGAACGTTTCTCCATGGGAGTAATGTCTCAAACTGTCTACACTTTGATTGATTCCTGGAAGACCAGTAGTAGTTTCCGAAGCACATCAGGAGGCATTCTGTACTCTGTTGACCTTCAGAGTGTTGATGAAACACAGAAATTGCTTCGGGATTGCATACAACATCCACCATGTGGACTTTTCTCCACGGGAGTAATGTCTCAAACTGTATACGCTTTGATCTATTCCTGGAACACCAGTAGGAGTTTCCGAAGCACATCTGGAAGCATTCTGTAATCTGTGGACCTTCAGACGGTTGATGAAACACAGAAATTGCATCGGGATTGTATACAACAGGCACCATGCGGACTTCTCTACATGTGAGTAATGTCTCAAACTGTTTACGCTTTGATCGATTCCTGGAAGACCAGTAGTAGTTTCCGAAGCAAATCTGGAGGCATTCTGTAATCTGTGGACCAATAGAGTGTTGATGAAATACAGAAATTGCATCGGGATTGAATACAACAGGCGCCATGCATACTTTTCTCCATGGGAGTGTTGTCTCAATCTGTCTACGCTTTGATCGATTCCAGGAAGACCAGTAGTAGTTTCCGAAGCACATCTGTAGGCATTCTGTAATCTGTGGACTCTCAGAGTGTTCATGAAACCCTGAAATAGCATCGGGATTGAATACAACAGGCAGCATGCGAACTTTTCTGCATTGGGAGTAATGTCTCAAACTGTCTATGATTTGATCGATCCCTGGAAGACCAGTAGTAGCTTCCGAAGCACATATGGAGGCATTCTGCAATCTGTGGAACTTTAGAGTGTTCATGAAACACAGATATTGCATCGGGATTGAATACAACAGGCAACATACGGAGTTTTCTCCATGGGAGTATTGTCTCAAACTGTCTACGTTTTGATCGATTCCTGGAAGACCAGTAGTAGTTTAGAAAGAACATCTGGAGGCATTCTGTACTCTGTGGACCTTCAGAGTATACATAACACGCAGAAATTGCATCGGGATTGAATACAACAGGCACCATGCGAACTTTTCTCCATGAGAGTAATGTCTCAAATTCTCTACACTTTGATCGATTCCTGGACGACCAGTAGTAGTTTCCGAAGCTCTTCTGAAGGCATTCTGTAATCTGTGGACCTTCAGAATGATGATGAAACACTGAAATGGCATCCGGATTGAATAGAACAAGCACCATGCTGACTTTTCTCCATCGGAGTAATGTCTCAAACTGTCTAGGCTTTGATCGATTCCTGGAAGACCAATAGTAGTTTCCGAAGCACATCTGGAGGCATTCTGTAATCTGTGGACCTTCAGAGTGTTCATTAACCACAGAAATTGCATCAAGATTGAATACAACAAGCACCATGCGACTTTTCCCCATGGGACTAATGTCTCAAACTGCCTACGCTTTGATCGAATCCTGGAATACCAGTAGCAGTTTCCAAAGAACATCTGGAGGCATTCTGTAATCTGCGCACTTTCAGAGTGTTCATGAAACACAAAAATTGCATCGGGATTGAATACAACAGGCACCAAGCGAACTTTTCCCCATGGGAGTAATGTCTCAAACTGTCAACGCTTTGATCGAATCCTGGAAGATCAGTAGTAGTTTCCGAAGCATATCTGGAGGAATTGTGAAATCTGTGGACCTTCAGAGAGTTGATGAAACACAGAAATTCGATCGGGATTGAATACAACAGGAACCATGCGAACTTTTCTCCTTGGGAGTAATGTCTCAAACTGTCAACGCTTTGATCGAATCCTGGAAGATCAGTAGTAGTTTCCGAAGCACATCTGGAGGCATTCTGTAATCTGTGGGCCTTCAGAGTGTTGATCAAACACTGAAATTGCATCGGGGTTCAATACATCAGGCACAATGCGGACTTTTCTCCATGGGAGTAATGTCTCGAATTGTCTTCGCTTTGATCGATTCCTGGAAGACCAGTATTAATTCCCGAAACAGATCTGGAGGCATTCTGTAATCTGTGGACCTTCAGAATGTTGATGAAACACAGAAATAGCATCGAGATTGAATAGGCTCCATGCGGACTTCTCTACATGGGAGTAATGTCTCAAACTGTTTACGCTTTGATCGATTCCTGGAAGACCAGTAGTAGTTTCCGAAGCACATCTGGAGGCATTCTGTAATCTGTGGACAATAGAGTGTTGACGAAACACAGAAATTGCATCGCGATTGAATACAAAAGGCACCATGCGGACTTTTCTCCATGGGAGTAATGTCTCAAACTTTCTACGATTTGATCGATTCCTGGAAGACCAGTAGTAGTTTTCGAAGTACATCTGGAGGCATTCTGTAATCTGTGGACCTTCAGAGTGTTGATGAAATACAGAAATAGCATCAGGGTAGAATACAACAGGCACCAGGCGGACTTTTCTCCATGGGAGTAATGTCTCAAACTGTCAACGCTTTGATCGAATCCTGGAAGATCAGTAGTAGTTTTCAAAGCACATCCGGAGGCATTCTGTAATCTTTGGACCTTCAGGCTGTTGATGAAACACAGAAATTGCATCAGGGTTGAATACAACAGGCACCATGTGGACTTTTCTCCATGGGAGTAATATCTCAAACTGTCTACGCTTTGATCGATTCCTGGAACACCAGTAGGAGTTTCCGAAGCACATCTGGAAGCATTCCGTTATCTGTGGACCTTCAGACGGTTGATGTAACACAGAAATTGCATCGGGATTGCATACAACATTCACCATGTGGACTTTCTCCACGGGAGTAATGTATCAAACTGTCTACGCTTTGATGGTTCCCTGGGAGACAAGTAGTAGTTTCCGAAGCACATCTGAAGTCATTCTGTAATCTTTGGACGTTCAGACTGTTGATCAAATACAGAAATATCATCGGGATTGCATACAACATTCACCATGCGAAATTTTCTCCATGGGAGTAATGTCTCAAACTGTCTACGCTTTGATCGATTCCTGGAAGACCAGTAGTAGTTTCCAAAGCACATCCGGAGGCATTCTGTAATCTGTGGACCTTCAGGCAGTTGATGAAACACAGAAATAGCATCAGGGTTGAATACTACAATCACCATGTGGACTTTTCTCCATGGGAGTAATGTCTCGAATTCTCTTCGCTTTGATCGATTCCTGGAAGACCAGTATTAATTCCCGCAACAGATCTGGAGGCATTCTGTAATCTGTGGAACTTCAGAATGTTGATGAAACACAGAAATAGCATCGAGATTGAATACAACAGACATCATGCAGACTTCTCTACATGGGATTAATGTCTCAAACTGCTTACGCTATGATCGATTCCTGGAAGAACAGTAGTAGTTTCCGAAGCACAACTGGAAGCATTCTGTAATCTGTGGACCTATAGAGGTTTGACGAAACACAGAAATTGCATCGCGACTGAATACAACAGGCACCATGCGGACTTTTCCCCATGGGAGTAATGTCTCAAACTCTCTACGGTTTGATCGATTCCTGGAAGACCAGTAGTAGTTTCCGAAGCACATCAGAAGGCATTCTGTAATCTGTAGAACTTCAGAGTGTTGATGAAACACAGAAATTGCATCTGGATTGAATACAACAGGCGCCATGCATACTTTTCTCCATGGGAGTATTGTCTCAAACTGTCTACGCTTTGATCGTTTCCCGGAAGACCAGTAGTAGTTTCCGAAGCACATCTAGAGGCATCCAGTAATCTGTGGACCCTCAGAGTGTTCATGAAACACTGAAATAGCATCGGGATTGAATACAACAGGCAGCATGCGAACTTTTCTGCATTGGGAGTAATGTCTCAAACTCTCTACGTTTTGATCGATTCCTGGAAGACCAGTAATAGCTTCTGAAGCACTTCTGGAGGCAATATGTAATCTGTGGACCTTCAGGGTGTTGATGAAACACAGAAATTGCATCGGGGTTGAATACAACAGGCACCATGCGGACTTTTCTCCATGGGAGTAATGTCTCAAACTGTCTACGAATTGATCGATTCCAGGAAGACCACTAGTGGTTTCCGAAGCATATCTAAGGGCATTACTTAATGTGTGTACCTTCAGAGTGTTGATGAAACGCAGAAATTGCATCGGGATTGAATACAACAGGCACCATGCGAACTTTTCTCCATGAGAGTAATGTCTCAAAATGTCTACACTTTGATCGATTCCTGGACAACCAGTAGTAGTTTCCGAAGCTCTTCTGGAGGCATTCTGTAATCTGTGGACCTTCAGAATGATGACGAAACACTGAAATGGCATCGGGATTGAATAGAACAAGCACCATGCTGACTTTTCTCCATCGGAGTAATGTCTCAAACTGTCTACGCTTTGATCGATTCCTGGAAGACCAATAGTAGTTTCCGAAGCACATCTAGAGGCATTCTGTAATCTGTGGACCTTCAGAGTGTTCATTAAACACAGAAATTGCATCAACATTGAATACAACAAGCACCATGCGACTTTTCTCCATGGGACTAATGTCTCAAACTGGCTACGCTTTGATCGATTCCTGGAATACCAGTAGCAGTTTCCAAAGAACATCTGGAGGCATTCTGTAATCTGCGCACTTTCAGAGTGTTCATGAAACACAAAAATTGCATCGGGATTGAATACAATAGGCACCAAGCGAACTTTTCTCCATGGGAGTAATGTCTCAAACTGTCTACACTTTCATCGATTCCTGGAAGACCAGTAGAAGTTTCTGAAGCACATCTGGAGGCATTCTGTAATCTGTGGACCTATAGGGTTTTGACGAAACACAGAAATTGCATCGCGATAGAATATAAGAGGCACCATGCGGACTTTTCCCCATGGGAGTAATGTCTCAAACTCTCTACGGTTTGATCGATTCCTGGAAGACCAGTAGTAGTTTCCGAAGCACATCAGAAGGCATTCTGTAATCTGTGGGCATTCAGAGTGTTCATGAATCACAGTAATTGCATCGGGGTCGAATAATACAGGCACAATGCCGACTTTTCTCTCTGGGAGTATTGTTTCAAACTGTCTACATTTTTATCGATTCCTGGAACACCAGTAGAAGTTTCGGAAGCACATCTGGAGGCATTCTGTAATGTGTGGACTTACAGAGTGTTCATGAAACGCAGATATTGCATCGGGATTGAATACAACAGGCACCATGCGGAGTTTTCTCCATGGGAGTATTGTCTCAAACTGTCTACGCTTTGATCGATTCCTGGAAGACCAGTAGCAGTTAGCGAAGTACATCTGGAGGCATACTCTAATCTGTGGACCTTCAGAGTGTTGATGAAACACAGAAATTGCATCGCGATTGAATACAACAGGCACCATGCGGACTATTCTCCATGGGAGTAATGTCTCAAATTGTCTACGCTTTGATCGATTCCTAGAAGACCAGTAGTGGTTTTCGAAGCACATCTGGAGGCATTCTATAATGTGTGGACCTACAGAGTGTTCATGAAACGCAGATACTGCATCGGGATTGAATACAACAGGCACCATGTGGGCTTTTCTCCATGGGAGTATTGTGTCAAACTGTCTACGCTTTGATCGATTCCTGGAAGACCAGTAATAGTTTCCGAAGCACTTCTGGAGGCAATATGTGATCTGTGGATCTTCAGAGTGTTGATGAAACACCGAATTTGCATCGCGGTTGAATACAACAGGCACCATGCGGACTTTTCTCCATGGGAGTAATGTCTCAAATTGTCTACGATTTGATCGATTATTGGAAGACCGCTAGTAGTTTCCGAAGCATATCTGGAGGCATTCCTTAATGTGTGTACCTTCAGAGTGTTGATGAAACACAGAAATAGCATCGGGATCGAATACAACAGGCTCCATGCGGAATTTTCTCCATGGGAGTAATGTCCAAAACTTTGTACACTTTGATCGATTCCTGGAAGACCAGTAGTAGTTTCCGAAGCTCATCTGGAGGCATACTGTAATCTGTCGACCTTCAGTGTGTTGATGAAAAACAGAAATTGTATCGGGATTGAATACAACAGGCACCATGCGGAATTTTCTAAATGGGAGCAATGTCTCAAACTGTCTACGCTCTGATCGATTCCTGGAAGACCAGTAGTAGTTTCCGAAGCACACCTGGAGGCATTCTGTAATCTATGGACCTTCAGATTGTGGATGAAACACAGAAATTGCATCGGGACTGAATACATCAGGCACCATCCGGACTTTTCTCCATGGGAGTAATGTGTCGAACTGTCAACGCTTTGATCGATTCCTGGAAAACCAGTAGTAGTTTCCGAAGCACATCTGGAGGCATCCTGTAATGTGTGTACCTTCAGAGTGTTGATGAAACACAGAAATTGCATCGGGATTGAATACACCAGTCACCATGCGCAATTTTCTCCATGTTAGTAATGTCTCAAACTGTCTACACTTTGATCGATAACTGGAAGACCAGTAGTAGTTTCCGAAGCACATCTGGAGGAATTGTGTCATGTGTGGACCTTCAGAGTATTGATGAAACACAGAAATAGCACCGGGATTGAATACAACAGGCACCATGCGGAATATTCTCCATAGGAGTAATTTCTCAAACTGTCTACGCTTTGATCGATTCCTGGAGTCCAGTAGTAGTTTCCGAAGCATATCTGAAGGCATTCTGTAATCTGTAGACCTTCAGAGTGTTGATGAAACACAGAAATTGCATTGAGATTGAATACAACAGGCACCATGCGGACTTTTCTCCATGGGAGTAATGTCTCAAACTGTCTACGCTTTGATCGATTCCTGGAAGACCAGTAGTAGTTTCCGAAGCACATCAGAAGGCATTCTGTAATCTGTGGGCATTCAGAGTGTTCATGAATCACAGTAATTGCATCGGGGTCGAATAATACAGGCACAATGCCGACTTTTCTCTCTGGGAGTATTGTTTCAAACTGTCTACATTTTGATCGATTCCTGGAACACCAGTAGAAGTTTCGGAAGCACATCTGGAGGCATTCTGTAATGTGTGGACTTACAGAGTGTTCATGAAACGCAGATATTGCATCGGGATTGAATACAACAGGCACCATGCGGAGTTTTCTCCATGGGAGTATTGTCTCAAACTGTCTACGCTTTGATCGATTCCTGGAAGACCAGTAGCAGTTAGCGAAGTACATCTGGAGGCATACTCTAATCTGTGGACCTTCAGAGTGTTGATGAAACACAGAAATTGCATCGCGATTGAATACAACAGGCACCATGCGGACTATTCTCCATGGGAGTAATGTCTCAAATTGTCTACGCTTTGATCGATTCCTAGAAGACCAGTAGTGGTTTTCGAAGCACATCTGGAGGCATTCTATAATGTGTGGACCTACAGAGTGTTCATGAAACGCAGATACTGCATCGGGATTGAATACAACAGGCACCATGCGGGCTTTTCTCCATGGGAGTATTGTGTCAAACTGTCTACGCTTTGATCGATTCCTGGAAGACCAGTAATAGTTTCCGAAGCACTTCTGGAGGCAATATGTGATCTGTGGATCTTCAGAGTGTTGATGAAACACCGAATTTGCATCGCGGTTGAATACAACAGGCACCATGCGGACTTTTCTTCATGGGAGTAATGTCTCAAATTGTCTACGATTTGATCGATTATTGGAAGACCGCTAGTAGTTTCCGAAGCATATCTGGAGGCATTCCTTAATGTGTGTACCTTCAGAGTGTTGATGAAACACAGAAATAGCATCGGGATCGAATACAACAGGCTCCATGCGGAATTTTCTCCATGGGAGTAATGTCCAAAACTGTGTACACTTTGATCGATTCCTGGAAGACCAGTAGTAGTTTCCGAAGCTCATCTGGAGGCATACTGTAATCTGTCGACCTTCAGTGTGTTGATGAAAAACAGAAATTGTATCGGGATTGAATACAACAGGCACCATGCGGAATTTTCTAAATGGGAGCAATGTCTCAAACTGTCTACGCTCTGATCGATTCCTGGAAGACCAGTAGTAGTTTCCGAAGCACACCTGGAGGCATTCTGTAATCTATGGACCTTCAGATTGTGGATGAAACACAGAAATTGCATCGGGACTGAATACATCAGGCACCATGCGGACTTTTCTCCATGGGAGTAATGTGTCGAACTGTCAACGCTTTGATCGATTCCTGGAAAACCAGTAGTAGTTTCCGAAGCACATCTGGAGGCATCCTGTAATGTGTGTACCTTCAGAGTGTTGATGAAACACAGAAATTGCATCGGGATTGAATACACCAGTCACCATGCGCAATTTTCTCCATGTTAGTAATGTCTCAAACTGTCTACACTTTGATCGATAACTGGAAGACCAGTAGTAGTTTCCGAAGCACATCTGGAGGAATTGTGTCATGTGTGGACCTTCAGAGTATTGATGAAACACAGAAATAGCACCGGGATTGAATACAACAGGCACCATGCGGAATATTCTGAATAGGAGTAATTTCTCAAACAGTCTACGCTTTGATCGATTCCTGGAGTCCAGTAGTAGTTTCCGAAGCATATCTGAAGGCATTCTGTAATCTGTAGACCTTCAGAGTGTTGATGAAACACAGAAATTGCATTGAGATTGAATACAACAGGCACCATGCGGACTTTTCTCCATGGGAGTAATGTCTCAAACTGTCTACGCTTTGATCGATTCCTGGAAGACCAGTAGTAGTTTCCGAAGCACATCTGAGGGCATTCTGTAATCTGTGGACCTTCAGGGTGTTGATGAAACACAGAAGTTGCAACGGGATTGAATACAGCAGGCACCATACGGATTTTTCTCCATGGGAGTAATTTCTCAAACTGTCTACGATTTTATCGATTCCTGGAAGAGCAGTATTAGTTTCCGATGGACATCTGAAGGCATTCTGTAATCTGTGCACCTTCAGAGCGTTCATGAAACACAGTAATTGCATCGGGATTGAATACAAAAGGCACCATACGGACTTTTCTCTATGGTAGTAATGTCTCAAACTGTCTACAATTTGATCGATCTCTGGAAGACCAGTTGTAGTTTCCGAACCACATCTGGAGGCATTCTGTAATCTGTGGACCTTCAGAGTATTGACGAAGCATAGAAAATGCATCGTGATTGAATACAACAGGCACCAGTGGACTTTTTGCATGGGAGTAATGTCTCAAACTGTCAACGATTTCATAAATTCCTGGATGACCAGTAGTAGTTTCCGAAGCATATCTGAAGACATTCTGTAATCTGTGGACCTTCAGTGTGTTGATCAAATACAGAAATTGTATCGGGTTTCAATATAAAAGGCACCATGCGGACTTTACTTCATGGGAGTAATCTGTCAAACTGTCTACGCTTTGATCGATTCCTGGAAGATCAGTAGTAGCTTCTGAAGCACATCTGGAGGCATTCTGTAACCTGTGGACCTTCAGAGTGTTCATGAAACCCAGAAAGAGCATCAAGGTTGAATACAACAGGCATCATGTGGACATTACTCCATGGGAGTAATGTCACAAACTGTCTACGCTTTGATCGATTCCTGGAAGACCAGTAGTAGTTTCCGAAGCACATCTGAATGCATTCTGTACTCTGTGGACCTTCAGAGTGTTGATGAAACACAGAAATTGCACCGGGATAGAATACAACAGGCACCATACGGATTTTTCTCCATGGGAGTAATGTCTCAAACTGTCTACGCTTTTATCGATTCCTGGAAGCCCAGTAGTAGTTACCAATGCACATCTGGAGGCATTCTGTAATCTGTGGACCTTCAGAGCACTCATGAAACACAGTAATTGCATCGGGATTGAATACAACAGGCACCATACGGACATTTCTCTATGGGAGTAATGTCTCAAACTGTCTACAATTTGATCGATTTCTGGAAGACCAGTTGTAGTTTTCGAGCCACATCTGGAGGCATTCTGTAATCTGTGGACCTTCAGAGTACTGATGAAACACAGAAAATGCATCGTGATTGAATACAACAGGCACCAGTGGACTTTTTCCATGGGAGTTATGTCTCAAACTGTCTACGATTTGATCGATTCCTCGAAGACCTCTAGTAGTTTCCGAAGCATATCTGGAGGCATTCCTTAATGTGTGTACCTTCAGAGTGTTGATGAAACACAGAAATAGCATCGGGATTGAATACAACAGGCTCCATGCGGAATTTTCTCCATGGGAGTATTGTCTCAAACTGTCTGCGCTTTGATCGATTCGTGGAAGACCAGTAGCAGTTAGCGAATTACATCTGGAGGCGTTGTGTAATCTGTGGACCTTCAGAGTGTTGATGAAACACAGAAATTGTATCGGGATTGAATACAACAGGCACCATGCGGAATTTCCTAATGGGAGCAATGTCTCAAACTGTCTACGCTTTGATCAATTCCTGGAAGATCAGTAGTAGTTTCCGAAGCACATCTGGAGGCATTCTGTAATCTATGGACCTTCAGATTGTTGATGAAACACAGGAATTGCATCAGGATTGAATACAACGGGCACCATGCGGACTTTTCTCCATGGGAGTCATGTCTCAAACTGTCTACGCTTTGATCGATTCCTAGAAGACCAGTAGTAGTTTCCGAAGCACATCTGGAGGAATTCTGTAATGTGTGGACCTACAGAGTGTTCATGAAACGCAGATATTGCATCGGGATTGAATACAACAGGCACCATGCGGACTTTTCTCCATGGGAGTATTGTCTCAAACTGTCTACGCTTTGATCGATTCGTGGAAGACCAGTAGCAGTTAACGAATTACATCTGGAGGCGTTCTGTAATCTGTGGACCTTCAGAGTGTTGATGAAACACAGAAATTGTATCGGGATTGAATACAACAGGCACCATGCGGAATTTCCTAATGGGAGCAATGTCTCAAACTGTCTATGCTTTGATCGATTCCTGGAAGATCAGTAGTAGTTTTCGAAGCACATCTGGAGGCATTCTGTAATCTATGGACCTTCAGATTTTTGATGAAACACAGAAATTGCATCGGGACTGAATACATCAGGCACCATGCGGACTTTTCTCCATGGGAGTAATGTGTCGAACTGTCAACGCTTTGATCGATTCATGGAAAACCAGTAGTAGTTTCCGAAGCACATCTGGAGGCATTCTGTAATGTGTGTACCTTCAGAGTGTTGATGAAACACAGAAATTGAATCGGGATTGAATACATCAGTCACCATGCGGACTTTTCTCCATGGGTGTAATGTGTCAGACTGCCTACGCTTTGATCGATTCCTGGAACACCAGTAGTAGTTTCCGAAGAACATCTGGAGGCATCCTGTAATGTGTGTACCTTCAGAGTGTTGATGAAACACAGAAATTGCATCGGGATTGAATACAACAGGTACCATGCGAAATTTTCTCCATGGGAGTAATGTCTCAAACTGTCTACACTTTGATCGATTCCTGGAAGACCAGTAGTAGTTTCCGAAGCACATCTGGAGGAATTGTGTCATGTGTGGACCTTCAGAGTATTGATGAAACACAGAAATAGCATCGGGATTGAATACAACAGGCACCATGCGGAATTTTCTCCATCGGAGTAATGTCTCAAACTGTCTACGCTTTGATCGATTCCTGGAGTCCAGTAGTAGTTTCCGAAGCACATCTGAAAGCATTCTGTAATCTGTTGACCTTCAGAGTGTTGATGAAACACAGAAATTGCATCGAGATTGAATACAACAGGCACCATGCAGACTTTTCTCCATGGGAGTAATGTCTCAAACTGTCTACGCTTTGATCGATTCCTGGAGGACCAGAAGTAGTTTCCGAAGCACAACTGGAGGCATTCTGTAGTTTGTGGACCTTCAGAGTGTTCATTAAACACAGAAATTGCATCGGGGTTGAACACAACAGGCACCATGCGTACTTTTCTCTATGTGAGTAATGTCTCAAACTGTCTACGCTTTCATCGATTCCTGGAAGACCAGTAGTAGTTTCCGAAGCACATCTGAGGGCATTCTGTAATCTGTGGACCTTCAGGGTGTTGATGAAACACAGAAATTGCAACGGTATTGAATACAACCAGCACCATACGGATTTTTCTCCATGGGAGTAATGTCTCAAACAGTCTACGCGTTGAAAGATTCCTGGAAGACCAATAGTAGTTTCCGATGCACATCTGGAGGCATTCTGTAATCTGTGGACCTACAGAGCGTTCATGAAACACAGAAATTGCACCGGGATTGAATACAACAGGCACCATGCGGAATTTTCTCCATGGGAGTATAGTCTCAAATTGTCTTCGCTTTGATCGACGCCTGGAAGACCAGTAGTAGTTCCCGATGCACATCTGGAGGCATTCTGTAATCTGCGGAACTTCAGTGTGCTGATCAAACACAGGAATTGTATCGGGTTTCAATATAACAGGCACCATGCGTACTTTTCTCTATGTGAGTCATGTCTCAAACTGTCTACGCTTTGATCGATTCCTGGAAGACCAGTAGTAGTTTCCGAAGCACATCTGGAGGCATTCTGTAATCTGTGGACCTTCAGGGTGTTGATGAAACACAGAAGTTGCAACGGGATTGAATACAACAGGCACCATACGGATTTTTCTCCATGGGAGTAATTTCTCAAACTGTCTACGCTTTTATCGATTCCTGGAAGAGCAGTATTAGTTTCCGATGGACATCTGAAGGCATTCTGTAATCTGTGGACCTTCAGAGCGTTCATGAAACACAGTAATTGCATCGGGATTGAATACAAAAGGCACCATACGGACTTTTCTCTATGGGAGTAAAGTCTCAAACTGTCTACAATTTGATCGATTTCTGGAAGACCAGTTGTAGTTTCCGAACCACATCTGGAGGCATTCTGTAATCTGTTTACCTTCAGAGTATTGACAAAGCATAGAAAATGCATCGTGATTGAATACAACAGGCACCAGTGGACTTTTTGCATGGGAGTAATGTCTCAAACTGTCAACGATTTCATCAATTCCTGGATGACCAGTAGCAGTTTCCGAACCATATCTGAAGACATTCTGTAATCTGTGGACCTTCAGTGTGTTGATCATATACAGAAATTGTATCGGGTTTCAATATAAAAGGCACCATGCGGACTTTCCTTCATGGGAGCAATCTGTCAAACTGTCTACGCTTTGATCGATTCCTGGAAGATCAGTAGTAGCTTCTGAAGCACATCTGGAGGCATTCTGTAACCTGTGGACCTTCAGAGTGTTCATGAAACCCAGAAAGAGCATCAAGGTTGAATACAACAGGCATCATGTGGACATTACTCCATGGGAGTAATGTCACAAACTGTCTACGCTTTGATAGTTTCCTGGAAGACCAGTAGTAGTTTCCGAAGCACATCTGAATGCATTTTGTACTCTGTGGACCTTCAGAGTAATGATGAAACACAGAAATTGCAACGGGATAGAATACAACAGGCACCATACGGATTTTTCTCCATGGGAGTAATGTCTCAAACTGTCTACGCTTTTATCGATTCCTGGAAGCCCAGTAGTAGTTACCAATGCACATCTGGAGGCATTCTGTAATCTGTGGACCTTCAGAGCACTCATGAAACACAGTAATTGCATCGGGATTGAATACAACAGGCACCATACGGACTTTTCTCTATGGGAATAATGTCTCAAACTGTCTACAATTTGATCGATTTCTGGAAGACCAGTTGTAGTTTCCGAGCCACATCTGGAGGCATTCTGTAATCTGTGGACCTTCAGAGTACTGATGAAACACAGAAAATGCATCGTGATGGAATACAACAGGCACCAGTGGACTTTTTCCATGGGATTTATGTCTCAAACTGTCTACGATTTGATCGATTCCTGGAAGACCGCTAGTAGTTTCCGAAGCATATCTGGAGGCATTCCTTAATGTGTGTACCTTCAGAGTGTTGATGAAACACAGAAATAGCATCGGGATTGAATACAACAGGCTCCATGCGGAATTTTCTCCATGGGAGTAATGTCCAAAACTGTGTACACTTTAATCGATTCCTGGAAGACCAGTAGTAGTTTCCGAAGCTCATCTGGAGGCATTCTGTAGTCTGTGGACCTTCAGAGTGTTCATGAAACACAGGAATTGCATCGGGATTGAATAAAACGGGCACCATGCGGACTTTTCTCCATGGGAGTCATGTCTCAAACTGTCTACGCTTTGATCGATTCCTAGAAGACCAGTAGTAGTTTCCGAAGCACATCTGGAGGAATTCTGTAATGTGTGGACCTACAGAGTGTTCATGAAACGCAGATATTGCATCGGGATTGAATACAACAGGCACCATGCGGACTTTTCTCCATCGGAGTATTGTCTCAAACTGTCTACGCTTTGATGAATTCGTGGAAGACCAGTAGCAGTTAGCGAATTATATCTGGAGGCATTCTGTAATCTGTGGACCTTCAGAGTGTTGATGAAACACAGAAATTGTATCGGGATTGAATACAACAGGCACCTTGCGGAATTTCCTAATGGGAGCAATGTCTCAAACTGTCTTCGCTTTGATCGATGCCTGGAAGACCAGTAGTAGTTTCCGATGCACATCTGGAGGCATTCTGTAATCTGCGGAACTTCAGTGTGCTGATCAAACACAGGAATTGTATCGTGTTTCAATATAACAGACACCATGCGTACTTTTCTCTATGTGAATAATGTCTCAAACTGTCTACGCTTTGATCGATACCTGGAAGACCAGTAGTAGTTTCCGAAGCACATCTCGAGGCATTCTGTAATCTGTGGACCTTCAGGGTGTTGATGAAACACAGAAGTTGCAACGGGATTGAATACAACAGGCACCATACGGATTTTTCTCCATGGGAGTAATTTCTCAAACTGTCTACGCTTTTATCGATTCCTGGAAGAGCAGTATTAGTTTCCGATGGACATCTGAAGGCATTCTGTAATCTGTGGACCTTCAGAGCGTTCATGAAACACAGTAATTGCATCGGGATTGAATACAAAAGGCACCATACGGACTTTTCTCTATGGGAGTAATGTCTCAAACTGTCTACAATTTGATTGATTTCTGGAAGACCAGTTGTAGTTTCCGAACCACATCTGGAGGCATTCTGTAATCTGTGGACCTTCAGAGTATTGACGAAGCATAGAAAATGCATCGTGATTGAATACAACAGGCACTAGTGGACTTTTTGCATGGGAGTAATGTCTCAAACTGTCAACGATTTCATCAATTCCTGGATGACCAGTAGTAGTTTCCGAAGCATATCTGAAGACATTCTGTAATCTGTGGACCTTCAGTGTGTTGATCAAATACAGAAATTGTATCGGGTTTCAATATAAGAGGCACCATGCGGACTTTTCTTCATGGGAGTAATCTGTCAAACTGTCTACGCTTTGATCGATTCCTGGAAGATCAGTAGTAGCTTCTGAAGCACATCTGGAGGCATTCTGTAACCTGTGGACCTTCAGAGTGTTCATGAAACCCAGAAAGAGCATCAAGGTTAAATACAACAGGCATCATGTGGACATTACTCCATGGGAGTAATGTCACAAACTGTCTACGCTTTGATCGATTCCTGGAAGACCAGTAGTAGTTTCCGAAGCACATCTGAATGCATTCTGTACTCTGTGGACCTTCAGAGTGTTGATGAAACACAGAAATTGCAACGGGATAGAATACAACAGGCACCATGCGGATTTTTCTCCATGGGAGTAATGTCTCAAATTGTCTACGCTTTTATCGATTCCTGGAAGCCCAGTAGTAGTTACCAATGCACATCTGGAGGCATTCTGTAATCTGTGGACCTTCAGAGCACTCATGAAACACAGTAATTGCATCGGGATTGTATACAACAGGCACCATACGGACTTTTCTCTATGGGAGTAATGTCTCAAACTGTCTACAATTTGATCGATTTCTGGAAGACCAGTTGTAGTTTCCGAGCCACATCTGGAGGCATTCTGTAATCTGTGGACCTTCAGGGTGTTGATGAAACACAGAAATTGCAACGGTATTGAATACAACCAGCACCATACGGATTTTTCTCCATGGGAGTAATGTCTCAAACAGTCTACGCGTTGAAAGATTCCTGGAAGACCAATAGTAGTTTCCGATGCACATCTGGATGCATTCTGTAATCTGTGGACCTACAGAGCGTTCATGAAACACAGAAATTGCACCGGGATTGAATACAACAGGCACCATGCGGAATTTTCTCCATGGGAGTATAGTCTCAAACTGTCTTCGCTTTGATCGACGCCTGGAAGACCAGTAGTAGTTTCCGATGCACATCTGGAGGCATTCTGTAATCTGCGGAACTTCAGTGTGCTGATCAAACACAGGAATTGTATCGGGTTTCAATATAACAGGCACCATGCGTACTTTTCTCTATGTGAGTCATGTCTCAAACTGTCTACGCTTTGATCGATACCTGGAAGACCAGTAGTAGTTTCCGAAGCACATCTGGAGGCATTCTGTAATCTGTGGACCTTCAGGGTGTTGATGAAACACAGAAGTTGCAACGGGATTGAATACAACAGGCACCATACGGATTTTTCTCCATGGGAGTAATTTCTCAAACTGTCTACGCTTTTATCGATTCCTGGAAGAGCAGTATTAGTTTCCGATGGACATCTGAAGGCATTCTGTAATCTGTGCACCTTCAGAGCGTTCATGAAACACAGTAATTGCATCGGGATTGAATACAAAAGGCACCATACGGACTTTTCTCTATGGGAGTAAAGTCTCAAACTGTCTACAATTTGATCGATTTCTGGAAGACCAGTTGTAGTTTCCGAACCACATCTGGAGGCATTCTGTAATCTGTTTACCTTCAGAGTATTGACAAAGCATAGAAAATGCATCGTGATTGAATACAACAGGCACCAGTGGACTTTTTGCATGGGAGTAATGTCTCAAACTGTCAACGATTTCATCAATTCCTGGATGACCAGTAGTAGTTTCCGAACCATATCTGAAGACATTCTGTAATCTGTGGACCTTCAGTGTGTTGATCATATACAGAAATTGTATCGGGTTTCAATATAAAAGGCACCATTCGGACTTTCCTTCATGGGAGCAATCTGTCAAACTGTCTACGCTTTGATCGATTCCTGGAAGATCAGTAGTAGCTTCTGAAGCACATCTGGAGGCATTCTGTAACCTGTGGACCTTCAGAGTGTGCATGAAACCCAGAAAGAGCATCAAGGTTGAATACAACAGGCATCATGTGGACATTACTCCATGGGAGTAATGTCACAAACTGTCTACGCTTTGATAGTTTCCTGGAAGACCAGTAGTAGTTTCCGAAGCACATCTGAATGCATTTTGTACTCTGTGGACCTTCAGAGTAATGATGAAACACAGAAATTGCAACGGGATAGAATACAACAGGCACCATACGGATTTTTCTCCATGGGAGTAATGTCTCAAACTGTCTACGCTTTTATCGATTCCTGGAAGCCCAGTAGTAGTTACCAATGCACATCTGGAGGCATTCTGTAATCTGTGGACCTTCAGAGCACTCATGAAACACAGTAATTGCATCGGGATTGAATACAACAGGCACCATACGGACTTTTCTCTATGGGAATAATGTCTCAAACTGTCTACAATTTGATCGATTTCTGGAAGACCAGTTGTAGTTTCCGAGCCACATCTGGAGGCATTCTGTAATCTGTGGACCTTCAGAGTACTGATGAAACACAGAAAATGCATCGTGATGGAATACAACAGGCACCAGTGGACTTTTTCCATGGGAGTTATGTCTCAAACTGTCTACGATTTGATCGATTCCTGGAAGACCGCTAGTAGTTTCCGAAGCATATCTGGAGGCATTCCTTAATGTGTGTACCTTCAGAGTGTTGATGAAACACAGAAATAGCATCGGGATTGAATACAACAGGCTCCATGCGGAATTTTCTCCATGGGAGTAATGTCCAAAACTGTGTACACTTTAATCGATTCCTGGAAGACCAGTAGTAGTTTCCGAAGCTCATCTGGAGGCATTCTGTAATCTGTGGACCTTCAGAGTGTTGATGAAACACAGAAATTGTATCGGGATTGAATACAACAGGCACCTTGCGGAATTTCCTAATGGGAGCAATGTCTCAAACTGTCTTCGCTTTGATCGATGCCTGGAAGACCAGTAGTAGTTTCCGATTCACATCTGGAGGCATTCTGTAATCTGTGGAACTTCAGTGTGCTGATCAAACACAGGAATTGTATCGGGTTTCAATATAACAGACACCATGCGTACTTTTCTCTATGTGAATAATGTCTCAAACTGTCTACGCTTTGATCGATACCTGGAAGACCAGTAGTAGTTTCCGAAGCACATCTCGAGGCATTCTGTAATCTGTGGACCTTCAGGGTGTTGATGAAACACAGAAGTTGCAACGGGATTGAATACAACAGGCACCATACGGATTTTTCTCCATGGGAGTAATTTCTCAAACTGTCTACGCTTTTATCGATTCCTGGAAGAGCAGTATTAGTTTCCGATGGACATCTGAAGGCATTCTGTAATCTGTGGACCTTCAGAGCGTTCATGAAACACAGTAATTGCATCGGGATTGAATACAAAAGGCACCATACGGACTTTTCTCTATGGGAGTAATGTCTCAAACTGTCTACAATTTGATTGATTTCTGGAAGACCAGTTGTAGTTTCCGAACCACATCTGGAGGCATTCTGTAATCTGTGGACCTTCAGAGTATTGACGAAGCATAGAAAATGCATCGTGATTGAATACAACAGGCACCAGTGGACTTTTTGCATGGGAGTAATGTCTCAAATTGTCAACGATTTCATCAATTCCTGGATGACCAGTAGTAGTTTCCGAAGCATATCTGAAGACATTCTGTAATCTGTGGACCTTCAGTTTGTTGATCAAATACAGAAATTGTATCGGGTTTCAATATAAGAGGCACCATGCGGACTTTTCTTCATGGGAGTAATCTGTCAAACTGTCTACGCTTTGATCGATTCCTGGAAGATCAGTAGTAGCTTCTGAAGCACATCTGGAGGCATTCTGTAACCTGTGGACCTTCAGAGTGTTCATGAAACCCAGAAAGAGCATCAAGGTTAAATACAACAGGCATCATGTGGACATTACTCCATGGGAGTAATGTCACAAACTGTCTACGCTTTGATCGATTCCTGGAAGACCAGTAGTAGTTTCCGAAGCACATCTGAATGCATTCTGTACTCTGTGGACCTTCAGAGTGTTGATGAAACACAGAAATTGCAACGGGATAGAATACAACAGGCACCATGCGGATTTTTCTCCATGGGAGTAATGTCTCAAATTGTCTACGCTTTTATCGATTCCTGGAAGCCCAGTAGTAGTTACCAATGCACATCTGGAGGCATTCTGTAATCTGTGGACCTTCAGAGCACTCATGAAACACAGTAATTGCATCGCGATTGAATACAACAGGCACCATACGGACTTTTCTCTATGGGAGTAATGTCTCAAACTGTCTACAATTTGATCGATTTCTGGAAGACCAGTTGTAGTTTCCGAGCCACATCTGGAGGCATTCTGTAATCTGTGGACCTTCAGAGTACTGATGAAACACAGAAAATGCATCGTGATTGAATACAACAGGCACCAGTGGACTTTTTCCATGGGAGTTATGTCTCAAACTGTCTACGATTTGATCGATTCCTGGAAGACCGCTAGTAGTTTCCGAAGCATATCTGGAGGCATTCCTTAATGTGTGTACCTTCAGAGTGTTGATGAAACACAGAAATAGCGTCGGGATTGAATACAACAGGCTCCATGCGGAATTTTCTCCATGGGAGTAATGTCCAAAACTGTGTACACTTTGATCGATTCCTGGAAGACCAGTAGTAGTTGCCGAAGCTCATCTGGAGGCATTCTGTAGTCTGTGGACCTTCAGAGTGTTGATGAAACACAGGAATTGCATCGGGATTGAATACACCAGTCACCATGCGGACTTTTCTCCATGGGAGAAATGTGTCAGACTGTCTACGCTTTGATCGATTCCTGGAACACCAGTAGTAGTTTCCGAAGAACATCTGGAGGCATCCTGTAATGTGTGTACCTTCAGAGTGTTGATGAAACACAGAAATTGCATCGGGATTGAATACAACAGGCACCATGCGGAATTTTCTCCATGGGAGTAATGTCTCAAACTGTCTACACTTTGATCGATTCCTGGAAGACCAGTAGTAGTTTCCGAAGCACATCTGGAGGAATTGTGTCATGTGTGGACCTTCAGAGTACTGATGAAACACAGAAATAGCATCGGGATTGAATACAACAGGCACCATGCGGAATTTTCTCCATCAGAGTAATGTCTCAAACTGTCTACGCTTTGATCGATTCCTGGAGTCCAGTAGTCTTTTCCGAAGCACATCTGAAGGCATTCTGTAATCTGTTGACCTTCAGAGTGTTGATGAAACACAGAAATTGCATCGAGAATGAATACAACAGGCACCATGCGGACTTTTCTCCATGGGAGTAATGTCTCAAACTGTCTACGCTTTGATCGATTCCTGGAGGACCAGAAGTAGTTTCCGAAGCACATCTGGAGGCATTCTGTAATTTGTGGACCTTCAGAGTGTTCATTAAACACAGAAATTGCATCGGGGTTGAACACAACAGGCACCATGCGTACTTTTCTCTATGTGAAAAATGTCTCAAACTGTCTACGCTTTGATCGATTCCTGGAAGACCAGTAATAGTTTCCGAAGCACATCTGAGGGCATTCTGTAATCTGTGGACCTTCAGGGTGTTGATGAAACACAGAAATTGCAACGGGATTGAATACAACAGGCACCATGCGGACTTTTCTCTATGGGAGTAATGTCTCAAACTGTCTACAATTTGATTGATTTCTGGAAGACCAGTTGTAGTTTCCGAAGCATATCTGAAGACATTCTGTAATCTGTGGACCTTCAGTGTGTTGATCAAATACAGAAATTTTATCGGGTTTCAATATAAGAGGCACCATGCGGACTTTTCTTCATGGGAGTAATCTGTCAAACTGTCTACGCTTTGATCGATTCCTGGATGATCAGTAGTAGCTTCTGAAGCACATCTGGAGGTATTCTGAAACCTGTGGACCTTCAGAGTGTTCATGAAACCCAGAAAGAGCATCAAGGTTGAATACAACAGGCATCATGTGGACATTACTCCATGGGAGTAATGTCACAAACTGTCTACGCTTTGATCGATTCCTGGAAGACCAGTAGTAGTTTCCGAAGCACATCTGAATGCATTCTGTACTCTGTGGACCTTCAGAGTGTTGATGAAACACAGAAAGTGCAACGGGGTAGAATACAACAGGCACCATGCGGATTTTTCTCCATGGGAGTAATGTCTCAAACTGTCTACGCTTTTATCGATTCCTGGAAGCCCAGTAGTAGTTACCAATGCACATCTGGAGGCATTCTGTAATCTGTGGACCTTCAGAGCACTCATGAAACACAGTAATTGCATCGGGATTGAATACAACAGGCACCATACGGACTTTTCTCTATGGGAGTAATGTCTCAAACTGTCTACAATTTGATCGATTTCTGGAAGACCAGTTGTAGTTTCCGAGCCACATCTGGAGGCATTCTGTAATCTGTGGACCTTCAGAGTACTGATGAAACACAGAAAATGCATCGTGATTGAATACAACAGGCACCAGTGGACTTTTTCCATGGGAGTTATGTCTCAAACTGTCTACGATTTGATCGATTCCTGGAAGACCGCTAGTAGTTTCCGAAGCATATCTGGAGGCATTCCTTAATGTGTGTACCTTCAGAGTGTTGATGAAACACAGAAATAGCATCGGGATTGAATACAACAGGCTCCATGCGGAATTTTCTCCATGGGAGTAATGTCCAAAACTGTGTACACTTTGATCGATTCCTGGAAGACCAGTAGTAGTTTCCGAAGCTCATCTGGAGGCATTCTGTAGTCTGTGGACCTTCAGAGTGTTGATGAAACACAGGAATTGCATCGGGATTGAATAAAACGGGCACCATGCGGACTTTTCTCCATGGGAGTCATGTCTCAAACTGTCTACGCTTTGATCGATTCCTAGAAGACCAGTAGTAGTTTCCGAAGCACATATGGAGGAATTCTGTAATGTGTGGACCTACAGAGTGTTCATGAAACGCAGATATTGCATCGGGATTGAATACAACAGGCACCATGCGGACTTTTCTCCATGGGAGTATTGTCTCAAACTGTCTACGCTTTTATCGATTCCTGGAAACCCAGTAGTAGTTACCAATGCACATCTGGAGGCATTCTGTAATCTGTGGACCTTCAGAGCACTCATGAAACACAGTAATTGCATCGGGATTGAATACAACAGGCACCATACGGACTTTTCTCTATGGGAGTAATGTCTCAAACTGTCTACAATTTGATCGATTTCTGGAAGACCAGTTGTAGTTTCCGAGCCACATCTGGAGGCATTCTGTAATCTGTGGACCTTCAGAGTACTGATGAAACACAGAAAATGTATCGTGATTGAATACAACAGGCACCAGAGGACTTTTTCCATGGGAGTTATGTTTCAAACTGTCTACGATTTGATCGATTCCTGGAAGACCGCTAGTAGTTTCCGAAGCATATCTGGAGGCATTCCTTAATGTGTGTACCTTCAGAGTGTTGATGAAACACAGAAATAGCATCGGGATTTATACAACAGGCTCCATGCGGAATTTTCTCCATGGGAGTAATGTCCAAAACTGTGTACACTTTGATCGATTCCTGGAAGACCAGTAGTAGTTTCCGAAGATCATCTGGAGGCATTCTGTAGTCTGTGGACCTTCAGAGTGTTGATGAAACACAGGAATTGCATCGGGATTGAATAAAACGGTCACCATGCGGACTTTTCTCCATGGGAGTCATGTCTCAAACTGTCTACGATTTGATCGATTCCTGGAAGACCAGTAGTAGTTTCCGAAGCACATCTGGAGGAATTCTGTAATGTGTGGACCTACAGAGTGTTCATGAAACGCAGATATTGCATCGGGATTGAATACAACAGGCACCATGCGGACTTTTCTCCATGGGAGTATTGTCTCAAACTGTCTACGCTTTGATCGATTCGTGGAAGACCAGTAGCAGTTAGCGAATTACATCTGGAGGCATTCTGTAATCTGTGGACCTTCAGAGTGTTGATGAAACACAGAAATTGTATCGGGATTGAATACAACAGGCACCATGCGGAATTTCCTAATGGGAGCAATGTCTCAAACTGTCTACGCATTGATCTATTCCTGGAAGATCAGTATTAGTTTCCGAAGCACATCATGAGGCATTCTGTAATCTATGGACCTTCAGATTGTTGATGATACACAGAAATTGCATCGGGACCGAATACATCAGGCACCATGCGGACTTTTCTCCATGGGAGTAATGTGTCGAACTGTCAACGCTTTGATCGATTCATGGAAAACCAGTAGTAGTTTCCGAAGCACATCTGGAGAAATTCTGTAATGTGTGTACCTTCAGAGTGTTGATGAAACACAGAAATTGAATCGGGATTGAATACACCAGTCACCATGCGGACTTTTCTCCATGGGAGTAATGTGTCAGACTGTCTACGCTTTGATCGATTCCTGGAACACCAGTAGTAGTTTCCGAAGAACATCTGGAGGCATCCTGTAATGTGTGTACCTTCAGAGTGTTGATGAAACACAGAAATTGCATCGGGATTGAATACAACAGGCACCATGCGGAATTTTCTCCATCAGAGTAATGTCTCAAACTGTCTACGCTTTGATCGATTCCTGGAGTCCAGTAGTAGTTTCCGAAGCACATCTGAAGGCATTCTGTAATCTGTTGACCTTCAGAGTGTTGATGAAACACAGAAATTGCATCGAGATTGAATACAACAGGCACCATGCGGACTTTTCTCCATGGGAGTAATGTCTCAAACTGTCTACGCTTTGATCGATTCCTGGAGGACCAGAAGTAGTTTCCGAAGCACATCTGGAGGCATTCTGTAATTTGTGGACCTTCAGAGTGTTCATTAAACACAGAAATTGCATCGGGGTTGAACACAACAGGCACCATGCGTACTTTTCTCTATGTGAGTAATGTCTCAAACTATCTACGCTTTGATCGATACCTGGAAGACCAGTAGTAGTTTCCGAAGCAAATCTCGAGGCATTCTGTAATCTGTGGACCTTCAGGGTGTTGATGAAACACAGAAGTTGCAACGGGATTGAATACAACAGGCACCATACGGATTTTTCTCCATGGGAGTAATTTCTCAAACTGTCTACGCTTTTATCGATTCCTGGAAGAGCAGTATTAGTTTCCGATGGACATCTGAAGGCATTCTGTAATCTGTGGACCTTCAGAGCGTTCATGAAACACAGTAATTGCATCGGGATTGAATACAAAAGGCACCATACGGACTTTTCTCTATGGGAGTAATGTCTCAAACTGTCTACAATTTGATTGATTTCTGGAAGACCAGTTGTAGTTTCCGAACCACATCTGGAGGCATTCTGTAATCTGTGGACCTTCAGAGTATTGACGAAGCATAGAAAATGCATCGTGATTGAATACAACAGGCACCAGTGGACTTTTTGCATGGGAGTAATGTCTCAAACTGTCAACGATTTCATCAATTCCTGGATGACCAGTAGTAGTTTCCGAAGCATATCTGAAGACATTCTGTAATCTGTGGACCTTCAGTGTGTTGATCAAATACAGAAATTGTATCGGGTTTCAATATAAGAGGCACCATGCGGACTTTTCTTCATGGGAGTAATCTGTCAAACTGTCTACGCTTTGATCGATTCCTGGAAGATCAGTAGTAGCTTCTGAAGCACATCTGGAGGCATTCTGTAACCTGTGGACCTTCAGAGTGTTCATGAAACCCAGAAAGAGCATCAAGGTTAAATACAACAGGCATCATGTGGACATTACTCCATGGGAGTAATGTCACAAACTGTCTACGCTTTGATCGATTCCTGGAAGACCAGTAGTAGTTTCCGAAGCACATCTGAATGCATTCTGTACTCTGTGGACCTTCAGAGTGTTGATGAAACACAGAAATTGCAACGGGATAGAATACAACAGGCACCATGCGGATTTTTCTCCATGGGAGTAATGTCTCAAACTGTCTACGCTTTTATCGATTCCTCGAAGCCCAGTAGTAGTTACCAATGCACATCTGGAGGCATTCTGTAATCTGTGGACCTTCAGAGCACTCATGAAACACAGTAATTGCATCGGGATTGAATACAACAGGCACCATACGGACTTTTCTCTATGGGAGTAATGTCTCAAACTGTCTACAATTTGATCGGTATCTGGAAGACCAGTTGTAGTTTCCGAGCCACATCTGGAGGCATTCTGTAATCTGTGGACCTTCAGAGTACTGATGAAACACAGAAAATGCATCGTGATTGAATACAACAGGCACCAGTGGACTTTTTCCATGGGAGTTATGTCTCAAACTGTCTACGATTTGATCGATTCCTGGAAGACCGCTAGTAGTTTCCGAAGCATATCTGGAGGCATTCCTTAATGTGTGTACCTTCAGAGTGTTGATGAAACACAGAAATAGCATCGGGATTGAATACAACAGGCTCCATGCGGAATTTTCTCCATGGGAGTAATGTCCAAAACTGTGTACACTTTGATCGATTCCTGGAAGACCAGTAGTAGTTGCCGAAGCTCATCTGGAGGCATTCTGTAGTCTGTGGACCTTCAGAGTGTTGATGAAACACAGGAATTGCATCGGGATTGAATACACCAGTCACCATGCGGACTTTTCTCCATGGGAGTAATGTGTCAGACTGTCTACGCTTTGATCGATTCCTGGAACACCAGTAGTAGTTTCCGAAGAACATCTGGAGGCATCCTGTAATGTGTGTACCTTCAGAGTGTTGATGAAACACAGAAATTGCATCGGGATTGAATACAACAGGCACCATGCGAAATTTTCTCCATGGGAGTAATGTCTCAAACTGTCTACACTTTGATCGATTCCTGGAAGACCAGTAGTAGTTTCCGAAGCACATCTGGAGGAATTGTGTCATGTGTGGACCTTCAGAGTACTGATGAAACACAGAAATAGCATCGGGATTGAATACAACAGGCACCATGCGGAATTTTCTCCATCAGAGTAATGTCTCAAACTGTCTACGCTTTGATCGATTCCTGGAGACCAGTAGTCTTTTCCGAAGCACATCTGAAGGCATTCTGTAATCTGTTGACCTTCAGAGTGTTGATGAAACACAGAAATTGCATCGAGAATGAATACAACAGGCACCATGCGGACTTTTCTCCATGGGTGTAATGTCTCAAACTGTCTACGCTTTGATCGATTCCTGGAGGACCAGAAGTAGTTTCCGAAGCACATCTGGAGGCATTCTGTAATTTGTGGACCTTCAGAGTGTTCATTAAACACAGAAATTGCATCGGGGTTGAACACAACAGGCACCATGCGTACTTTTCTCTATGTGAAAAATGTCTCAAACTGTCTACGCTTTGATCGATTCCTGGAAGACCAGTAATAGTTTCCGAAGCACATCTGAGGGCATTCTGTAATCTGTGGACCTTCAGAGTGTTGATGAAACACAGAAATTGCAACGGGATAGAATACAACAGGCACCATGCGGATTTTTCTCCATGGGAGTAAAGTCTCAAACTGTCTACGCTTTTATCGATTCCTGGAAGCCCAGTAGTAGTTACCAATGCACATCTGGAGGCATTCTGTAATCTGTGGACCTTCAGAGCACTCATGAAACACAGTAATTGCATCGGGATTGAATACAACAGGCACCATACGGACTTTTCTCTATGGGAGTAATGTCTCAAACTGTCTACAATTTGATCGATTTCTGGAAGACCAGTAGTAGTTTCCGAGCCACATCTGGAGGCATTCTGTAATCTGTGGACCTTCAGAGTACTGATGAAACACAGAAAATGCATCGTGATTGAATACAACAGGCACCAGTGGACTTTGTCCATGGGAGTTATGTCTCAAACTGTCTACGATTTGATCGATTCCTGGAAGACCGCTAGTAGTTTCCGAAGCATATCTGGAGGCATTCCTTAATGTGTGTACCTTCAGAGTGTTGATGAAACACAGAAATAGCATCGGGATTGAATACAACAGGCTCCATGCGGAATTTTCTCCATGGGAGTAATGTCCAAAACTGTGTACACTTTGATCGATTCCTGGAAGACCAGTAGTAGTTTCCGAAGCTCATCTGGAGGCATTCTGTAGTCTGTGGACCTTCAGAGTGTTGATGAAACACAGGAATTGCATCGGGATTGAATAAAACGGGCACCATGCGGACTTTTCTCCATGGGAGTCATGTCTCAAACTGTCTACGCTTTGATCGATTCCTAGAAGACCAGTAGTAGTTTCCGAAGCACATATGGAGGAATTCTGTAATGTGTGGACCTACAGAGTGTTCATGAAACGCAGATATTGCATCGGGATTGAATACAACAGGCACCATGCGGACTTTTCTCCATGGGAGTATTGTCTCAAACTGTCTACGCTTTTATCGATTCCTGGAAACCCAGTAGTAGTTACCAATGCACATCTGGAGGCATTCTGTAATCTGTGGACCTTCAGAGCACTCATGAAACACAGTAATTGCATCGGGATTGAATACAACAGGCACCATACCGACTTTTCTCTATGGGAGTAATGTCTCAAACTGTCTACAATTTGATCGATTTCTGGAAGACCAGTTGTAGTTTCCGAGCCACATCTGGAGGCATTCTGTAATCTGTGGACCTTCAGAGTACTGATGAAACACAGAAAATGTATCGTGATTGAATACAACAGGCACCAGAGGACTTTTTCCATGGGAGTTATGTTTCAAACTGTCTACGATTTGATCGATTCCTGGAAGACCGCTAGTAGTTTCCGAAGCATATCTGGAGGCATTCCTTAATGTGTGTACCTTCAGAGTGTTGATGAAACACAGAAATAGCATCGGGATTTATACAACAGGCTCCATGCGGAATTTTCTCCATGGGAGTAATGTCCAAAACTGTGTACACTTTGATCGATTCGTGGAAGACCAGTAGTAGTTTCCGAAGATCATCTGGAGGCATTCTGTAGTCTGTGGACCTTCAGAGTGTTGATGAAACACAGGAATTGCATCGGGATTGAATAAATCGGTCACCATGCGGACTTTTCTCCATGGGAGTCATGTCTCAAACTGTCTACGATTTGATCGATTCCTAGAAGACCAGTAGTAGTTTCCGAAGCACATCTGGAGGAATTCTGAAATGTGTGGACCTACAGAGTGTTCATGAAACGCAGATATTGCATCGGGATTGAATACAACAGGCACCATGCGGACTTTTCTCCATGGGAGTATTGTCTCAAACTGTCTACGCTTTGATCGATTCGTGGAAGACCAGTAGCAGTTAGGGAATTACATCTGGAGGCATTCTGTAATCTGTGGACCTTCAGAGTGTTGATGAAACACAGAAATTGTATCGGGATTGAATACAACAGGCACCATGCGGAATTTCCTAATGGGAGCAATGTCTCAAACTGTCTACGCATTGATCTATTCCTGGAAGATCAGTAGTAGTTTCCGAAGCACATCTGGAGGCATTCTGTAATCTATGGACCTTCAGATTGTTGATGATACACAGAAATTGCATCGGGACCGAATACATCAGGCACCATGCGGACTTTTCTCCATGGGAGTAATGTGTCGAACTGTCAACGCTTTGATCGATTCATGGAAAACCAGTAGTAGTTTCCGAAGCACATCTGGAGAAATTCTGTAATGTGTGTACCTTCAGAGTGTTGATGAAACACAGAAATTGAATCGGGATTGAATACACCAGTCACCATGCGGACTTTTCTCCATGGGAGTAATGTCTCAAACTGTCTACGCTTTGATCGATTCCTGGAGTCCAGTAGTAGTTTCCGAAGCACATCTGAAGGCATTCTGTAATCTGTTGACCTTCAGAGTGTTGATGAAACACAGAAATTGCATCGAGATTGAATACAACAGGCACCATGCGGACTTTTCTCCTTGGGAGTAATGTCTCAAACTGTCTACGCTTTGATCGATTCCTGGAGGACCAGAAGTAGTTTCCGAAGCACATCTGGAGGCATTCTGTGATTTGTGGACCTTCAGAGTGTTCATTAAACACAGAAATTGCATCGGGGTTGAACACAACAGGCACCATGCGTACTTTTCTCTATGTGAGTAATGTCTCAAACTGTCTACGCTTTGATCGATTCCTGGAAGACCAGTAATAGTTTCCGAAGCACATCTGAGGGCATTCTGTAATCTGTGGACCTTCAGGGTGTTGATGAAACACAGAAATTGCAACGGGATTGAATACAACAGGCACCATGCGGACTTTTCTCTATGGGAATAATGTCTCAAACTGTCTACAATTTGATTGATTTCTGGAAGACCAGTTGTAGTTTCCGAACCACATCTGGAGGCATTCTGTAATCTGTGGACCTTCAGAGTATTGACGAAGCATAGAAAATGCATCGTGATTGAATACAACAGGCACCAGTGGACTTTTTGCATGGGAGTAATGTCTCAAACTGTCAACGATTTCTTCAATTCCTGGATGACCAGTAGTAGTTTCCGAAGCATATCTGAAGACATTCTGTAATCTGTGGACCTTCAGTGTGTTGATCAAATACAGAAATTGTATCGGGTTTCGATATAAAAGGCACCATGCGGACTTTTCTTCATGGGAGTAATCTGTCAAACTGTCTACGCTTTGTACGATTCCTGGAAGATCAGTAGTAGCTTCTGAAGCACATCTGGAGGCATTCTGTAACCTGTGGACCTTCAGAGTGTTCATGAAACCCAGAAAGAGCATCAAGGTTAAATACAACAGGCATCATGTGGACATTACTCCATGGGAGTAATGTCACAAACTGTCTACGCTTTGATCGATTCCTGGAAGACCAGTAGTAGTTTCCGAAGCACATCTGAATGCATTCTGTACTCTGTGGACCTTCAGAGTGTTGATGAAACACAGAAATTGCAACGGGATAGAATACAACAGGCACCATGCGGATTTTTCTCCATGGGAGTAATGTCTCAAACTGTCTACGCTTTTATCGATTCCTGGAAGCCCAGTAGTAGTTACCAATGCACATCTGGAGGCATTCTGTAATCTGTGGACCTTCAGAGCACTCATGAAACACAGTAATTGCATCGGGATTGAATACAACAGGCACCATACGGACTTTTCTCTATGGGAGTAATGTCTCAAACTGTCTACAATTTGATCGATTTCTGGAAGACCAGTTGTAGTTTCCGAGCCACATCTGGAGGCATTCTGTAATCTGTGGACCTTCAGAGTACTGATGAAACACAGAAAATGCATCGTGATTGAATACAACAGGCACCAGTGGACTTTTTCCATGGGAGTTATGTCTCAAACTGTCTACGATTTGATCGATTCCTGGAAGACCGCTAGTAGTTTCCGAAGCATATCTGGAGGCATTCCTTAATGTGTGTACCTTCAGAGTGTTGATGAAACACAGAAATAGCATCGGGATTGAATACAACAGGCACCATGCGAACTTTTCTCCATGGGAGTATTGTCTCAAACTGTCTACGCTTTGATCGATTCCTGGAAGACCAGTAGTAGTTTCCGAAGCACATCTGGAGGCATTCTGTAATCTGTGGACCTTCAGATTGTTGATGAAACACAGATATTGCATCGGGACTGAATACATCAGGCACCATGGGGACTTTTCTCCATGCGAGTAATGTGTCGAACTGTCAACGCTTTGATCGATTCCTGGAAAACCAGTAGTAGTTTACGAAGCACATCTGGAGGCATTCTATAATGTGTGTACCTTCAGAGTGTTGATGAAACACAGAAATTGCATCGGGATTGAATACACCAGTCACCATGCGGACTTTTCCCCATGGGAGTAATGTCCAAAACTGTGTACACTTTGATCGATTCCTGGAAGACCAGTAGTAGTTTCCGAAGCTCATCTGGAGGCATTCTGTAGTCTGTGGACCTTCAGAGTGTTGATGAAACACAGGAATTGCATCGGGATTGAATAAAACGGGCACCATGCGGACTTTTCTCCATGGGAGTCATGTCTCAAACTGTCTACGCTTTGATCGATTCCTAGAAGAGCAGTAGTAGTTTCCGAAGCACATATGGAGGAATTCTGTAATGTGTGGACCTACAGAGTGTTCATGAAACGCAGATATTGCATCGGGATTGAATACAACAGGCACCATGCGGACTTTTCTCCATGGGAGTATTGTCTCAAACTGTCTACGCTTTTATCGATTCCTGGAAACCCAGTAGTAGTTACCAATGCACATCTGGAGGCATTCTGTAATCTGTGGACCTTCAGAGCACTCATGAAACACAGTAATTGCATCGGGATTGAATACAACAGGCACCATACGGACTTTTCTCTATGGGAGTAATGTCTCAAACTGTCTACAATTTGATCGATTTCTGGAAGACCAGTTGTAGTTTCCGAGCCACATCTGGAGGCATTCTGTAATCTGTGGACCTTCAGAGTACTGATGAAACACAGAAAATGTATCGTGATTGAATACAACAGGCACCAGAGGACTTTTTCCATGGGAGTTATGTTTCAAACTGTCTACGATTTGATCGATTCCTGGAAGACCGCTATTAGTTTCCGAAGCATATCTGGAGGCATTCCTTAATGTGTGTACCTTCAGAGTGTTGATGAAACACAGAAATAGCATCGGGATTTATACAACAGGCTCCATGCGGAATTTTCTCCATGGGAGTAATGTCCAAAACTGTGTACACTTTGATCGATTCCTGGAAGACCAGTAGTAGTTTCCGAAGATCATCTGGAGGCATTCTGTAGTCTGTGGACCTTCAGAGTGTTGATGAAACACAGGAATTGCATCGGGATTGAATAAAACGGTCACCATGCGGACTTTTCTCCATGGGAGTCATGTCTCAAACTGTCTACGATTTGATCGATTCCTAGAAGACCAGTAGTAGTTTCCGAAGCACATCTGGAGGAATTCTGTAATGTGTGGACCTACAGAGTGTTCATGAAACGCAGATATTGCATCGGGATTGAATACAACAGGCACCATGCGGACTTTTCTCCATGGGAGTATTGTCTCAAACTGTCTACGCTTTGATCGATTCGTGGAAGACCAGTAGCAGTTAGCGAATTACATCTGGAGGCATTCTGTAATCTGTGGACCTTCAGAGTGTTGATGAAACACAGAAATTGTATCGGGATTGAATACAACAGGCACCATGCGGAATTTCCTAATGGGAGCAATGTCTCAAACTGTCTACGCATTGATCTATTCCTGGAAGATCAGTAGTAGTTTCCGAAGCACATCTGGAGGCATTCTGTAATCTATGGACCTTCAGATTGTTGATGATACACAGAAATTGCATCGGGACCGAATACATCAGGCACCATGCGGACTTTTCTCCATGGGAGTAATGTGTCGAACTGTCAACGCTTTGATCGATTCATGGAAAACCAGTAGTAGTTTCCGAAGCACATCTGGAGAAATTCTGTAATGTGTGTACCTTCAGAGTGTTGATGAAACACAGAAATTGAATCGGGATTGAATACACCAGTCACCATGCGGACTTTTCTCCATGGGAGTAATGTGTCAGACTGTCTACGCTTTGATCGATTCCTGGAACACCAGTAGTAGTTTCCGAAGAACATCTGGAGGCATCCTGTAATGTGTGTACCTTCAGAGTGTTGATGAAACACAGAAATTGCATCGGGATTGAATACAACAGGCACCATGCGGAATTTTCTCCATCAGAGTAATGTCTCAAACTGTCTACGCTTTGATCGATTCCTGGAGTCCAGTAGTAGTTTCCGAAGCACATCTGAAGGCATTCTGTAATCTGTTGACCTTCAGAGTGTTGATGAAACACAGAAATTGCATCGAGATTGAATACAACAGGCACCATGCGGACTTTTCTCCATGGGAGTAATGTCTCAAACTGTCTACGCTTTGATCGATTCCTGGAGGACCAGAAGTAGTTTCCGAAGCACATCTGGAGGCATTCTGTAATTTGTGGACCTTCAGAGTGTTCATTAAACACAGAAATTGCATCGGGGTTGAACACAACAGGCACCATGCGTACTTTTCTCTATGTGAGTAATGTCTCAAACTGTCTACGCTTTGATCGATTCCTGGAAGACCAGTAATAGTTTCCGAAGCACATCTGAGGGCATTCTGTAATCTGTGGACCTTCAGGGTGTTGATGAAACACAGAAATTGCAACGGGATTGAATACAACAGGCACCATGCGGACTTTTCTCTATGGGAATAATGTCTCAAACTGTCTACAATTTGATTGATTTCTGGAAGACCAGTTGTAGTTTCCGAACCACATCTGGAGGCATTCTGTAATCTGTGGACCTTCAGAGTATTGACGAAGCATAGAAAATGCATCGTGATTGAATACAACAGGCACCAGTGGACTTTTTGCATGGGAGTAATGTCTCAAACTGTCAACGATTTCTTCAATTCCTGGATGACCAGTAGTAGTTTCCGAAGCATATCTGAAGACATTCTGTAATCTGTGGACCTTCAGTGTGTTGATCAAATACAGAAATTGTATCGGGTTTCGATATAAAAGGCACCATGCGGACTTTTCTTCATGGGAGTAATCTGTCAAACTGTCTACGCTTTGTACGATTCCTGGAAGATCAGTAGTAGCTTCTGAAGCACATCTGGAGGCATTCTGTAACCTGTGGACCTTCAGAGTG
This sequence comes from Schistocerca gregaria, assembly GCF_023897955.1. Classification (NCBI taxonomy): domain Eukaryota; kingdom Metazoa; phylum Arthropoda; class Insecta; order Orthoptera; family Acrididae; genus Schistocerca; species Schistocerca gregaria. Next base: position 133,409 of record NW_026062031.1, on the reverse strand, counting down.
TTCATGAAACCCAGAAAGAGCATCAAGGTTAAATACAACAGGCATCATGTGGACATTACTCCATGGGAGTAATGTCACAAACTGTCTACGCTTTGATCGATTCCTGGAAGACCAGTAGTAGTTTCCGAAGCACATCTGAATGCATTCTGTACTCTGTGGACCTTCAGAGTGTTGATGAAACACAGAAATTGCAACGGGATAGAATACAACAGGCTCCATGCGGAATTTTCTCCATGGGAGTAATGTCCAAAACTGTGTACACTTTGATCGATTCCTGGAAGACCAGTAGTAGTTTCCGAAGCTCATCTGGAGGCATTCTGTAGTCTGTGGACCTTCAGAGTGTTGATGAAACACAGGAATTGCATCGGGATTGAATAAAACGGGCACCATGCGGACTTTTCTCCATGGGAGTCATGTCTCAAACTGTCTACGCTTTGATCGATTCCTAGAAGACCAGTAGTAGTTTCCGAAGCACATATGGAGGAATTCTGTAATGTGTGGACCTACAGAGTGTTCATGAAACGCAGATATTGCATCGGGATTGAATACAACAGGCACCATGCGGACTTTTCTCCATGGGAGTATTGTCTCAAACTGTCTACGCTTTTATCGATTCCTGGAAACCCAGTAGTAGTTACCAATGCACATCTGGAGGCATTCTGTAATCTGTGGACCTTCAGAGCACTCATGAAACACAGTAATTGCATCGGGATTGAATACAACAGGCACCATACGGACTTTTCTCTATGGGAGTAATGTCTCAAACTGTCTACAATTTGATCGATTTCTGGAAGACCAGTTGTAGTTTCCGAGCCACATCTGGAGGCATTCTGTAATCTGTGGACCTTCAGAGTACTGATGAAACACAGAAAATGTATCGTGATTGAATACAACAGGCACCAGAGGACTTTTTCCATGGGAGTTATGTTTCAAACTGTCTACGATTTGATCGATTCCTGGAAGACCGCTAGTAGTTTCCGAAGCATATCTGGAGGCATTCCTTAATGTGTGTACCTTCAGAGTGTTGATGAAACACAGAAATAGCATCGGGATTTATACAACAGGCTCCATGCGGAATTTTCTCCATGGGAGTAATGTCCAAAACTGTGTACACTTTGATCGATTCCTGGAAGACCAGTAGTAGTTTCCGAAGATCATCTGGAGGCATTCTGTAGTCTGTGGACCTTCAGAGTGTTGATGAAACACAGGAATTGCATCGGGATTGAATAAAACGGTCACCATGCGGACTTTTCTCCATGGGAGTCATGTCTCAAACTGTCTACGATTTGATCGATTCCTAGAAGACCAGTAGTAGTTTCCGAAGCACATCTGGAGGAATTCTGTAATGTGTGGACCTACAGAGTGTTCATGAAACGCAGATATTGCATCGGGATTGAATACAACAGGCACCATGCGGACTTTTCTCCATGGGAGTATTGTCTCAAACTGTCTACGCTTTGATCGATTCGTGGAAGACCAGTAGCAGTTAGCGAATTACATCTGGAGGCATTCTGTAATCTGTGGACCTTCAGAGTGTTGATGAAACACAGAAATTGTATCGGGATTGAATACAACAGGCACCATGCGGAATTTCCTAATGGGAGCAATGTCTCAAACTGTCTACGCATTGATCTATTCCTGGAAGATCAGTAGTAGTTTCCGAAGCACATCTGGAGAAATTCTGTAATGTGTGTACCTTCAGAGTGTTGATGAAACACAGAAATTGAATCGGGATTGAATACACCAGTCACCATGCGGACTTTTCTCCATGGGAGTAATGTGTCAGACTGTCTACGCTTTGATCGATTCCTGGAACACCAGTAGTAGTTTCCGAAGAACATCTGGAGGCATCCTGTAATGTGTGTACCTTCAGAGTGTTGATGAAACACAGAAATTGCATCGGGATTGAATACAACAGGCACCATGCGGAATTTTCTCCATCAGAGTAATGTCTCAAACTGTCTACGCTTTGATCGATTCCTGGAGTCCAGTAGTAGTTTCCGAAGCACATCTGAAGGCATTCTGTAATCTGTTGACCTTCAGAGTGTTGATGAAACACAGAAATTGCATCGAGATTGAATACAACAGGCACCATGCGGACTTTTCTCCATGGGAGTAATGTCTCAAACTGTCTACGCTTTGATCGATTCCTGGAGGACCAGAAGTAGTTTCCGAAGCACATCTGGAGGCATTCTGTAATTTGTGGACCTTCAGAGTGTTCATTAAACACAGAAATTGCATCGGGGTTGAACACAACAGGCACCATGCGTACTTTTCTCTATGTGAGTAATGTCTCAAACTGTCTACGCTTTGATCGATTCCTGGAAGACCAGTAATAGTTTCCGAAGCACATCTGAGGGCATTCTGTAATCTGTGGACCTTCAGGGTGTTGATGAAACACAGAAATTGCAACGGGATTGAATACAACAGGCACCATGCGGACTTTTCTCTATGGGAATAATGTCTCAAACTGTCTACAATTTGATTGATTTCTGGAAGACCAGTTGTAGTTTCCGAACCACATCTGGAGGCATTCTGTAATCTGTGGACCTTCAGAGTATTTACGAAGCATAGAAAATGCATCGTGATTGAATACAACAGGCACCAGTGGACTTTTTGCATGGGAGTAATGTCTCAAACTGTCAACGATTTCTTCAATTCCTGGATGACCAGTAGTAGTTTCCGAAGCATATCTGAAGACATTCTGTAATCTGTGGACCTTCAGTGTGTTGATCAAATACAGAAATTGTATCGGGTTTCGATATAAAAGGCACCATGCGGACTTTTCTTCATGGGAGTAATCTGTCAAACTGTCTACGCTTTGTACGATTCCTGGAAGATCAGTAGTAGCTTCTGAAGCACATCTGGAGGCATTCTGTAACCTGTGGACCTTCAGAGTGTTCATGAAACCCAGAAAGAGCATCAAGGTTAAATACAACAGGCATCATGTGGACATTACTCCATGGGAGTAATGTCACAAACTGTCTACGCTTTGATCGATTCCTGGAAGACCAGTAGTAGTTTCCGAAGCACATCTGAATGCATTCTGAACTCTGTGGACCTTCAGAGTGTTGATGAAACACAGAAATTGCAACGGGATAGAATACAAGAGGCACCATGCGGATTTTTCTCCATGGGAGTAATGTCTCAAACTGTCTACGCTTTTATCGATTCCTGGAAGCCCAGTAGTAGTTACCAATGCACATCTGGAGGCATTCTGTAATCTGTGGACCTTCAGAGCACTCATGAAACACAGTAATTGCATCGGGATTGAATACAACAGGCACCATACGGACTTTTCTCTATGGGAGTAATGTCTCAAACTGTCTACAATTTGATCGATTTCTGGAAGACCAGTTGTAGTTTCCGAGCCACATCTGGAGGCATTCTGTAATCTGTGGACCTTCAGAGTACTGATGAAACACAGAAAATGCATCGTGATTGAATCCAACAGGCACCTGTGGACTTTTTCCATGGGAGTTATGTCTCAAACTGTCTATGATTTGATCGATTCCTGGAAGACCGCTAGTAGTTTCCGAAGCATATCTGGAGGCATTCCTTAATGTGTGTACCTTCAGAGTGTTGATGAAACACAGAAATAGCATCGGGATTGAATACAACACTCTCCATGCGGAATTTTCTCCATGGGAGTAATGTCCAAAACTGTGTACACTTTGATCGATTCCTGGAAGACCAGTAGTAGTTTCGGAAGCTCATCTGGAGGCATTCTGTAGTCTGTGGACCTTCAGAGTGTTGATGAAACACAGGAATTGCATCGGGATTGAATAAAACGGGCACCATGCGGAATTTTCTCCATGGGAGTCATGTCTCAAACTGTCTACGCTTTGATCGATTCCTAGAAGACCAGTAGTAGTTTCCGAAGCACATATGGAGGAATTCTGTAATGTGTGGACCTACAGAGTGTTCATGAAACGCAGATATTGCATCGGGATTGAATACAACAGGCACCATGCGGACTTTTCTCCATGGGAGTATTGTCTCAAACTGTCTACGCTTTTATCGATTCCTGGAAACCCAGTAGTAGTTACCAATGCACATCTGGAGGCATTCTGTAATCTGTGGACCTTCAGAGCACTCATGAAACACAGTAATTGCATCGGGATTGAATACAACAGGCACCATACGGACTTTTCTCTATGGGAGTAATGTCTCAAACTGTCTACAATTTGATCGATTTCTGGAAGACCAGTTGTAGTTTCCGAGCCACATCTGGAGGCATTCTGTAATCTGTGGACCTTCAGAGTACTGATGAAACACAGAAAATGTATCGTGATTGAATACAACAGGCACCAGTGGACTTTTTCCATGGGAGTTATGTTTCAAACTGTCTACGATTTGATCGATTCCTGGAAGACCGCTAGTAGTTTCCGAAGCATATCTGGAGGCATTCCTTAATGTGTGTACCTTCAGAGTGTTGATGAAACACAGAAATAGCATCGGGATTTATACAACAAGCTCCATGCGGAATTTTCTCCATGGGAGTAATGTCCAAAACTGTGTACACTTTGATCGATTCCTGGAAGACCAGTAGTAGTTTCCGAAGATCATCTGGAGGCATTCTGTAGTCTGTGGACCTTCAGAGTGTTGATGAAACACAGGAATTGCATCGGGATTGAATAAAACGGTCACCATGCGGACTTTTCTCCATGGGAGTCATGTCTCAAACTGTCTACGATTTGATCGATTCCTAGAAGACCAGTAGTAGTTTCCGAAGCACATCTGGAGGAATTCTGTAATGTGTGGACCTACAGAGTGTTCATGAAACGCAGATATTGCATCGGGATTGAATACAACAGGCACCATCCGGACTTTTCTCCATGGGAGTATTGTCTCAAACTGTCTACGCTTTGATCGATTCGTGGAAGACCAGTAGCAGTTAGCGAATTACATCTGGAGGCATTCTGTAATCTGTGGACCTTCAGAGTGTTGATGAAACACAGAAATTGTATCGGGATTGAATACAACAGGCACCATGAGGAATTTCCTAATGGGAGCAATGTCTCAAACTGTCTACGCATTGATCTATTCCTGGAAGATCAGCAGTAGTTTCCGAAGCACATCTGGAGGAATTCTGTAATCTATGGACCTTCAGATTGTTGATGATACACAGAAATTGCATCGGGACCGAATACATCAGGCACCATGCGGACTTTTCTCCATGGGAGTCATGTCTCAAACTGTCTACGCTTTGATCGATTCCTAGAAGACCAGTAGTAGTTTCCGAAGCACATATGGAGGAATTCTGTAATGTGTGGACCTACAGAGTGTTCATGAAACGCAGATATTGCATCGGGATTGAATACAACAGGCACCATGCGGACTTTTCTCCATGGGAGTATTGTCTCAAACTGTCTACGCTTTTATCGATTCCTGGAAACCCAGTAGTAGTTACCAATGCACATCTGGAGGCATTCTGTAATCTGTGGACCTTCAGAGCACTCATGAAACACAGTAATTGCATCGGGATTGAATACAACAGGCACCATACGGACTTTTCTCTATGGGAGTAATGTCTCAAACTGTCTACAATTTGATCGATTTCTGGAAGACCAGTTGTAGTTTCCGAGCCACATCTGGAGGCATTCTGTAATCTGTGGACCTTCAGAGTACTGATGAAACACAGAAAATGTATCGTGATTGAATACAACAGGCACCAGAGGACTTTTTCCATGGGAGTTATGTTTCAAACTGTCTACGATTTGATCGATTCCTGGAAGACCGCTAGTAGTTTCCGAAGCATATCTGGAGGCATTCCTTAATGTGTGTACCTTCAGAGTGTTGATGAAACACAGAAATAGCATCGGGATTTATACAACAGGCTCCATGCGGAATTTTCTCCATGGGAGTAATGTCCAAAACTGTGTACACTTTGATCGATTCCTGGAAGACCAGTAGTAGTTTCCGAAGATCATCTGGAGGCATTCTGTAGTCTGTGGACCTTCAGAGTGTTTATGAAACACAGGAATTGCATCGGGATTGAATAAAACGGTCACCATGCGGACTTTTCTCCATGGGAGTCATGTCTCAAACTGTCTACGATTTGATCGATTCCTAGAAGACCAGTAGTAGTTTCCGAAGCACATCTGGAGGAATTCTGTAATGTGTGGACCTACAGAGTGTTCATGAAACGCAGATATTGCATCGGGATTGAATACAACAGGCACCATGCGGACTTTTCTCCATGGGAGTATTGTCTCAAACTGTCTACGCTTTGATCGATTCGTGGAAGACCAGTAGCAGTTAGCGAATTACATCTGGAGGCATTCTGTAATCTGTGGACCTTCAGAGTGTTGATGAAACACAGAAATTGTATCGGGATTGAATACAACAGGCACCATGCGGAATTTCCTAATGGGAGCAATGTCTCAAACTGTCTACGCATTGATCTATTCCTGGAAGATCAGTAGTAGTTTCCGAAGCACATCTGGAGAAATTCTGTAATGTGTGTACCTTCAGAGTGTTGATGAAACACAGAAATTGAATCGGGATTGAATACACCAGTCACCATGCGGACTTTTCTCCATGGGAGTAATGTGTCAGACTGTCTACGCTTTGATCGATTCCTGGAACACCAGTAGTAGTTTCCGAAGAACATCTGGAGGCATCCTGTAATGTGTGTACCTTCAGAGTGTTGATGAAACACAGAAATTGCATCGGGATTGAATACAACAGGCACCATGCGGAATTTTCTCCATCAGAGTAATGTCTCAAACTGTCTACGCTTTGATCGATTCCTGGAGTCCAGTAGTAGTTTCCGAAGCACATCTGAAGGCATTCTGTAATCTGTTGACCTTCAGAGTGTTGATGAAACACAGAAATTGCATCGAGATTGAATACAACAGGCACCATGCGGACTTTTCTCCATGGGAGTAATGTCTCAAACTGTCTACGCTTTGATCGATTCCTGGAGGACCAGAAGTAGTTTCCGAAGCACATCTGGAGGCATTCTGTAATTTGTGGACCTTCAGAGTGTTCATTAAACACAGAAATTGCATCGGGGTTGAACACAACAGGCACCATGCGTACTTTTCTCTATGTGAGTAATGTCTCAAACTGTCTACGCTTTGATCGATTCCTGGAAGACCAGTAATAGTTTCCGAAGCACATCTGAGGGCATTCTGTAATCTGTGGACCTTCAGGGTGTTGATGAAACACAGAAATTGCAACGGGATTGAATACAACAGGCACCATGCGGACTTTTCTCTATGGGAATAATGTCTCAAACTGTCTACAATTTGATTGATTTCTGGAAGACCAGTTGTAGTTTCCGAACCACATCTGGAGGCATTCTGTAATCTGTGGACCTTCAGAGTATTTACGAAGCATAGAAAATGCATCGTGATTGAATACAACAGGCACCAGTGGACTTTTTGCATGGGAGTAATGTCTCAAACTGTCAACGATTTCTTCAATTCCTGGATGACCAGTAGTAGTTTCCGAAGCATATCTGAAGACATTCTGTAATCTGTGGACCTTCAGTGTGTTGATCAAATACAGAAATTGTATCGGGTTTCGATATAAAAGGCACCATGCGGACTTTTCTTCATGGGAGTAATCTGTCAAACTGTCTACGCTTTGTACGATTCCTGGAAGATCAGTAGTAGCTTCTGAAGCACATCTGGAGGCATTCTGTAACCTGTGGACCTTCAGAGTGTTCATGAAACCCAGAAAGAGCATCAAGGTTAAATACAACAGGCATCATGTGGACATTACTCCATGGGAGTAATGTCACAAACTGTCTACGCTTTGATCGATTCCTGGAAGACCAGTAGTAGTTTCCGAAGCACATCTGAATGCATTCTGAACTCTGTGGACCTTCAGAGTGTTGATGAAACACAGAAATTGCAACGGGATAGAATACAAGAGGCACCATGCGGATTTTTCTCCATGGGAGTAATGTCTCAAACTGTCTACGCTTTTATCGATTCCTGGAAGCCCAGTAGTAGTTACCAATGCACATCTGGAGGCATTCTGTAATCTGTGGACCTTCAGAGCACTCATGAAACACAGTAATTGCATCGGGATTGAATACAACAGGCACCATACGGACTTTTCTCTATGGGAGTAATGTCTCAAACTGTCTACAATTTGATCGATTTCTGGAAGACCAGTTGTAGTTTCCGAGCCACATCTGGAGGCATTCTGTAATCTGTGGACCTTCAGAGTACTGATGAAACACAGAAAATGCATCGTGATTGAATCCAACAGGCACCTGTGGACTTTTTCCATGGGAGTTATGTCTCAAACTGTCTATGATTTGATCGATTCCTGGAAGACCGCTAGTAGTTTCCGAAGCATATCTGGAGGCATTCCTTAATGTGTGTACCTTCAGAGTGTTGATGAAACACAGAAATAGCATCGGGATTGAATACAACACTCTCCATGCGGAATTTTCTCCATGGGAGTAATGTCCAAAACTGTGTACACTTTGATCGATTCCTGGAAGACCAGTAGTAGTTTCGGAAGCTCATCTGGAGGCATTCTGTAGTCTGTGGACCTTCAGAGTGTTGATGAAACACAGGAATTGCATCGGGATTGAATAAAACGGGCACCATGCGGAATTTTCTCCATGGGAGTCATGTCTCAAACTGTCTACGCTTTGATCGATTCCTAGAAGACCAGTAGTAGTTTCCGAAGCACATATGGAGGAATTCTGTAATGTGTGGACCTACAGAGTGTTCATGAAACGCAGATATTGCATCGGGATTGAATACAACAGGCACCATGCGGACTTTTCTCCATGGGAGTATTGTCTCAAACTGTCTACGCTTTTATCGATTCCTGGAAACCCAGTAGTAGTTACCAATGCACATCTGGAGGCATTCTGTAATCTGTGGACCTTCAGAGCACTCATGAAACACAGTAATTGCATCGGGATTGAATACAACAGGCACCATACGGACTTTTCTCTATGGGAGTAATGTCTCAAACTGTCTACAATTTGATCGATTTCTGGAAGACCAGTTGTAGTTTCCGAGCCACATCTGGAGGCATTCTGTAATCTGTGGACCTTCAGAGTACTGATGAAACACAGAAAATGTATCGTGATTGAATACAACAGGCACCAGTGGACTTTTTCCATAGGAGTTATGTTTCAAACTGTCTACGATTTGATCGATTCCTGGAAGACCGCTAGTAGTTTCCGAAGCATATCTGGAGGCATTCCTTAATGTGTGTACCTTCAGAGTGTTGATGAAACACAGAAATAGCATCGGGATTTATACAACAGGCTCCATGCGGAATTTTCTCCATGGGAGTAATGTCCAAAACTGTGTACACTTTGATCGATTCCTGGAAGACCAGTAGTAGTTTCCGAAGATCATCTGGAGGCATTCTGTAGTCTGTGGACCTTCAGAGTGTTTATGAAACACAGGAATTGCATCGGGATTGAATAAAACGGTCACCATGCGGACTTTTCTCCATGGGAGTCATGTCTCAAACTGTCTACGATTTGATCGATTCCTAGAAGACCAGTAGTAGTTTCCGAAGCACATCTGGAGGAATTCTGTAATGTGTGGACCTACAGAGTGTTCATGAAACGCAGATATTGCATCGGGATTGAATACAACAGGCACCATGCGGACTTTTCTCCATGGGAGTATTGTCTCAAACTGTCTACGCTTTGATCGATTCGTGGAAGACCAGTAGCAGTTAGCGAATTACATCTGGAGGCATTCTGTAATCTGTGGACCTTCAGAGTGTTGATGAAACACAGAAATTGTATCGGGATTGAATACAACAGGCACCATGCGGAATTTCCTAATGGGAGCAATGTCTCAAACTGTCTACGCATTGATCTATTCCTGGAAGATCAGTAGTAGTTTCCGAAGCACATCTGGAGAAATTCTGTAATGTGTGTACCTTCAGAGTGTTGATGAAACACAGAAATTGAATCGGGATTGAATACACCAGTCACCATGCGGACTTTTCTCCATGGGAGTATTGTGTCAGACTGTCTACGCTTTGATCGATTCCTGGAACACCAGTAGTAGTTTCCGAAGAACATCTGGAGGCATCCTGTAATGTGTGTACCTTCAGAGTGTTGATGAAACACAGAAATTGCATCGGGATTGAATACAACAGGCACCATGCGGAATTTTCTCCATCAGAGTAATGTCTCAAACTGTCTACGCTTTGATCGATTCCTGGAGTCCAGTAGTAGTTTCCGAAGCACATCTGAAGGCATTCTGTAATCTGTTGACCTTCAGAGTGTTGATGAAACACAGAAATTGCATCGAGATTGAATACAACAGGCACCATGCGGACTTTTCTCCATGGGAGTAATGTCTCAAACTGTCTACGCTTTGATCGATTCCTGGAGGACCAGAAGTAGTTTCCGAAGCACATCTGGAGGCATTCTGTAATTTGTGGACCTTCAGAGTGTTCATTAAACACAGAAATTGCATCGGGGTTGAACACAACAGGCACCATGCGTACTTTTCTCTATGTGAGTAATGTCTCAAACTGTCTACGCTTTGATCGATTCCTGGAAGACCAGTAATAGTTTCCGAAGCACATCTGAGGGCATTCTGTAATCTGTGGACCTTCAGGGTGTTGATGAAACACAGAAATTGCAACGGGATTGAATACAACAGGCACCATGCGGACTTTTCTCTATGGGAATAATGTCTCAAACTGTCTACAATTTGATTGATTTCTGGAAGACCAGTTGTAGTTTCCGAACCACATCTGGAGGCATTCTGTAATCTGTGGACCTTCAGAGTATTTACGAAGCATAGAAAATGCATCGTGATTGAATACAACAGGCACCAGTGGACTTTTTGCATGGGAGTAATGTCTCAAACTGTCAACGATTTCTTCAATTCCTGGATGACCAGTAGTAGTTTCCGAAGCATATCTGAAGACATTCTGTAATCTGTGGACCTTCAGTGTGTTGATCAAATACAGAAATTGTATCGGGTTTCGATATAAAAGGCACCATGCGGACTTTTCTTCATGGGAGTAATCTGTCAAACTGTCTACGCTTTGTACGATTCCTGGAAGATCAGTAGTAGCTTCTGAAGCACATCTGGAGGCATTCTGTAACCTGTGGACCTTCAGAGTGTTCATGAAACCCAGAAAGAGCATCAAGGTTAAATACAACAGGCATCATGTGGACATTACTCCATGGGAGTAATGTCACAAACTGTCTACGCTTTGATCGATTCCTGGAAGACCAGTAGTAGTTTCCGAAGCACATCTGAATGCATTCTGAACTCTGTGGACCTTCAGAGTGTTGATGAAACACAGAAATTGCAACGGGATAGAATACAAGAGGCACCATGCGGATTTTTCTCCATGGGAGTAATGTCTCAAACTGTCTACGCTTTTATCGATTCCTGGAAGCCCAGTAGTAGTTACCAATGCACATCTGGAGGCATTCTGTAATCTGTGGACCTTCAGAGCACTCATGAAACACAGTAATTGCATCGGGATTGAATACAACAGGCACCATACGGACTTTTCTCTATGGGAGTAATGTCTCAAACTGTCTACAATTTGATCGATTTCTGGAAGACCAGTTGTAGTTTCCGAGCCACATCTGGAGGCATTCTGTAATCTGTGGACCTTCAGAGTACTGATGAAACACAGAAAATGCATCGTGATTGAATCCAACAGGCACCTGTGGACTTTTTCCATGGGAGTTATGTCTCAAACTGTCTATGATTTGATCGATTCCTGGAAGACCGCTAGTAGTTTCCGAAGCATATCTGGAGGCATTCCTTAATGTGTGTACCTTCAGAGTGTTGATGAAACACAGAAATAGCATCGGGATTGAATACAACACTCTCCATGCGGAATTTTCTCCATGGGAGTAATGTCCAAAACTGTGTACACTTTGATCGATTCCTGGAAGACCAGTAGTAGTTTCGGAAGCTCATCTGGAGGCATTCTGTAGTCTGTGGACCTTCAGAGTGTTGATGAAACACAGGAATTGCATCGGGATTGAATAAAACGGGCACCATGCGGAATTTTCTCCATGGGAGTCATGTCTCAAACTGTCTACGCTTTGATCGATTCCTAGAAGACCAGTAGTAGTTTCCGAAGCACATATGGAGGAATTCTGTAATGTGTGGACCTACAGAGTGTTCATGAAACGCAGATATTGCATCGGGATTGAATACAACAGGCACCATGCGGACTTTTCTCCATGGGAGTATTGTCTCAAACTGTCTACGCTTTTATCGATTCCTGGAAACCCAGTAGTAGTTACCAATGCACATCTGGAGGCATTCTGTAATCTGTGGACCTTCAGAGCACTCATGAAACACAGTAATTGCATCGGGATTGAATACAACAGGCACCATACGGACTTTTCTCTATGGGAGTAATGTCTCAAACTGTCTACAATTTGATCGATTTCTGGAAGACCAGTTGTAGTTTCCGAGCCACATCTGGAGGCATTCTGTAATCTGTGGACCTTCAGAGTACTGATGAAACACAGAAAATGTATCGTGATTGAATACAACAGGCACCAGTGGACTTTTTCCATAGGAGTTATGTTTCAAACTGTCTACGATTTGATCGATTCCTGGAAGACCGCTAGTAGTTTCCGAAGCATATCTGGAGGCATTCCTTAATGTGTGTACCTTCAGAGTGTTGATGAAACACAGAAATAGCATCGGGATTTATACAACAAGCTCCATGCGGAATTTTCTCCATGGGGGTAATGTCCAAAACTGTGTACACTTTGATCGATTCCTGGAAGACCAGTAGTAGTTTCCGAAGATCATCTGGAGGCATTCTGTAGTCTGTGGACCTTCAGAGTGTTGATGAAACACAGGAATTGCATCGGGATTGAATAAAACGGTCACCATGCGGACTTTTCTCCATGGGAGTCATGTCTCAAACTGTCTACGATTTGATCGATTCCTAGAAGACCAGTAGTAGTTTCCGAAGCACATCTGGAGGAATTCTGTAATGTGTGGACCTACAGAGTGTTCATGAAACGCAGATATTGCATCGGGATTGAATACAACAGGCACCATCCGGACTTTTCTCCATGGGAGTATTGTCTCAAACTGTCTACGCTTTGATCGATTCGTGGAAGACCAGTAGCAGTTAGCGAATTACATCTGGAGGCATTCTGTAATCTGTGGACCTTCAGAGTGTTGATGAAACACAGAAATTGTATCGGGATTGAATACAACAGGCACCATGAGGAATTTCCTAATGGGAGCAATGTCTCAAACTGTCTACGCATTGATCTATTCCTGGAAGATCAGTAGTAGTTTCCGAAGCACATCTGGAGGAATTCTGTAATCTATGGACCTTCAGATTGTTGATGATACACAGAAATTGCATCGGGACCGAATACATCAGGCACCATGCGGACTTTTCTCCATGGGAGTAATGTGTCGAACTGTCAACGCTTTGATCGATTCATGGAAAACCAGTAGTAGTTTCCGAAGCACATCTGGAGGCATCTGTAATGTGTGTACCTTCAGAGTGTTGATGAAACACAGAAATTGAATCGGGATTGAATACACCAGTCACCATGCGGACTTTTCTCCATGGGAGTAATGTGTCAGACTGTCTACGCTTTGATCGATTCCTGGAACACCAGTAGTAGTTTCCGAAGAACATCTGGAGGAATTGTGTCATGTGTGGACCTTCAGAGTATTGATGAAACACAGAAATAGCATCGGGATTGAATACAACAGGCACCATGCGGAATTTTCTCCATCAGAGTAATGTCTCAAACTGTCTACGCTTTGATCGATTCCTGGAGTCCAGTAGTAGTTTCCGAAGCACATCTGAAGGCATTCTGTAATCTGTTGACCTTCAGAGTGTTGATGAATCACAGAAATTGCATCGAGATTGAATACAACAGGCACCATGCGGACTTTTCTCCATGGGAGTAATGTCTCAAACTGTCTACGCTTTGATCGATTCCTGGAGGACCAGAAGTAGTTTCCGAAGCACATCTGGAGGCATTCTGTAATTTGTGGACCTTCAGAGTGTTCATTAAACACAGATATTGCATCGGGGTTGAACACAACAGGCACCATGCGTACTTTTCTCTATGTGAGTAATGTCTCAAACTGTCTACGCTTTGATCGATTCCTGGAAGACCAGTAATAGTTTCCGAAGCACATCTGAGGGCATTCTGTAATCTGTGGACCTTCAGGGTGTTGATGAAACACAGAAATTGCAACGGGATTGAATACAACAGGCACCATGCGGACTTTTCTCTATGGGAATAATGTCTCAAACTGTCTACAATTTGATTGATTTCTGGAAGACCAGTTGTAGTTTCCGAACCACATCTGGAGGCATTCTGTAATCTGTGGACCTTCAGAGTATTGACGAAGCATAGAAAATGCATCGTGATTGAATACAACAGGCACCAGTGGACTTTTTGCATGGGAGTAATGTCTCAAACTGTCAACGATTTCTTCAATTCCTGGATGACCAGTAGTAGTTTCCGAAGCATATCTGAAGACATTCTGTAATCTGTGGACCTTCAGTGTGAAGATCAAGTACAGAAATTGTATCGGGTTTCGATACAAAAAGGCACCATGCGGGCTTTTCTTCATGGGAGTAATCTGTCAAACTGTCTACGCTTTGTACGATTCCTGGAAGATCAGTAGTAGCTTCTGAAGCACATCTGGAGGCATTCTGTAACCTGTGGACCTTCAGAGTGTTCATGAAACCCAGAAAGAGCATCAAGGTTAAATACAACAGGCATCATGTGGACATTACTCCATGGGAGTAATGTCACAAACTGTCTACGCTTTGATCGATTCCTGGAAGCCCAGTAGTAGTTACCAATGCACATCTGGAGGCATTCTGTAATCTGTGGACCTTCAGAGCACTCATGAAACACAGTAATTGCATCGGGATTGAATACAACAGGCATCATACGGACTTTTCTCTATGGGAGTAATGTCTCAAACTGTCTACAATTTGATCGATTTCTGGAAGACCAGTTGTAGTTTCCGAGCCACATCTGGAGGCATTCTGTAATCTGTGGACCTTCAGAGTACTGATGAAACACAGAAAATGCATCGTGATTGAATACAACAGGCACCTGTGGACTTTTTCCATGGGAGTTATGTCTCAAACTGTCTATGATTTGATCGATTCCTGGAAGACCGCTAGTAGTTTCCGAAGCATATCTGGAGGCATTCCTTAATGTGTGTACCTTCAGAGTGTTGATGAAACACAGAAATAGCATCGGGATTGAATACAACAGGCTCCATGCGGAATTTTCTCCATGGGAGTAATGTCCAAAATTGTGTACACTTTGATCGATTCCTGGAAGACCAGTAGTAGTTTCCGAAGCTCATCTGGAGGCATTCTGTAGTCTGTGGACCTTCAGAGTGTTGATGAAACACAGGAATTGCATCGGGATTGAATAAAACGGGCACCATGCGGACTTCTCTCCATGGGAGTTATGTCTCAAACTGTCTACGCTTTGATCGATTCCTAGAAGACCAGTAGTAGTTTCCGAAGCACATCTGGAGGAATTCTGTAATGTGTGGACCTACAGAGTGTTCATGAAACGCAGATATTGCATCGGGATTGAATACAACAGGCACCATGCGGAATTTTCTCCATGGGAGTATTGTCTCAAACTGTCTACGCTTTTATCGATTCCTGGAAACCCAGTAGTAGTTACCAATGCACATCTGGAGGCATTCTGTAATCTGTGGACCTTCAGAGCACTCATGAAACACAGTAATTGCATCGGGATTGAATACAACAGGCACCATAGGGACTTTTCTCTATGGGAGTAATGTCTGAAACTGTCTACAATTTGATCGATTTCTGGAAGACCAGTTGTAGTTTCCGAGCCACATCTGGAGGCATTCTGTAATCTGTGGACCTTCAGAGTACTGATGAAACACAGAAAATGTATCGTGATTGAATACAACAGGCACCAGTGGACTTTTTCCATGGGAGTTATGTTTCAAACTGTCTACGATTTGATCGATTCCTGGAAGACCGCTAGTAGTTTCCGAAGCATATCTGGAGGCGTTCCTTAATGTGTGTACCTTCAGAGTGTTGATGAAACACAGAAATAGCATCGGGGTTGAATACAACAGGCTCCATGCGGAATTTTCTCCATGGGAGTAATGTCCAAAACTGTGTACACTTTGATCGATTCCTGGAAGACCAGTAGTAGTTTCCGAAGCTCATCTGGAGGCATTCTGTAGTCTGTGGACCTTCAGAGTGTTGATGAAACACAGGAATTGCATCGGGATTGAATAAAACGGGCACCATGCGGACTTTTCTCCATGGGAGTTATGTCTCAAATTGTCTACGCTTTGATCGATTCCTAGAAGACCAGTAGTAGTTTCCGAAGCACATCTGGAGGAATTCTGTAATGTGTGGACCTACAGAGTGTTCATGAAACGCAGATATTGCATCGGGATTGAATACAACAGGCACCATGCGGACTTTTCTCCATGGGAGTATTGTCTCAAACTGTCTACGCTTTTATCGATTCCTGGAAACCCAGTAGTAGTTACCAATGCACATCTGGAGGCATTCTGTAATCTGTGGACCTTCAGAGTGTTGATGAAACACAGAAATTGTATCGGGATTGAATACAACAGGCACCATGCGGAATTTCCTAATGGGAGCAATGTCTCAAACTGTCTACGCATTGATCGATTCCTGGAAGATCAGTAGTAGTTTCCGAAGCACATCTGGAGGCATTCTGTAATCTATGGACCTTCAGATTGTTGACGAAACACAGAAATTGCATCGGGACCGAATACATCAGGCATCATGCGGACTTTTCTCCATGGGAGTAATGTGTCGAACTGTCAACGCTTTGATCGATTCATGGAAAACCAGTAGTAGTTTCCGAAGCACATCTGGAGGCATTCTGTAATGTGTGTACCTTCAGAGTGTTGATGAAACACAGAAATTGAATCGGGATTGAATACACCAGTCACCATGCGGACTTTTCTCCATGGGAGTCATGTGTCAGACTGTCTACGCTTTGATCGATTCCTGGAACACCAGTAGTAGTTTCCGAAGAACATCTGGAGGCATCCTGTAATGTGTGTACCTTCAGAGTGTTGATGAAACACAGAAATTGCATCGGGATTGAATACAACAGGCACCATGCGGAATTTTCTCCATGGGAGTAATGTCTCAAACTGTCTACACTTTGATCGATTCCTGGAAGACCAGTAGTAGTTTCCGAAGCACATCTGGAGGAATTGTGTCATGTGTGGACCTTCAGAGTATTGATGAAACAGAGAAATAGCATCGGGATTGAATACAACAGGCACCATGCGGAATCTTCTCCATCAGAGTAATGTCTCAAACTGTCTACGCTTTGATCGATTCCTGGAGTCCAGTAGTAGTTTCCGAAGCACATCTGAAGGCATTCTGTAATCTGTTGACCTTCAGAGTGTTGATGAAACACAGAAATTGTATCGAGATTGAATACAACAGGCACCATGCGGACTTTTCTCCATGGGAGTAATGTCTCAAACTGTCTACGCTTTGATCGATTCCTGGAGGACCAGAAGTAGTTTCCGAAGCACATCTGGAGGCATTCTGTAATTTGTGGACCTTCAGAGTGTTCATTAAACACAGAAATTGCATCGGGGTTGAACACAACAGGCACCATGCGTACTTTTCTCTATGTGAGTAATGTCTCAAACTGTCTACGCTTTGATCGATTCCTGGAAGACCAGTAATAGTTTCCGAAGCACATCTGAGGGCATTCTGTAATCTGTGGACCTTCAGGGTGTTGATGAAACACAGAAATTGCAACGGGATTGAATACAACCAGAACCATACGAATTTTTCTCCATTAGAGTAATGTCTCAAACTGTCTACGCTTTAAAAGATTCCTGGAAGACCAATAGTAGTTTCCGATGCACATCTGGAGGCATTCTGTAATCTGTGGACCTACAGAGCGTTCATGAAACACAGAAATTGCATCGGGATTGAATACAACAGGCACCATGCGGAATTTTCTCCATGGGAGTATAGTCTCAAACTGTCTTCGCTTTGAAAGATTCCTGGAAGACCAATAGTAGTTTCCGATGCACATCTGGAGGCATTCTGTAATCTGTGGACCTTCAGGGTGTTGATGAAACACAGAAATTGCAACGTGATTGATTACAACATTCACCATACGGATTTTTCTCCATGGAAGTAATGTCTCAAACTGTCTACGCTTTGAACAAATTCCTGGCAGACCAGTAGTAGTTTCCAAAGCACATTCGGAGGCATTCTGTAATCTTTGGACCTTCAGACTGTTGATGAAACACAGAACCTGCATCAGGGTTGAATACAACAGGCACCATGTGGACTTTTCTCCATGGGAGTAATGTCTCAAACTGTCTACGCTTTGATCGATTCCTGGAACACCAGTAGGAGTTTCCGATGCACATCTGGAGGCATTCTGTAATCTGTGGGCCTTCAGAGTGTTGATCAAACACAGAAATTGCATCGGGGTTCAATACATCAGGCACAGAGCGGTCTTTTCTCCATGGGAGTAATGTCTCGAATTGTCTTCGCTTTGATCGATTCCTGGAAGACCAGTATTAATTCCCGAAACAGATCTGGAAGCATTCTGTAATCTGTGGACCTTCAGAATGTTGATAAAACACAGAAATAGCATCGAGATTGAATACAACAGACACCATGCGGACTTCTCTACATGGGAGTAATGTCTCAAACTGTTTACGCTATGATCGATTCCTGGAAGAACAGTAGTAGTTTCCGAAGCACATCTGGATGCATTCTGTAATCTGTTGACCCTCAGAGTGTTCATGAAACACTGAAATAGCATCGGGATTGAATACAACAGGCACCATGCGAACTTTTCTCCATGAGAATAATGTCTCAAACTGTCTACGCTTTGATCGATTCCTGGAAGACCAATAGTAGTTTCCGAAGCACATCTGCAGGCATTCTGTAATCTGTGGACCTTCAGAGTGTTCATTAAACACAGAAATTGCATCAGGATTGAATACAACAAGCACCATGCGACTTTTCTCCATGGGACTAATGTCTCAAACTGTCTACGCTTTGATCGATTCCTGGAATACCAGTAGCAGTTTAAAAAGAACATCTGGATGCATTCTGTAATCTGCGCACTCTCAGAGTGTTCATGAAACACAAAAATTGCATCGGGATTGAATACAACAGGCAGCATGCGAACTTTTCTGCATTGGGAGTAATGTCTCAAACTCTCTACGCTTTGATAGATTCCTGGAAGACCAGTAATAGTTTCCGAAGCACTTCTGGTGGCAATATGTAATCTGTGGACCTTCAGGGTGTTGATGAAACACAGAAATTGCATCGGGGTGAATACAACAGGCACCATGCGGACTTTTCTCCATGGGAGTAATGTCTTAAACTGTCTACGATTTGATCGATTCCTGGAAGACCACTAGTAGTTTCCGAAGCATATCAAAGGGCATTACTTAATGTGTGTACCTTCAGAGTGTTGATGAAACTCAGAAATTGTATCGGGATTGAATACAACAGGCTCCATGCGTAATTTTCTCCATGGGAGTAATGTGTCAAACTGTCTACGCTTTGATCGATTAATGGAAAACCAGTAGTAGTTTCCGAAGCATAACTGGAGGCATTCTGTAATCTGTGGACCTTCAGAGTGTTCATGAATCACAGTAATTGCATCGGGGTTGAATAATACAGGCACAATGCCGACTTTCTCTTTGGGAGTATTGTTTCAAACTGTCTACATTTTGATCGATTCCTGGAAGACCAGTAGAAGTTTCGGAAGCACATCTGGAGGCATTCTGTAATCTGTGGTCTTACAGAGTGTTCATGAAACGCAGATATTGCATCGGGATTGAATACAACAGGCACCATGCGGACTTTTCTCCATGGGAGTATTGTCTCAAACTGTCTACGCTTTGATCGATTCCTGGAAGACCAGTAATAGTTTCCGAAGCACTTCTGGAGGCAATATGTGATCTGTGGATCTTCAGAGTGTTGATGAAACACCGAAATTGCATCGCGGTTGAATACAACAGGCACCATGCGGACTTTTCTCCATGGGAGTAATGTCTCAAATTGTCTACGATTTGATCGATTCCTGGAAGACCACTAGTAGTTTCCGAAGCATATCTGGATTCATTCCTTAATGTGTGTACCTTCAGAGTGTTGATGAAACACAGAAATAGCATCGGGATTGAATACAACAGGCTCCATGCGGAATTTTCTCCAACGGAGTAATGTCCAAAACTGTGTACACTTTGATCGATTCCTGGAAGAACAGTAGTAGTTTCCGAAGCTCATCTGGAGGCATTCTGTAATCTGTCGACCTTCAGTGTGTTGATGAAATACAGAAAGTGCATCGGGATTGAATACAACAGACACCATGCGGACTTTTCTCCATGTGAGTAATGTGTCAAACTGTCTTCGCTTTGATCGATTCCTGGAAAACCAGTAATAGTTTCCAAAGCATAAGTGGAGGCATTCCGTAATCTGTGGACCTTCAGAGTGTTCATGTATCACAGTAATTTCATCGGGGTTGAATACAACAGGCACAATGCCGATTTTTCTCTCTGGGAGTATTGTTTCAAACTGTCTACATTTTGATCAATGACTGGAAGACCAGTAGTAGTTTCAGAAGCACATCTGGAGGCATTCTGTAATGTGTGGACCTACAGAGTGTTCATGAAACGCAGATATTGCATCGGGATTGAATACAACAGGCACCATGAGGACTTTTCTCCATGGGAGTACTGTCTCAAATTCACTACGCTTTGATCTATTCCTGGAAGACCAGTAGCTGTTAGCGAAGTACATGTGGAGAAATTCTGTAATCTGTGGACCTTCAGAGTGTTGATGCAACACAGATATAGCTTCGGGATTGAATACAACAGGCACCATGCAGAATTTTCTCCACGGGAGTAATGTCTCAAACTGTCTACGCTTTGATCGATTCCTGGAAGACCAGTAGTAGTTTCCGAAGCACATCTTGAGGCATTCTGTAGTCTGTGGACCTTCAGAGTGTCGATGAAACACAGGAATTGCATCGGGATTGAATACAACAGGCACCATGCGGACTTTTCTCCATGGGAGTCATGTCTCAAACTGTCTACGCGTTGATCGATTTCTAGAAGACCAGTAGTAGTTTCCGAAGCACATCTGGAGGAATTCTGTAATGTGTGGACCTACAGAGTGTTCATGAAACGCAGATATTGCATCGGGATTGAATACAACAGGCACCATGCGGACTTTTCTCCATGGGAGTATTGTCTCAAACTGTCTACGCTTTGATCGATTCCTGGAAGACCAGTAGCAGTTAGCGAAGTACATCTGAATTCATTCTGTAATCTGTGGACCTTCAGAGTGTTGATGAAACACAGAAATTGCATCTGGATTGAATACAACAGTCACCATGCGGACTTCTCTACATGGGAGTAATGTCTCAAACTGTCTACGCTTTGATCGATTCCTGGAGGACCAGAAGTAGTTTCCGAAGCACATCTGGAGGCATTCTGTAATCTGTGGACCTTCAGAGTGTTCATTAAACACAGAAATTGCATCGGGGTTGAACACAACAGGCACCATGCGTACTTTTCTCTTGGGAGTAATGTCTCAAACTGTCTACGCTTAGATCGATTCCTAGAAGACCAGTAGTAGTTTCCGAAGCACATCTAAGGGCATTCTGTAATCTGTGGACCTTCAGGGTGTTGATGAAACACAGAAATTGCAACGTGATTGATTACAACATTCACCATACGGATTTTTCTCCATGGAAGTAATGTCTCAAACTGTCTACGCTTTGATCAATTCCTGGAAGACCAGTAGTAGTTTCCAAAGCACATCCGGAGGCATTCTGTAATCTTTGGACCTTCAGTCTGTTGATGAAACACAGAAATTGCATCAGGGTTGAATACAACAGGCACCATTCGGAATTTTCTCCAACGGAATAATGTCTCAAACTGTCTGCGCTTTGATCGATTCCTGGAAGTCCAGTAGTAGCTTCCGAAGCACATCTGAAGGCATTCTGTAATCTGTAGACCTTCAGAGTGTTGATGAAACACAGCAATTGCATCGGGATTGAATACAACAGGCACCATGCGGACTTTTCACCATGGGAGTAATGTCTCAAACTGTCTACGCTTTGATCGATTCCTGGAGGACCAGAAGTAGTTTCCGAAGCACATCTGGAGGCATTCTGTAATGTGTGTACCTTCAGAGTGTTGATGAAACACAGAAATTGAATCGGGATTGAATACACCAGTCACCATGCGGACTTTTCTCCATGGGAGTAATGTGTCAGACTGTTTACGCTTTGATCGATTCCTGGAACACCAGTAGTAGTTTCCGAAGAACATCTGGAGGCATCCTGTAATGTGTGTACCTTCAGAGTGTTGATGAAACACAGAAATAGCATCGGGATTGAATACAACAGTCACCATGCGGAATTTTCTCCATCAGAGTAATGTCTCAAACTGTCTACGCTTTGATCGATTCCTGGAGTCCAGTAGTAGTTTCCGAAGCACATCTGAAGGCATTCTGTAATCTGTTGACCTTCAGAGTGTTGATGAAACACAGAAATTGCATCGAGATTGAATACAACAGGCACCATGCGGACTTTTCTCCATGGGAGTAATGTCTCAAACTGTCTACGCTTTGATCGATTCCTGGAGGACCAGAAGTAGTTTCCGAAGCACATCTGGAGGCATTCTGTAATTTGTGGACCTTCTGAGTGTTCATTAAACACAGAAATTGCATCGTGGTTGAACACAACAGGCACCATGCGTACTTTTCTCTATGTGAGTAATGTCTCAAACTGTCTACGCTTTGATCGATTCCTGGAAGACCAGTAATAGTTTCCGAAGCACATCTGAGGGCATTCTGTAATCTGTGGACCTTCAGGGTGTTGATGAAACACAGAAATAGGAACGGGATTGAATACAACCAGAACCATACGAATTTTTCTCCATTAGAGTAATATCTCAAACTGTCTACGCTTTGAAAGATTCCTGGAAGACCAATAGTAGTTTCCGATGCACATCTGGAGGCGTTCTGTAATCTGTGGACCTACAGAGCGTTCATGAAACACAGAAATTGCATCGGGATTGAATACAACAGGCACCATGCGGAATTTTCTCCATGGGAGTATAGTCTCAAACTGTCTTCGTTTTGATCGATGCCTGGAAGACCAGTAGTAGTTTCCGATGCACATCTGGAGGCATTCTGTAATCTGCGGAACTTCCTTGTGCTGATCAAACACAGGAATTGTATCGGGTTTCAATATAACAGGCACCATGCGTACTTTTCTCTATGTGAGTAATGTCTCAAACTGTCTACGCTTTGATCGATACCTGGAAGACCAGTAGTAGTTTCCGAAACACATCTGAGGGCATTCTGTAATCTGTGGACTTTCAGGGTGTTGATGAAACACAGAAATTGCAACGGGATTGAATACAACAGGCACCATACGGATTTTTCTCCATGGGAGTAATGTCTCAAACTGTCTACGCTTTGAAAGATTCCTGGAAGACCAATAGTAGTTTCTGATGCACATCTGGAGGCATTCTGTAATCTGTGGACCTTCAGATTGTTGATGAAACACAGAAATTGCATCGGGACTGAATACATCAGGCACCATGCGGACTTTTCTCCATGGGAGTAATGTGTCGAACTGTCAACGCATTGATCGATTCCTGGAAAACCAGTAGTAGTTCCCGAAGCACATCTGGAGGCTTTCTGTAATGTGTGTACCTTCAGAGTGTTGATGAAACACAGAAATTGCATCGGGATTGAATACACCAGTCACCATGCGGACTTTTTTCCATGGGAGTAATATGTCAAACTGTCTACGCTTTGATCGATTCCTGGAACACCAGTAGTAGTTTCCGAAGAACATCTGGAGGCATCCTGTAATGTGTGTACCTTCAGAGTGTTCATGAAACACAGAAATTGCATCGGGTTTGAAAACAACAGGCACCATGCAGACTTTTCTCCTTGGGAGTAATGTCTCAAAGTGTCTACACTTTGATCGATTCCTGGAAGACCAGTAGAAGTTTCCGAAGGACGTCTGGAGGCATTCTGTAATCTGTGGACCTTCAGGGTGTTGATGAAACACAGAAGTTGCATCGGGATTGAATACAACAAGCACCATACCAATTTTTCTCCATGGGAGTCATTTCTCAAACTGTCTACGCTTTTATCGATTCCTGGAAGAGCAGTATTAGTTTCCGATGGACATCTGAAGGCATTCTGTAATCTGTGGACCTTCAGAGCGTTCATGAAACACAGTAATTGCATCGGGATTGAATACAAAAGGCACCATACGGACTTTTCTCTATGGGAGTAATGTCTCAAACTGTCTACAATTTGATCGATTTCTGGAAGACCAGTTGTAGTTTCCGAACCACATCTGGAGGCATTCTGTAATCTGTGGACCTTCAGAGTATTGACGAAGCATAGAAAATGCATCGTGATTGAATACAACAGGCACTAGTGGACTTTTTGCATGGGAGTAATGTCTCAAACTGTCAACTATTTCATCAATTCCTGGATGACCAGTAGTAGTTTCCGAAGCATATCTGAAGACATTCTGTAATCTGTGGACCTTCAGTGTGTTGATCAAATACAGAAATTGTATCCGGTTTCAATATAAAAGGCACCATGCGGACTTTTCTTCATGGGAGTAACCTGTCAAACATTCAACGCTTTGATCGATTCCTGGAAGATCAGTAGTAGCTTCTGAAGCACATCTGGAGGCATTCTGTAACCTGTGGACCTTCAGAGTGTTCATGAAACCTAGAAAGAGCATCAAGGTTGAATACAACAGGCACCATGTGGACATTACTCGATGGGAGTAATGTCACAAAATGTCTACGCTTTGATCGATTCCTGGAAGACCAGTAGTAGTTTCCGAAGCACAACTGGATGCATTCTGTACTCTGTGGACCTTCAGAGTGTTGATGAAACACAGACATTGCAACGGGATTGAATACAACAGGCACCATACGGATTTTTCTCCATGGGAGTAATGTCTCAAACTGTCTACGCTTTTATCGATTCCTGGAAGCCCAGTAGTAGATTCCAATGCACATCTGGAGGCATTCTGTAATCTGTGGACCTTCAGAGCGTTCATGAAACACAGTAATTGCATCGGGATTGAATACAACAGGCACCATACGGACTTTTCTCTATGGGAGTAATGTCTCAAACTGTCTACAATTTGATCGATTTCTGGAAGACCAGTTGTAATTTCCGAGCCACATCTGGAGGCATTCTGTAATCTGTGGACCTTCAGAGTACTGATGAAACACAGAAAATGCATCGTGATTGAATACAACAGGCACCTGTGGACTTTTTCCATGGGAGTAATGTCTCAAACTGTCAACGCTTTGATCAATTCGTGGATGACCACTAGTAGTTTCCGAAGCACATCTGGAGGAATTGTGTAATGTGTGGACCTTCAGAGTATTGATGAAACACAGAAATTGCATCGGGATTGAATACAACAGGCACCATGCGGAATTTTCTCCACGGGAGTAATGTCTCAAACTGTCCACGCTTTGATCGATTCCTGGAAGACCAGTAGTAGTCTCACGAAGCACATCTGGAGGCATTCTGTAATCTGTGGGCCTTCAGAATGTTTATGAAACACAGAAAAATGCATCGGGATTGAATACCACAGGAACTTTCCGGACTTTTCTCCATGGGAGTAATGTTTCAAACTGTCCACGCTTTGATCGATTCCTGGAAGACCAGTAGTAGTTTCCGAAGCATATCTGGACTCATTCTGTAATCTGTGGACCTTCTGATTGTTGATGAAACACAGAAATTGCATCGGGATTGAATACATCAGGCACCATGCGGACTTTCCTCCATAGGAGTAATGTCTAAAAGTGTCTACGCTTTGTTCGATTCCTATAAGACCAGTAGTAGTTTCCGAAGCACATCTGCAGGCATACTGTAATCTGTGGACCTTCACGGTGTTGATGAAACACAGAAATTGCAACGGGATTGAATACAACAGGAACCATACGGATTTTTCTCCATGGGAGTAATGTCTCAAACTGTCTACGCTTTTATCGATTCCTGGAAGCCCAGTAGTAGTTTCCAATGCACATCTGGAGGCATTCTGTAATCTGTGGACCTTCAGGGTGTTGATGAAACACAGAAATTGCAACGTGATTGATTACAACATTCACCATACGGATTTTTCTCCATGGAAGTAATGTCTCAAACTGTCTACGCTTTGAACAAATTCCTGGCAGACCAGTAGTAGTTTCCAAAGCACATCCGGAGGCATTCTGTAATCTTTGGACCTTCAGACTGTTGATGAAACACAGAACTTGCATCAGGGTTGAATACAACAGGCACCATGTGGACTTTTCTCCATGGGAGTAATGTCTCGAACTGTCTACGCTTTGATCGATTCCTGGAACACCAGTAGGAGTTTCCGAAGCACATCTGGAAGCATTCTGTAATCTGTGGACCTTCAGACGGTTGATGAAACACAGAAATTGCATTGGGATTGCATACAACATTCACCATGTGGACTTTTTTCCAGGGGCGTAATGTCTCAAACTGTCTACGCTTTGATCGTTCCCTGGGAGACAACTAGTAGTTTCCGAAGCACATCTGGAGTCATTCTTTAATCTTTGGACCTTTAGAGTGTTGATCAAATACAGAGATATCATCGGGATTGAATACAACAGGCGCCATGGGGACTTCTCTCCATGGGAGTAATATCTCAATCTGTCTACGATTTGATCGGTTCCTGAAAGACGAGTAGTAGTTCCCGATGCACATCTGGAGGCATTCTGTAATCTGTGGGCCTTCAGAGTGTTGATCAAACACAGAAATTGCATCGGGGTTCAATACATCAGGCACAGAGCGGTCTTTTCTCCATGGGAGTAATGTCTCGAATTGTCTTCGCTTTGATCGATGCCTGGAAGACCAGTATTAATTCCCGAAACAGATCTGGAAGCATTCTGTAATCTGTGGACCTTCAGAATGTTGATAAAACACAGAAATAGCATCGAGATTGAATACAACAGACACCATGCGGACTTCTCTACATGGGAGTAATGTCTCAAACTGTTTACGCTATGATCGATTCCTGGAAGAACAGTAGTAGTTTCCGAAGCACATCTGGATGCATTCTGTAATCTGTTGACCCTCAGAGTGTTCATGAAACACTGAAATAGCATCGGGATTGAATACAACAGGCACCATGCGAACTTTTCTCCATGAGAATAATGTCTCAAAATGTCTACGCTTTGATCGATTCCTGGAAGACCAATAGTAGTTTCCGAAGCACATCTGCAGGCATTCTGTAATCTGTGGACCTTCAGAGTGTTCATTAAACACAGAAATTGCATCAGAATTGAATACAACAAGCACCATGCGACTTTTCTCCATGGGATTAATGTCTCAAACTGTCTACACTTTGATCGATTCCTGGAAGACCAGTAGTAGTTTCCGAAGCACATCTGGAGGAATTGTGTCATGTGTGGACCTTCAGAGTATTGATGAAACACAGAAATAGCATCGGGATTGAATACAACAGGCACCATGCGGAATTTTCTCCATCAGAGTAATGTCTCAAACTATCTACGCTTTGATCGATTCCTGGAGTCCAGTAGTAGTTTCCGAAGCACATCTGAAGGCATTCTGTAATCTGTTGACCTTCAGAGTGTTGATGAAACACAGAAATTGCATCGAGATTGAATACAACAGGCACCATGCGGACTTTTCTCCATGGGAGTAATGTCTCAAACTGTCTACGCTTTGATCGATTCCTGGAGGACCAGAAGTAGTTTCCGAAGCACATCTGGAGGCATTCTGTAATTTGTGGACCTTCAGAGTGTTCATTAAACACAGAAATTGCATCGGGGTTGAACACAACAGGCACCATGCGTACTTTTCTCTATGTGAGTAATGTCTCAAACTGTCTACGCTTTGATCGATTCCTGGAAGACCAGTAATAGTTTCCGAAGCACATCTGAGGGCATTCTGTAATCTGTGGACCTTCAGGGTGTTGATGAAACACAGAAATTGCAACGGGATTGAATACAACCAGAACCATACGAATTTTTCTCCATTAGAGTAATGTCTCAAACTGTCTACGCTTTGAAAGATTCCTGGAAGACCAATAGTAGTTTCCGATGCACATCTGGAGGCATTCTGTAATCTGTGGACCTACAGAGCGTTCATGAAACACAGAAATTGCATCGGGATTGAATACAACAGGCACCATGCGGAATTTTCTCCATGGGAGTATAGTCTCAAACTGTCTTCGTTTTGATCGATGCCTGGAAGACCAGTAGTAGTTTCCGATGCACATCTGGAGGCATTCTGTAATCTGCGGAACTTCAGTGTGCTGATCAAACACAGGAATTGTATCGGGTTTCAATATAACAGGCACCATGCGTACTTTTCTCTATGTGAGTAATGTCTCAAACTGTCTACGCTTTGATCGATACCTGGAAGACCAGTAGTAGTTTCCTAAGCACATCTGAGGGCATTCTGTAATCTGTGGACCTTCAGGGTGTTGATGAAACACAGAAATTGCAAC
The DNA here is from genome assembly GCF_023897955.1 of Schistocerca gregaria. NCBI lineage: Eukaryota > Metazoa > Arthropoda > Insecta > Orthoptera > Acrididae > Schistocerca > Schistocerca gregaria. Next base: position 104,878 of record NW_026062031.1, on the reverse strand, counting down.
GGGATTGAATACAACAGGCACCATACGGATTATTCTCCATGGGAGTAATGTCTCAAACTGTCTACGCTTTGAAAGATTCATGGAAGACCAATAGTAGTTTCCGATGCACATCTGGAGGCATTCTGTAATCTGTGGACCTTCAGATTGTTGATGAAACACAGAAATTGCATCGGGACTGAATACATCAGGAACCATGCGGACTTTTTTCCATCGGAGTAATGTGTCGAACTGTCAACGCTTTGATCGATTCCTGGAAAACCAGTAGTAGTTTCCGAAGCACATCTGGAGGCTTTCTGTAATGTGTGTACCTTCAGAGTGTTGATGAAACACAGAAATTGCATCGGGATTGAATACACCAGTCACCATGCGGACTTTTTTCCATGGGAGTAATATGTCAAACTGTCTACGCTTTGATCGATTCCTGGAACACCAGTAGTAGTTTCCGAAGAACATCTGGAGGCATCCTGTAATGTGTGTACCTTCAGAGTGTTCATGAAACACAGAAATTGCATCGGGTTTGAAAACAACAGGCACCATGCAGACTTTTCTCCTTGGGAATAATGTCTCAAAGTGTCTACACTTTGATCGATTCCTGGAAGACCAGTAGAAGTTTCCGAAGGACGTCTGGAGGCATTCTGTAATCTGTGGACCTTCAGGGTGTTGATGAAACACAGAAGTTGCAACGGGATTGAATACAACAAGCACCATACCAATTTTTCTCCATGGGAGTCATTTCTCAAACTGTCTACGCTCTTATCGATTCCTGGAAGAGCAGTATTAGTTTCAGATGGACATCTGAACGCATTCTGTAATCAGTGGACCTTCTGAGCGTTCATGAAACACAGTAATTGCATCGGGATTGAATACAAAAGGCACCATACGGACTTTTCTCTATGGGAGTAATGTCTCAAACTGTCTACAATTTGATCGATTTCTGGAAGACCAGTTGTAGTTTCCGAACCACATCTGGAGGCATTCTGTAATCTGTGGACCTTCAGAGTATTGACGAAGCATAGAAAATGCATCGTGATTGAATACAACAGGCACCAGTGGACTTTTTGCATGGGAGTAATGTCTCAAACTGTCAACGATTTCATCAATTCCTGGATGACCAGTAGTAGTTTCCGAAGCATATCTGAAGACATTCTGTAATCTGTGGACCTTCAGTGTGTTGATCAAATACAGAAATTGTATCCGGTTTCAATATAAAAGGCACCATGCGGACTTTTCTTCATGGGAGTAACCTGTCAAACATTCTACGCTTTGATCGATTCCTGGAAGATCAGTAGTAGCTTCTGAGGCACATCTGGAGGCATTCTGTAACCTGTGGACCTTCAGAGTGTTCATGAAACCTAGAAAGAGCATCAAGGTTGAATACAACAGGCAGCAAGTGGACATTACTCCATGGGAGTAATGTCACAAAATGTCTACGCTTTGATCGATTCCTGGAAGACCAGTAGTAGTTTCCGAAGCACAACTGGATGCATTCTGTACTCTGTGGACCTTCAGAGTGTTGATGAAACACAGAAATTGCAACGGGATTGAATACAACAGGCACCATACGGATTTTTCTCCATGGGAGTAATGTCTCAAATTGTCTACGCTTTTATCGATTCCTGGAAGCCCAGTAGTAGTTTCCAATGCACATCTGGAGGCATTCTGTAATCTGTGGACCTTCAGAGCGTTCATGAAACACAGTAATTGCATCGGGATTGAATACAACAGGCACCATACGGACTTTTCTCTATGGGAGTAATGTCTCAAACTGTCTACAATTTGATCGATTTCTGGAAGACCAGTTGTAATTTCCGAGCCACATCTGGAGGCATTCTGTAATCTGTGGACCTTCAGAGTACTGATGAAACACAGAAAATGCATCGTGATTGAATACAACAGGCACCTGTGGACTTTTTCCATGGGAGTAATGTCTCAAACTGTCAACGCTTTGATCAATTCGTGGATGACCACTAGTAGTTTCCGAAGCACATCTGGAGGAATTGTGTAATGTGTGGACCTTCAGAGTATTGATGAAACACAGAAATTGCATCGGGATTGAATACAACAGGCACCATGCGGAATTTTCTCCACGGGAGTAATGTCTCAAACTGTCCACGCTTTGATCGATTCCTGGAAGACCAGTAGTAGTTTCACGAAGCACATCTGGAGGCATTCTGTAATCTGTGGGCCTTCAGAATGTTTATGAAACACAGAAAAATGCATCGGGATTGAATACCACAGGAACTTTCCGGACTTTTCTCCATGGGAGTAATGTTTCAAACTGTCCACGCTTTGATCGATTCCTGGAAGACCAGTAGTAGTTTCCGAAGCATATCTGGACTCATTCTGTAATCTGTGGACCGTCTGATTGTTGATGAAACACAGAAATTGCATCGGGATTGAATACATCAGGCACCATGCGAACTTTCCTCCATAGGAGTAATGTCTAAAAGTGTCTACGCTTTGTTCGATTCCTATAAGACCAGTAGTAGTTTCCGAAGCACATCTGCAGGCATACTGTAATCTGTGGACCTTCACGGTGTTGATGAAACACAGAAATTGCAACGGGATTGAATGCAACAGGCACCATACCGATTTTTCTCCATGGGAGTAATGTGTCAAACTGTCTACGCTTTGATCGATTCCTGGAACACCAGTAGTAGTTTCCGAAGAACATCTGGAGGCATCCTGTAATGTGTGTACCTTCAGAGTGTTGATGAAACACAGAAATTGCATGGGGATTGAATACAACAGGCACCATACGGAATTTTCTCCATGGGAGTAATGTTTCAAACTGTCTACACTTTTATCGACTCCTGGAAGACCAGTAGTAGTTTCCGAAGCACATCTGGAGGTATGGTGTAATGTGTGGACCTTCAGAGTATTGATGAAACACAGAAATTGCATCGGGATTGAATACAACAGGCACCATGCGGAATTTTCTCCATGGGAGTATTGTCTAAAACTGTCTACGCTTTGATCGATTCCTGGAAGTCCAGTAGTAGTTTCCGAAGCACATCTGAATTCATTCTGTAATCTGTGGACCTTCAGGGTGTTGATGAAACACAGAAATTGCAACGTGATTGATTACAACATTCACCATACGGATTTTTCTCCATGGAAGTAATGTCTCAAACTGTCTACGCTTTGAACAAATTCCTGGCAGACCAGTAGTAGTTTCCAAAGCACATCCGGAGGCATTCTGTAATCTTTGGACCTTCAGACTGTTGATGAAACACAGTACTTGCATCAGGGTTGAATACAACAGGCACCATGTGGACTTTTCTCCATGGGAGTAATGTCTCAAACTGTCTACGCTTTGATCGATTCCTGGAACACCAGTAGGAGTTTCCGAAGCACATCTGGAAGCATTCTGTAATCTGTGGACCTTCAGACGGTTGATGAAACACAGAAATTGCATCGGGATTGCATACAACATTCACCATGTGGACTTTTCTCCAGGGGCGTAATGTCTCAAACTGTCTACGCTTTGATCGTTCCCTAGGAGACAACTAGTAGTTCCCGAAGCACATCTGGAGTCATTCTTTAATCTTTGGACCTTTAGAGTGTTGATCAAATACAGAGATATCATCGGGATTGAATACAACAGGCGCCATGGGGACTTCTCTCCATGGGAGTAATATCTCAATCTGTCTACGATTTGATCGATTCCTGGAAGACGAGTAGTAGTTCCCGATGCACATCTGGAGGCATTCTGTAATCTGTGGGCCTTCAGAGTGTTGATCAAACACAGAAATTGCATCGGGGTTCAATACATCAGGCACAGAGCGGTCTTTTCTCCATGGGAGTAATGTCTCGAATTGTCTTCGCTTTGATCGATTCCTGGAAGACCAGTATTAACTCCCGAAACAGATCTGGAAACATTCTGTAATCTGTGGACCTTCAGAATGTTGATAAAACACAGAAATAGCATCGAGATTGAAAACAACAGACACCATGCGGACTTCTCTACATGGGAGTAATGTCTCAAACTGTTTACGCTATGATCGATTCCTGGAAGAACAGTAGTAGTTTCCGAAGCACATCTGGATGCATTCTGTAATCTGTTGACCCTCAGAGTGTTCATGAAACACTGAAATAGCATCGGGATTGAATACAACAGGCACCATGCGAACTTTTCTCCATCAGAATAATGTCTCAAACTGTCTACGCTTTGATCGATTCCTGGAAGACCAATAGTAGTTTCCGAAGCACATCTGAAGGCATTCTGTAATCTGTGGACCTTCAGAGTGTTCATTAAACACAGAAATTGCATCAGGATTGAATACAACAAGCACCATGCGACTTTTCTCCATGGGACTAATGTCTCAAACTGTCTACGCTTTGATCGATTCCTGGAATACCAGTAGCAGTTTAAAAAGAACATCTGGAGGCATTCTGTAATCTGCGAACTTTCAGAGTGTTCATGAAACACAAAATTTGCATCGGGATTGAATACAACAGGCAGCATGCGACCTTTTCTGCATTGGGAGTAATGTCTCAAACTCTCTACGCTTTGATCGATTCCTGGAAGACCAGTAATAGTTTCCGAAGCACTTCTGGTGGCAATATGTAATCTGTGGACCTTCAGGGTGTTGATGAAACACAGAAATTGCATCGGGGTGAATACAACAGGCACCATGCGGACTTTTCTCCATGGGAGTAATGTCTTAAACTGTGTACGATTTGATTGATTCCTGGAAGACCACTAGTAGTTTCCGAAACATATCAAAGGGCATTACTTAATGTGTGTACCTTCAGAGTGTTGATGAAACGCAGAAATTGTATCGGGATTGAATACAACAGGCTCCATGCGTAATTTTCTCCATGCGAGTAATGTCCAAAACTGTCTACACTTTGATCGATTCCTGGAAGACCAGTATTAGTATCCGAAGCTCTTCTGGAGGCATTCTGTAATCTGTCGACCTTCAGTGTGTTGATGAAACACAGATATAGCATCGGGATTGAATACAACAGGCACCATGCGGAATTTTCTCCACGGGAGTAATGTCTCAAACTGTCTTCGCTTTGATCGATTCCTGGAAAACCAGTAATAGTTTCCAAAGCATAAGTGGAGGCATTCCGTAATCTGTGGACCTTCAGAGTGTTCATGTATCACAGTAATTTCATCGGGGTTGAATACAACAGGCACAATGCCGATTTTTCTCTCTGGGAGTATTGTTTCAAACTGTCTACATTTTGATCAATGACTGGAAGACCAGTAGTAGTTTCAGAAGCACATCTGGAGGCATTCTGTAATGTGTGGACCTACAGAGTGTTCATGAAACGCAGATATTGCATCGGGATTGAATACAACAGGCACCATGAGGACTTTTCTCCATGGGAGTACTGTCTCAAATTCACTACGCTTTGATCTATTCCTGGAAGACCAGTAGCTGTTAGCGAAGTACATGTGGAGAAATTCTGTAATCTGTGGACCTTCAGAGTGTTGATGCAACACAGATATAGCATCGGGATTGAATACAACAGGCACCATGCGGAATTTTCTCCACGGGAGTAATGTCTCAAACTGTCTACGCTTTGATCGATTCCTGGAAGACCAGTAGTAGTTTCCGAAGCACATCCTGAGGCATTCTGTAGTCTGTGGACCTTCAGAGTGTCGATGAAACACAGGAATTGCATCGGGATTGAATACAACCGGCACCATGCGGACTTTTCTCCATGGGAGTCATGTCTCAAACTGTCTACGCTTTGATCGATTTCTAGAAGACCAGTAGTAGTTTCCGAAGCACATCTGGAGGAATTCTGTAATGTGTGGACCTACAGAGTGTTCATGAAACGCAGATATTGCATCGGGATTGAATACAACAGGCACCATGCGGACTTTTCTCCATGGGAGTATTGTCTCAAACTGTCTACGCTTTGATCGATTCCTGGAAGACCAGTAGCAGTTAGCGAAGTACATCTGAATTCATTCTGTAATCTGTGGACCTTCAGAGTGTTGATGAAACACAGAAATTGCATCTGGATTGAATACAACAGGCACCATGCGGACTTCTCTACATGGGAGTAATGTCTCAAACTGTCTACGCTTTGATCGATTCTTGGAGGACCAGAAGTAGTTTCCGAAGCACATCTGGAGGCATTCTGTAATCTGTGGACCTTCAGAGTGTTCATTAAACACAGAAATTGCATCGGGGTTGAACACAACAGGCACCATGCGTACTTTTCTCTATGGGAGTAATGTCTCAAACTGTCTACGCTTAGATCGATTCCTAGAAGACCAGTAGTAGTTTCCGAAGCACATCTAAGGGCATTCTGTAATCTGTGGACCTTCAGGGTGTTGATGAAACACAGAAATTGCAACGTGATTGATTACAACATTCACCATACGGATTTTTCTCCATGGAAGTAATGTCTCAAACTGTCTACGCTTTGATCAATTCCTGGAAGACCAGTAGTAGTTTCCAAAGCACATCCGGAGGCATTCTGTAATCTTTGGACCTTCAGACTGTTGATGAAACACAGAAATTGCATCAGGGTTGAATACAACAGGCTTCATTCGGAATTTTCTCCAACGGAATAATGTCTCAAACTGTCTGCGCTTTGATCGATTACTGGAAGTCCAGTAGTAGCTTCGAAGCTCATCTGAAGGCATTCTGTAATCTGTAGACCTTCAGAGTGTTGATGAAACACAGCAATTGCATCGGAATTGAATACAACAGGCACCATGCGGACTTTTCACCATGGGAGTAATGTCTCAAACTGTCTACGCTTTGATCGATTCCTGGAGGACCAGAAGTAGTTTCCGAAGCACATCTGGAGGCATTCTGTAATTTGTGGACATTCAGAGTGTTCATTAAACACACAAATTGCATCGGGGTTGAACACAACAGGGACCATGCGTACTTTTCTCTATGTGAGTAATGTCTCTAACTGTCTACGCTTTGATCGATTCCTGGAAGACCAGTAGTAGTTTCCGAAGCACATCTGAGGGCATTCTGTAATCTGTGGACCTTCAGGGTGTTGATGAAACACAGAAATTGCAACAGGATTTAATACAACAGGCACCATACGGATTTTTCTCCATGGGAGTAATGTCTCAAACTGTCTACGCTTTGATCGGTGCCTGGAAGACCAGTACCTGTTTCCGAAGCACATCTGGAGGCATTCTGTAATCTGTGGACCTATAGAATGTTGATGAAACATAGAAATTGAATCGGGATTGAATACAACAGGCACCATGTTGAGTTCTCTCCATAGGAGTAATGTCTCAAACTGTCAACGATTTGATCGATTCCTGGAAGACCAGTAAAGTTTACAAAGCACATCTGGAGGCATTCTGTAATGTGTGTACCTTCAGAGTTTTGATGAAACACAGAAGTTCCAACGGAATTGAATACAACATGCACCATACGGATTTTTCTCCATGGGAGTAATGTCTCAAACTGTCTACAATGTGATCGATTTCTGGAAGACCAGTTGTAGTAACCGAACCACATCTGGAGGCATTCTGTAATCTGTGGACCTTCAGAGTATTGACGAAGCATAGAAAATGCATCGTGATTGAATACAACAGGCACCAGTGGATTTTTTGCATGGGAGTAATGTCTCAAACTGTCATCGCTTTCATCAATTGCTGGATGACCAGTAGTAGTTTCCGAATCATATCTGAAGAGATTCTGTAATCTGTGGACCTTCAGTTAGTTGATCAAATACAGAAATTGTTCGGGTTTCAATATAAAAGGAACCATGCGGACTTTTGTTCATGGGAGTAATCTGTCAAATTGTCTACGATTTGATCGATTCCTGGAAGATCAGTAGTAGTTTCTGAAGCACATCTGGAGGAAATCTGTAGCCTGTGGACCTTCAGAGTGTTCATGAAACCCAGAAAGAGCATCAACGTTGAATACAAGAGGCACCATGTGGACATTACTCCATGGGAGTAATGTCACAAACTGTCTACGCTTTGATCGATTCCTGGAAGACCAGTAGTAGTTTCCGAAGCACATCTGGAGGCATTCTGTAGTCTGTGGACCTTCAGAGTGTTGATGAAACACAGAAATGGCATCGGGGTTGAATACAACAGGCACAATGTGGACATTTCTCCATGGGAGTAATGTCACAAACTGTCTACGCTTTGATCGATTCCTGGAAGACCTGTAGTAGGTTACGAAGCACATCGGGAGGCATTCTGTAATCTGTGGACCTTCGGAGTGTTGATGAAACACAGAAAGTGCTTCTGGATTGAATACAACAGGCACCATGCGGAATTTTCTCCATGGTAGTAATGTCTCAAACTGTCTACGCCTTGATCTATTCGCGGAAGACATGTATTAGTTTCCGAAGCATATCTGCAGGCATTCTGTAATCTGTGGACCTTCAGATTGTTGATGAAACACAGAATTTGCATCGGGATTGAATACATCTGGCACCATGTTTACTTTGCTCCATAGGACTAATGTCTCAAATTGTCTACGTTTTGATCAATTCCTGGAAGACCAGCTGTAGTTACCGAAGCACATCTGGAGGCATTCTGTACTCTGCGGACCTTCAGAGTGTTGATGAAACACAGAAATTGCATCGGAATTGAATACCACAGGCACTTTCCGGACTTTTCTCCATGGGAGTAATGTGTCAAACTGTCTACGCTTTGATCGATTCCTGGAAGACCAGTAGTAGTTTCCGAAGCACATCAGGAGGAATTGTGTAATGTGTGGACCTTCAGAGTATTGATGAAACACAGAAATTGCATCGGGATTGAATACAACAGGCACCATGCAGAATTTTCTCCACGGGAGTAATGTCTCAAACTGTCTACGCTTTAATCGATTCCTGGAAGAATAGTAGTAGTTTCCGAAGCACATCTGGAGGCATTCTGTAATCTGTGGACCTTCAGAGTGTTTATGAAACACAGAAATTGCATCGGGATTGAATACCACAGGCACTTTCCGGACTTTTCTCCATGGGAGTAATGTATCAAACTGTCCACGCTTTGATCGATTCCTGGAAGACCAGTAGTGGTTTCCGAAGCATATCTGGAGTCATTCTGTAATCTGTGGACCTTCAGATTGTTGATGAAACACAGATATTGCATCGGGATTGAATACATCAGGCACCATGCGGACTTTCCTGCACAGGAGTAATGTCTCAAAGTGTCTACGCTTTGATCGACTCCTGGAAGACCAGTAGTGGTTTCCGAAGCACATCTGCAGGCATACTGTAATCTGTGGACCTTCAGGGTTTTGATGAAACACAGAAATTGCAACGGGATTGAATGCAACAGGCACCATACGGATTTTTCTCCATGGGATTAATGTCTCAAACCGTCTACGCTTTTATCGATTCCTGGAAGACCAGTAGTAGTTTCCGAAGCGCATCTGGAGGCATTTTGTAATCTGTGTACCTTCAGAGTGCTGATGAAACACAGAAATTGCATCGGGATTTAATACACCAGGCACCTTGCGGACTTTTCTCCATGGGAGCAATGTGTCAAACTGTCTACGCTTTGATCGATTCCTGGAACACCAGTAGTAGTTTCCGAAGAACATCTGGAGGCATCCTGTAATGTGTGTACCTTCAGAGTGTTGATGAAACACAGAAATAGCATCGGGATTGAATACAACAGGCACCATACGGAATTTTCTCCATGGGAGTAATGTCTCAAACTGTCTTTATTATGATCGATTCCTGGAAGACCAGTAGTAGTTTCAAAAGCACATCTGGAGGCATTGTGTAATGTGTGGACCTTCAGAGTATTGATGAAACACAGAAATTGCATCGGGATTGAATACAATAGGCACCATGCGGACTTTTCTCCATGGGAGTAATGTCTCAACCTGTCTACGCTTTGATCGATTCCTGGAAGTCCAGTAGTAGTTTCCGAAGCACATCTGAATTCAGTCTGTAATCTGTGGACCTTCAGAGTGTTGATGAAACACAGAAATTGCATCTGGATTGAATACAACAGGCACCATGCGGACTTTTCTCCATGGGAGTAATGTCTCAACCTGTCTACGCTTTGATCGATTCCTGGAGGACCGGAAGTAGTTTCCGAAGCACATCTGGAGGCATTCTGTAATCTGTGGACCTTCAGAGTGTTCATTAAACACAGAAATTGCATCGGGGTTGAACACAACAGGCACCATGCGTACTTTTCTCTATGGGAGTAATGTCTCAACTGTCTACGCTTAGATCGATTCCTGGAAGACCAGTAGTAGTTTCCGAAGCACATCTGAGGGCATTCTGTAATCTGTGGACCTTCAGGGTGTTGATGAAACACAGAAATTGCAACGGGATTGATTGCAACAGGCACCATACGGATTTTTCTCCATTTAACTAATGCCTTAAACTGTCTACGCTTTGAACGATTCCTGGAAGACCAGTAGTAGTTCCCGATGCACATCTGGAGGCATTCTGTAAACTGTGGACCTTCAGAGCGCTCATGAAACACAGTAATTGCATCGGAATTGAATACAACAGGCACCATACTTACTTTTCTCTATGGGATTAATGTCTCAAACTGTCTACGCTTTGATCGATTCCTGGAAGACCAGTAGTAGTTTCCGTAGGACATCTGCAGGAATTGTGTAATGTGTGGACCTTCAGAGTATTGATGAAACACAGAAATTGCATCGGGATTGAATACAACAGGCACCATCCTTAATTTTCTTTACGGGAGCATTGTCTCAAACTGTCTACGCTTTGATCAATTCCTGGAAGTCCAGTATTAGATTCCGTAGCACATCTGGAGGCATTCTGTAATCTGTGGACCTTCAGAGTGTAGATGAAACACAGAAATTGCATCGGGATTGAATACAACAGGCACCATGCAGACTTTTCTCCATAGGAGTAATGTCTCAAACTGTCTACGCTTTGGTCGATTCCTGGAAGACCAGTAGTAGTTTTCAAAGCACATCTGGGGGCATTCTGTAATCTGTGGAACTTCAGTGTGTTTATGAAACACAGAAATTGCATCGGGATTGAATACCACAGGCACTTTCCGGACTTTTATCCATGGGAGTAATGTATCAAACTGTCCACGCTTTGATCGATTCCTGGAAGACCAGTAGTAGTTTCCGAAGCATATCTGGAGTCATTCTGTAATCTGTGGACCTTCAGATTGTTGATGAAACACAGAAATTGCATCGGGATTGAATACATCAGGCACCATGCGGACTTTCCTGCATAGGAGTAATGTCTCAAAGTGTCTACGCTTTGATCGATTCCTGGAAGACCAGTAGTAGTTTCCGAAGCACATCTGCAGGCATACTGTAATCTGTGGACCTTCAGGGTTTTGATGAAACACAGAAATTGCAACGGGATTGAATGCAACAGGCACCATACGGATTTTTCTCCATGGGATTAATGTCTCAAACCGTCTACGCTTTTATCGATTCCTGGAAGACCAGTAGTAGTTTCCGAAGCGCATCTGGAGCCATTTTGTAATCTGTGGACGTTCAGAGTGTTGATGAAACACAGAAATTGCATCGGGATTTAATACACCAGGCACCTTGCGGACTTTTCTCCATGGGAGCAATGTGTCAAACTGTCTACGCTTTGATCGATTCCTGGAACACCAGTAGTAGTTTCCGAAGAACATCTGGAGGCATCCTGTAATGTGTGTACCTTCAGAGTGTTGATGAAACACAGAAATTGCATCTGGATTGAATACAACAGGCACCATGCGGACTTTTCTCCATGGGAGTAATGTCTCAACCTGTCTACGCTTTGATCGATTCCTGGAGGACCGGAAGTAGTTTCCGAAGCACATCTGGAGGCATTCTGTAATCTGTGGACCTTCAGAGTGTTCATTAAACACAGAAATTGCATCGGGGTTGAACACAACTGGCACCATGCGTACTTTTCTCTATGGGAGTAATGTCTCAACAGTCTACGCTTAGATCGATTCCTGGATGACCAGTAGTAGTTTCCGAAGCACATCTGAGGGCATTCTGTAATCTGTGGACCTTCAGGGTGTTGATGAAACACAGAAATTGCTACGGGATTGATTACAACAGGCACCATACGGATTTTTCTCCATGGAAGTAATGTCTCAAACTGTCTACGCTTTGAACGATTCCTGGAAGACCAGTAGTAGTTCCCGATGCACATCTGGAGGAATTCTGTAAACTGTGGACCTTCAGAGCGTTCATGAAACACAGTAATTGCATCGGAATTGAATACAACAGGTACCATACGGACTTTTCTCTATGGGATTAATGTCTCAAACTGTCTACGCTTTGGTCGATTCCTGGAAGACCAGTAGTAGTTTCCAAAGCACATCTGGGGGCATTCTGTAATCTGTGGAACTTCAGTGTGTTTATGAAACACAGAAATTGCATCGGGATTGAATACCACAGGCACTTTCCGGACTTTTCTCCATGGGAGTAATGTCTCAAACTGTCACCGCATTGATCAATACGTGGATGACCAGTAGTAGTTTCCGTATCTGGAGACATTCTGTAATCTGTGGACCTTTAGTATGTTGATCAAATACAGAAATTGTATCGGGTTTCAAAATAACAGGCACCATGCGGTCTTTTCTGCATGGGAGTAATGTGTCAAACTGTCTACACTTTGATCGATTCCTGGAAGATCAGTAGTAGTTTCTGAAGAACATCTGGAGGCATTCTGTAATCTGTGGACCTTCAGAGTGTTGATGAGACCCAGAAAGAGCATCAACTTTGAATACAACAGGCACCATGTGGACATATCTCCATGGGAGTAATTTAAAAAAAAACCGTCTACGCTTTGATCGATTCCTGGAAGACCAGTAGTAGTTTCCGAAGCATATCTGGAGGCCTTCTGTAATCTGTGGACCTTCAGATTGTTGGTGAAACACAGAAATTGCATCGGGATTGAATACAACAGGCACCATGCGGACTTTTCTCCATGGGAGTAATGTCTCAACCTGTCTACGCTTTGATCGATTCCTGGAGGACCGGAAGTAGTTTCCGAAGCACATCTGGAGGCATTCTGTAATCTGTGGACCTTCAGAGTGTTCATTAAACACAGAAATTGCATCGGGGTTGAACACAACTGGCACCATGCGTACTTTTCTCTATGGGAGTAATGTCTCAACAGTCTACGCTTAGATCGATTCCTGGATGACCAGTAGTAGTTTCCGAAGCACATCTGAGGGCATTCTGTAATCTGTGGACCTTCAGGGTGTTGATGAAACACAGAAATTGCAACGGGATTGATTACAACAGGCACCATACTGATTTTTCTCCATGGAAGTAATGTCTCAAACTGTCTACGCTTTGAACGATTCCTGGAAGACCAGTAGTAGTTCCCGATGCACATCTGGAGGCATTCTGTAAACTGTGGACCTTCAGAGCGTTCATGAAACACAGTAATTGCATCGGAATTGAATACAACAGGTACCATACGGACTTTTCTCTATGGGATTAATGTCTCAAACTGTCTACGCTTTGGTCGATTCCTGGAAGACCAGTAGTAGTTTCCAAAGCACATCTGGGGGCATTCTGTAATCTGTGGAACTTCAGTGTGTTTATGAAACACAGAAATTGCATCGGGATTGAATACCACAGGCACTTTCCGGACTTTTCTCCATGGGAGTAATGTCTCAAACTGTCACCGCATTGATCAATACGTGGATGACCAGTAGTAGTTTCCGTATCTGGAGACATTCTGTAATCTGTGGACCTTTAGTATGTTGATCAAATACAGAAATTGTATCGGGTTTCAAAATAACAGGCACCATGCGGTCTTTTCTGCATGGGAGTAATGTGTCAAACTGTCTACGCTTTGATCGATTCCTGGAAGATCAGTAGTAGTTTCTGAAGAACATCTGGAGGCATTCTGTAATCTGTGGACCTTCAGAGTGTTGATGAAACCCAGAAAGAGCATCAACTTTGAATACAACAGGCACCATGTGGACATATCTCCATGGGAGTAATTTTAAAAAAACCGTCTACGCTTTGATCGATTCCTGGAAGACCAGTAGTAGTTTCCGAAGCATATCTGGAGGCCTTCTGTAATCTGTGGACCTTCAGATTGTTGGTGAAACACAGAAATTGCATCGGGATTGAATACAACACTCACCATGCGGACTTTTCTCCATAGGAGTAATGTCTCAAACTGTCTACGCTTTGATCAATTCCTGGAAGACCAGCAGTAGTTTCCGAAGCACATCTGAAGGCATTCTGTACTCTGTGGAACTTAATAGTGTTGATGAAACACAGAAATTGCATCGAGATTGAATACAACAGGCTCCATGTGGACTTTTCTCCATGGGAGTAATGTCTCAAAGTGTCTACGCTTTGATCGATGCCTGCAAGACCAGTACCTGTTTCCGAAGCACATCTGGAGGCGTTCTGTAATCTGTGGACATAGAGGGTGTTGATGAAACACAGAAATTGCATCGGGATTGAATACAACAGGCACCATGCTGAGTTTTTTCCATAAGAGTAATGACTCAAACTGTCTACGATTTGATCGATTCCTGGAAGACCAGGAAAGTTTCCGAAGCACATCTAAAGGCATTCTGTAATGTGTGTACCTTCAGAGTGTTGATGAAACACAGAAATTGCATCGGGATTGAATACAAGCGGCAACAAGCGGAATTTTCTCCATGGGAGTAATGTCTCAAACTGTCTACGATTTGATCGATTCCTGGAAGACCAGTAGTAGTCTCCGAATCACATCTGGAGGCATTCTGTAATGTGTGTTCCTTCAGAGTGTTTATCAAACACAGAAATTGCATCGGGATTGAATAACACAGGCACTTTCTGGACTTTTCTCCATGGGAGTAAATTTTCAAACTGTCTACGCTTTGATCGATTCCTGGAAGACCAGTAGTAGTTTTCGAAGCATATCTGGAGGAATTCTGTAATCTGTGGACCTTCAGATTGTTGATAAAACACAGAAATTGCATCGGGATTGAATACATCAGGCACCATGCGGACTTTTCTCCATAGGAGTAATGTCTCAAAGTGTCTACGCTTTGATCGATTCCTGGAAGACCAGTAGTAGTTTCCGAAGCACATCTGGAAGCCTTCTGTAATCTGTGGACCTTCAGGGTGTTGATGAAACACAGAAATTGCAACGGGATTGAATACAACAGGCACCATACGGTTTTTTCTCCATGGTAGTAATGTCTCAAACTGTCTACGCTTTGATTGATTCTTGGAAGACCAGTAGTAGTTTCCGATGCACATCTGGAGGCATTCTGTATTCTATGGACCTTCAGAGCGTTCTTGAAACACAGTAATTGCATCGGGATTGAATACAACAGGCACCATACGGACTTTTCTCTATGGGAGTAATGTCTCAAACAGTCTACAATTTGTACGATTCCTGGAAGACCAGTAGTAGTTTCCGAAGCGCATCTGGAATCATTTTGTAATCTGTGGACCTTCAGAGTGTTGATGAAACACAGAAATTGCATCGGGATTGAATACACCAGGCACCTTGCGGACTTTTCTCCATGGGAGCAATGTGTCAAACTGTCTACGCTTTGATCGATTCCTGGAACACCAGTAGTAGTTTCCGAAGAACATCTGCTGGCATCCTGTAATGTGTGTACCTTCAGAGTGTTGATGAAACACAGAAATTGCATCGGGATTGAATACAACAGATACAATGGGGACTTTTCTCCATGGGAGTAATGTATCAAACTGTCTTCGCTTTGATCGATTCCTGGAAAACCAGTAATAGTTTCCAAAGCATAACTGGAGGCATTCTGTAATCTGTGGACCTTCAGAGTGTTCATGTATCACAGTAATTGCATCGGGGTTGAATACAACAGGCACAATGCCGATTTTTCTCTCTGGGAGTATTGTTTCAAACTGCCTACATTTTGATCAATGACTGGAAGACCAGTAGTAGTTTCGGAAGCACATCTGGAGGCATTCTGTAATGTGTGGACCTACAGAGTGTTCATGAAACGCAGATATTGCATCGGGATTGAATACAACAGGCACCATGAGGACTTTTCTCCATGGGAGTACTGTCTCAAATTGTCTACGCTTTGATCTATTCCTGGAAGACCAGTAGCTGTTAGCGAAGTACATGTGGAGAAATTCTGTAATCTGTGAACCTTCAGAGTGTTGATGCAACACAGAAATAGCATCAGGATTGAATACAACAGGCACCATGCGGAATTTTCTCCATGGGAGTAATGTCTCAAACTGTCTACGCTTTGATCGATTCCTGGAAGACCAGTAGTAGTTTCCGAAGCACATCTTGAGGCATTCTGTAGTCTGTGGACCTTCAGAGTGTTGATGAAACACAGGAATTGCATCGGGATTGAATACAACAGGCACCATGCGGACTTTTCTCCATGGGAGTCATGTCTCAAACTGTCTACGCTTTGATCGATTCCTAGAAGACCAGTAGTAGTTTCCGAAGCACATCTGGAGGAATTCTGTAATGTGTGGACATTCAGAGTGTTCATGAAACGCAGATATTGCATCGGGATTGAATACAACAGGCACCATGCGAACTTTTCTCCATGGGAGTATTGTCTCAAACTGTCTACGCTTTGATCGATTCCTGGAAGACCAGTAGTAGTTTCCGAAGCACATCTGGAGGCATTCTGTAATCTGTGGACCTTCAGATTGTTGATGAAACACAGATATTGCATCGGGACTGAATACATCAGGCACCATGGGGACTTTTCTCCATGCGAGTAATGTGTCGAACTGTCAACGCTTTGATCGATTCCTGGAAAACCAGTAGTAGTTTACGAAGCACATCTGGAGGCATTCTATAATGTGTGTACCTTCAGAGTGTTGATGAAACACAGAAATTGCATCGGGATTGAATACACCAGTCACCATGCGGACTTTTCCCCATGGGAGTAATGTGTCAAACTGTCTACGCCTTGATCGATTCCTGGAAGACCAGTAGCAGTTAGCGAAGTACATGTGGAGAAATTCTGTAATCTGTGGACCTTCAGAGTGTTGATGCAACACAGAAATAGCATCGGGAATGAATACAACAGGCACCATGCGGTATTTTCTCCACGGGAGTAATGTCTCAAACTGTCTACGCTTTGATCGATTCCTGGAAGACCAGAAGTAGTTTCCGAAGAACATCTGGAGGCATCCTGTAATGTGTGTACCTTCAGAGTGTTGATGAAACACAGAAATTGCATCGGGATTGAATACAACAGGCACCATGCGGAATTTTCTCCATGGGAGTAATGTCTCAAACTGTCTACACTTTGATCGATTCCTGGAAGACCAGTAGTAGTTTCCGAAGCACATCTGGAGGAATTGTGTCATGTGTGGACCTTCAGAGTATTGATGAAACACAGAAATAGATCGGGATTGAATACAACAGGCACCATTCGGAATTTTCTCCAACGGAATAATGTCTCAAACTGTCTGCGCTTTGATCGATTCCTGGAAGTCCAGTAGTAGCTTCCGAAGCACATCTGAAGGCATTCTGTAATCTGTAGACCTTCAGAGTGTTGATGAAACACAGCAATTGCATCGGGATTGAATACAACAGGCACCATGCGGACTTTTCACCATGGGAGTAATGTCTCAAACTGTCTACGCTTTGATCGATTCCTGGAGGACCAGAAGTAGTTTACGAAGCACATCTGGAGGCATTCTGTAATTTGTGGAAATTCAGAGTGTTCATTAAACACACAAATTGCATCGGTGGTTGAACACAACAGGGACCATGCGTACTTTTCTCTATGTGAGTAATGTCTCAAACTGTCTACGCTTTGATCGATTCCTGGAAGACCAGTAGTAGTTTCCGAAGCACATCTGAGGGCATTCTGTAATCTGTGGACCTTCAGGGTGTTGATGAAACACAGAAATTGCAACAGGATTTAATACAACAGGCACCATACGGATTTTTCTCCATGGGAGTAATGTCTCAAACTGTCTACGCTTTGATCGATGCCTGGAAGACCAGTAGTAGTTTTCGAAGCACATATGGAGGCATTCTGTAATCTGTGGTCCTTCAGAGTGGTCATGAAACACAGAAATTGCAGCGGGATTGAATACAACAGGCACCATGCGGACTTTTCTCCATGGGAGTATAGTCTCAAACTGTCTACGCTTTGATCGATGCCTGGAAGACCAGAACCAGTTTCCGAAGCACATCTGGAGGCATTCTGTAATCTGTGGACCTATAGAGTGTTGATGAAAAACAGAAATTGCTTCGGGATTCAATACAACAGACATCATGCGGACTTTTCTCCTTGGGAATAATGTCTCATACTGGCTACACTTTTATCGATTCCTGGAAGACCAGTAGAAGTTTCCGAAGCACGTCTGGAGGCATTCTGTAATCTGTGGACCTTTAGTGTGTTGATGATACACAGAAATTGAATCGGGATTGAATTCATCAGGCACCATTCGGACTTTTTTCCATGGGAGTAATGTCTCAAACTGTCTACGCTTTTGATCGATTCCTGGAAGACCAGTAGTAGTTTCCGAAGCACATCTGGAGGCATTCTGTAATCTGTGGACCTTCAGAGTGTTGATGAAACACAGAAATTGCATCGGGATTGAATACAACAGGCACCATGCGGACTTATCTCCAAGGGATTAATGTCAAAACACGGTCTAGTCTTTGATCGATTCGTGGAAGACCAGTAGTAGTTTCCAAAGCACATCTGGAGGCATTCTGTAAAATGGGGACCTTAAGAGTGTTGATGAAAAACAGAAATAGCAACGGGAAGGAATACATCAACCACCATGCGGACTTTTCTCCATGAGAGTAATGTCTCAAACAGTCTACGCTTTGATCGATGCCTGGAAGACCAGTACCTGTTTCCGAAGCACATCTGGAGGCATTCTGTAATCTGTGGACCTATAGAATGTTGATGAAACATAGAAATTGAATCGGGATTGAATACACCAGGCACCATGTTGAGTTTTCTCCATAGGAGTAATGTCTCAAACTGTCAACGATTTGATCGATTCCTGGAAGACCAGTAAAGTTTACAAAGCACATCTGGAGGCATTCTGTAATGTGTGTACCTTCAGAGTTTTGATGAAACACAGAAGTTGCAACGGGATTGAATACAACATGCACCATACGGATTTTTCTCCATGGGAGTAATTACTCATACTGTCTACGCTTTTATCGATTCCTGGAAGCCCAGTAGTAGTTTCCAATGCACATCTGGAGGCATTCTGTAATCTGTGGACCTTCAGAGCGTTCATGAAACACAGTAATTGCATCGGGATTGAATACAACAGGCACTATACGGACTTTTCTCTATGGGAGTAATGTCTCAAACTGTCTACAATTTGATCGAATTCTGGAAGACCAGTTGTAGTTTCCGAGCCACATGTGGAGGCATTCTTTATTCTGTGGACCTTCAGAGTACTGATGAAACACAGAAAATGCATCGTGATTGAATACAACAGGCACCAGTGGACTTTTTCCATGGGAGTAATGTCTCAAACTGTCAACGCTTTGATCAATTCGTGGATGACCAGTAGTAGTTTCCGAAGCATATCTGAAGACATTCTGTAATCTGTGGAACTTCAGTGTGTTGATCAAACACAGAAATTGTATCGGGATTCAATACAACAGCCACAATGTGGACATTTCTCCATGGGAGTAATGTCACAAACTGTCTACGCTTTGATCGATTCCTGGAAGACCTGTAGTAGGTTACGAAGCACATCGGGAGGCATTCTGTAATCTGTGGACCTTCGGAGTGTTGATGAAACACAGAAAGTGCTTCTGGATTGACTACAACAGGCACCATGCGGAATTTTCTCCATGGTAGTAATGTCTCAAACTGTCTACGCCTTGATCTATTCGTGGAAGACATGTATTAGTTTCCGAAGCATATCTGCAGGCATTCTGTAATCCGTGGACCTTCGGATTGTTGATGAAACACAGAAATTGCATCGGGATTGAATACATCAGGCACCATGTGGACTTTTCTCCATAGGAGTAATGTCTCAAATTGTCTACGTTTTGATCAATTCCTGGAAGACCAGCTGTAGTTTCCGAAGCACTTCTGGAGGCATTGTGTACTCTGTGGACCTTGTGAGTGTTGATGAAACACAGAAATTGCATCGGTATTGCATACCACAGGCACTTTCCGGACTTTTCTCCATGGGAGTAATGTGTCAAACTGTCTACGCTTTGATCGATTCCTGGAAGACCAGTAGTAGTTTCCGAAGCACATCAGGAGGAATTGTGTAATGTGTGGACCTTCAGAGTATTGATGAAACACAGAAATTGCATCGGGATTGAATACAACAGGCACCATGCGGAATTTTCTCCACGGGAGTAATGTCTCAAACTGTCTACGCTTTGATCGATTCCTGGAAGAATAGTAGTAGTTTCCGAAGCACATCTGGAGGCATTCTGTAATCTGTGGACCTTCAGAGTGTTTATGAAACACAGAAATTGCATCGGGATTGAATACCACATGCACTTTCCGGACTTTTCTCCATGGGAGTAATGTTTCAAACTGTCCACGCTTTGATCGATTCCTGGAAGACCAGTAGTAGTTTCCGAAGCACATCTGGAGGAATTCTGTAATGTGTAGACCTACAGAGTGTTCATGAAACGCAGATATTGCATCGGGATTGAATACAACAGGCACCATGCGGACTTTTCTCCATGGGAGTATTTTCTCAAACTGTCTACGCTTTGATCGATTCCTGGAAGACCAGTAGTAGTTTCCGAAGCACATCTGGAGGCATTCTGTAATCTGTGGACCTTCAGATTGTTGATGAAACACAGATATTGCATCGGGACTGAATACATCAGGCACCATGGGGACTTTTCTCCATGCGAGTAATGTGTCGAACTGTCAACGCTTTGATCGATTCCTGGAACACCAGTAGTAGTTTCCGAAGAACATCTGGAGGCATCCTGTAATGTGTGTACCTTCAGAGTATTGATGAAACACAGAAATTGCATCGGGATTGAATACAACAGGCACCATGCGGAATTTTCTCCATGGGAGTAATGTCTAAAACTGTCTACGCTTTGATCGATTCCTGGAAGTCCAGTAGTAGTTTCCGAAGCACATCTGAATTCATTCTGTAATCTGTGGACTTTCAGAGTGTTGATGAAACACAGAAATTGCACCTGGATTGAAAACAACAGGCACCATGCGGACTTTTCTCCATGGGAGTAATGTCTCAACCTGTCTACGCTTTGATCGATTCCTGAAGGACCGGAAGTAGTTTCCGAAGCACATCTGGAGGCATTCTGTAATCTGTGGACCTTCAGAGTGTTCATTAAACACAGAAATTGCATCGGGGTTGAACACAACAGGCACCATGCGTACTTTTCTCTATGGGAGTAATGTCTCAACTGTCTACGCTTAGATCGATTCCTGGAAGACCAGTAGTAGTTTCCGAAGCACATCTGACGGCATTCTGTAATCTGTGGACCTTCAGGGTGTTGATGAAACACAGATATTGCAACAGGATTGATAACAACAGGCACCATACGGATTTTTCTCCATGGAAGTAATGTCTCAAACTGTCTACGCTTTGAACGATTCCTGGAAGACCAGTAGTAGTTTCCGATGCACATCTGGAGGCATTCTGTAAATTGTGGACCTTCAGAGCGTTCATGAAACACAGTAATTGCATCGGAATTGAATACAACAGGCACCATACGGACTTTTCTCTATGGGAATTATGTCTCTAACTGTCTACGCTTTGATCGATTCCTGGAAGACCAGTACCTGTTTCCGAAGCACATCTGGAGGCATTGTGTAATGTGTGGACCTTCAGAGTATTGATGAAACACAGAAATTGCATCGGGATTGAATACAACAGGCACCATGCTTAATTTTCTTTACGGGAGCATTGTCTCAAACTGTCTACGCTTTGATCAATTCCTCGAAGTTCAGTATTAGATTCCGTAGCACATCTGGAGGCATTCTGTAATCTGTGGACCTTCAGAGTGTAGATGAAACACAGAAATTGCATCGGGATTGAATACAACAGGCACCATGCAGAGTTTTCTCCATAGGAGTAATGTCTCAAACTGTCTACGCTTTGGTCGATTCCTGGAAGACCAGTAGTAGTTTCCAAAGCACATCAGGGAGCATTCTGTAATCTGTGGAACTTCAGTGTGTTTATGAAACACAGAAATTGCGCCGGGATTGAATACCACAGGCACTTTCCAGACTTTTCTCCATGGGAGTAATGTCCCATCTGTCACCGCATTGATCAATACGAGGATGACCAGTAGTAGTTTCCGAAGTATATCTGGAGACATTCTGTAATCTGTGGACCTTCAGTATGTTGATCAAATACAGAAATTGTATCGGGTTTCAATATAACAGGCACCATGCGGGCTTTTCTGCATGGGAGTAATGTGTCAAACTGTCTACGCTTTGATCGATTCCTGGAAGACCAGTAGTAGATTCCAAAGCACATCTGGGGGCATTCTGTAATCTGTGGAACTTCAGTGTGTTTATGAAACACAGAAATTGCATCGGGATTGAATACAACAGGCACCATGCGGACTTTTCTCCATAGGAGTAATGTCTCAAACTGTCTACGCTTTGATCGATGCCTGCAAGACCAGTACCTGTTTCCGAAGCACATCTGGAGGCATTCTGTAATCTGTGGACATAGAGGATGTTGATGAAACACAGAAATTGCAACGGGATTGAATACAACAGGCACCATGCTGAGTTTTTTCCATAAGAGTAATGACTCAAACTGTCTACGATTTGGTCGATTCCTGGAAGACCAGGAAAGTTTCCGAAGCACATCTAAAGGCATTCTGTAATGTGTGTACCTTCAGAGTGTTGATGAAACACAGAAATTGCATCGGGATTGAATACAACCGGCACCATGCGGAATTTTCTCCATGGGAGTAATGTCTCAAACTGTCTACGATTTGATCGATTCCTGGAAGACCAGTAGTAGTCTCCGAAACACAACTGGAGGCATTCTGTAATGTGTGTTCCTTCAGAGTGTTTATCAAACACAGAAATTGCATCGGGATTGAATAACACAGGCACTTTCTGGACATTTCTCCATGGGAGTAAATTTTCAAACTGTCTACGCTTTGATCGATTCCTGGAAGACCAGTAGTAGTTTTCGAAGCATATCTGGAGGAATTCTGTAATCTGTGGACCTTCAGATTGTTGATAAAACACAGAAATTGCATCGGGATTGAATACATCAGGCACCATGCGGACTTTTCTCCATAGGAGTAATGTCTCAAAGTGTCTACGCTTTGATCGATTCCTGGAAGACCAGTAGTAGTTTCCGAAGCACATCTGGAGGCCTTCTGTAATCTGTGGACCTTCAGGGTGTTGATGAAACACAGAAATTGCAACGGGATTGAATACAACAGGCACCATACGGTTTTTTCTCCATGGTAGTAATGTCTCAAACTGTCTACGCTTTGATTGATTCTTGGAAGACCAGTAGTAGTTTCCGATGCACATCTGGAGGCATTCTGTATTCTGTGGACCTTCAGAGCGTTCTTGAAACACAGTAATTGCATCGGGATTGAATACAACAGGCACCATACGGACTTTTCTCTATGGGAGTAATGTCTCAAACAGTCTACAATTTGTACGATTCCTGGAAGACCAGTAGTAGTTTCCGAAGCATATCTGGAGACATTCTGTAATCTGTGAACCTTCAGATTGTTGATGAAACACAGGAATTGCATCGGGATTGAATACAACAGGCACCATGCGGACTTTTCTCCATGGGAGTCATGTCTCAAACTGTCTACGACTTTATCGATTCCTGGAAGACCAGTAGTAGTTTCCGAAGCGCATCTGGAATCATTTTGTAATCTGTGGACCTTCAGAGTGTTGATGAAACACAGAAATTGCATCGGGATTGAATACACCAGGCACCTTGCGGACTTTTCTCCATGGGACCAATGTGTCAAACTGTCTACGCTTAGATCGATTCCTGGAACACCAGTAGTAGTTTCCGAAGAACATCTGCAGGCATCCTGTAATGTGTGTACCTTCAGAGTGTTGATGAAACACAGAAATTGCATCGGGATTGAATACAACAGACACAATGCGGACTTTTCTCCATGGGAGTAATGTGTCAAACTGTCTTCGCTTTGATCGAATCCTGGAAAACCAGTAATAGTTTCCAAAGCATAACTGGAGGCATTCTGTAATCTGTGGACCTTCACAGTGTTCATGTATCACAGTAATTGCATCGGGGTTGAATACAACAGGCACAATGCCGATTTTTCTCTCTATGAGTATTGTTTCAAACTGTCTACATTTTGATCAATGACTGGAAGACCAGTAGTAGTTTCGGAAGCACATCTGGAGGCATTCTGTAATGTGTGGACCTACAGAGTGTTCATGAAACGCAGATATTGCATCGGGATTGAATACAACAGGCACCATGAGGACTTTTCTCCATGGGAGTACTGTCTCAAATTGTCTACGCTTTGATCTATTCCTGGAAGACCAGTAGCTGTTAGCGAAGTACATGTGGAGAAATTCTGTAATCTGTGGACCTTCAGAGTGTTCATGCAACACAGAAATAGCATCAGGATTGAATACAACAGGCACCATGCGGAATGTTCTCCATGGGAGTAATGTCTCAAACTGTCTACGCTTTGATCGATTCCTGGAAGACCAGTAGTAGTTTCCGAAGCACATCTTGAGGCATTCTGTAGTCTGTGGACCTTCAGAGTGTTGATGAAACACAGAAATTGCATCGGGATTGAATACAACAGGCACCATGCGGACTTTTCTCCATGGGAGTCATGTCTCAAACTGTCTACGCTTTGATCGATTCCTAGAAGACCAATAGTAGTTTCCGAAGCACATCTGGAGGAATTCTGTATTGTGTGGACCTACAGAGTGTTCATGAAACGCAGATATTGCATCGGGATTGAATACAACAGGCACCATGCGGACTTTTCTCCATGGGAGTATTTTCTCAAACTGTCTACGCTTTGATCGATTCCTGGAACACCAGTAGTAGTTTCCGAAGCACATCTGGAGGCATTCTGTAATCTGAGGACCTTCAGGTTGTTGATGAAACACAGATATTGCATCGGGACTGAATACATCAGGCACCATGGGGACTTTTCTCCATGCGAGTAATGTGTCGAACTGTCAACGCTTTGATCGATTCCTGGAAAACCAGTAGTAGTTTCCGAAGCACATCTGGAGGCATTCTATAATGTGTGTACCTTCAGAGTGTTGATGAAACACAGAAATTGCATCGGGATTGAATACACCAGTCACCATGCGGACTTTTCTCCATGGGAGTAATGTGTCAAACTGTCTACGCCTTGATCGATTCCTGGAACACCAGTAGTAGTTTCCGAAGAACATCTGGAGGCATCCTGTAATGTGTGTACCTTCAGAGTGTTGATGAAACACAGAAATTGCATCGGGATTGAATACAACAGGCACCATGCGGACTTTTCTCCATGGGAGTCATGTCTCAAACTGTCTACGCTTTGATCGATTCCTAGAAGACAAATAGTAGTTTCCGAAGCACATCTGGAGGAATTCTGTAATGTGTGGACCTACAGAGTGTTCATGAAACGCAGATATTGCATCGGGATTGAATACAACAGGCACCATGCGGACTTTTCTCCATGGGAGAATTTTTCAAACTGTCTACGCTTTGATCGATTCCTGGAAGACCAGTAGTAGTTTCCGAAGCACATCTGGAGGCATTCTGTAATCTGTGGACCTTCAGATTGTTGATGAAACACAGATATTGCATCGGGACTGAATACATCAGGCACCATGGGGACTTTTCTCCATGCGAGTAATGTGTCGAACTGTCAACGCTTTGATCGATTCCTGGAAAACCAGTAGTAGTTTCCGAAGCACATCTGGAGGCATTCTATAATGTGTGTACCTTCAGAGTGTTGATGAAACACAGAAATTGCATCGGGATTGAATACACCAGTCACCATGCGGACTTTTCTACATGGGAGTAATGTGTCAAACTGTCTACGCCTTGATCGATTCCTGGAACACCAGTAGTAGTTTCCGAAGAACATCTGGAGGCATCCTGTAATGTGTGTACCTTCAGAGTGTTGATGAAACACAGAAATTGCATCGGGATTGAATACAACAGGCACCATGCGGAATTTTCTCCATAGGAGTAATGTCTCAAACTGTCTACGTTTTGATCGATTCCTGGAGGACCAGAAGTAGTTTCCGAAGCACATCTGGAGGCATTCTGTAATCTGTGGACCTTTAGTGTGTTGATGATACACAGAAATTGGATCGGGATTGAATTCATCAGGCACCATTCGGACTTTTTTCCATGGGAGTAATGTCTCAAACTGTCTACGCTTTTGATCGATTCCTGGAAGACCAATAGTAGTTTCCGATGCACTTCTGGAGGCATTCTGTAATCTATGGACCTTCAGAGCGTTCATGAAACACAGAAATTGCATCGGGATTGAATACAACAGGCACCATACGGATTTTTCTCCATGGGAGTAATGTCTCAAACTCTCTACGCTTTGATCGATGCCTGGAAGACCAGTAGTAGTTTTCGAAGCACATATGGAGGCAATCTGTAATCTGTGGTCCTTCAGAGTGGTCATGAAACACAGAAATTGCAGCGGGATTGAATACAACAGGCACCATGCGGACTTTTCTCCATGGGAGTATAGTCTCAAACGGTCTACGCTTTGATCGATGCCTGGAAGACCAAAACCAGTTTCGGAAGCACATCTGGAGGCATTCTGTAATCTGTGGACCTATAGAGTGTTGATGAAAAACAGAAATTGCATCGGGATTCAATACAACAGACATCACGCGGACTTTTCTCCTTGGGAATAATGTCTCAAACTGGCTACACTTTGATCGATTCCTGGAAGACCAGTAGAAGTTTCCGAAGCACGTCTGGAGGCATTCTGTAATCTGTGGACCTTTAGTGTGTTGATGATACACAGAAATTGAATCGGGATTGAATTCATCAGGCACCATTCGGACTTTTTTCCATGGGAGTAATGTCTCAAACTGTCTACGCTTTTGATCGATTCCTGGAAGACCAGTAGTAGTTTCCGAAGCACATCTGGAGGTATTCTGTAATCTGTGACCTTCAGGGTGTTGATGAAACACAGAAGTTGCAACGTGATTGAATACAACATGCACCATACGGATTATTCTCCATGGGAGTAATTTCTCATACTGTCTACGCTTTTATCGATTCCTGGAAGAGCAGTATTAGTTTCCGATGGACATCTGGAGGCATTCTGTAATCTGTGGACCTTCAGAGCGTTCATGAAACACAGTAATTGCATCGGGATTGAATTCAAAAGGCACCATACGGACTTTTCTCTATGGGAGTAACGTCTCAAACTGTCTACAATGTGATCGATTTCTGGAAGACCAGTTGTAGTTTCCGAACCACATCTGGAGGCATTCTGTAATCTGTGGACCTTCAGAGTATAGACGAAGCATAGAATATGCATCGTGATTGAATACATCAGGCACCAGTGGACTTTTTGCATGGGAGTAATGTCTCAAACTGTCAACGCTTTCATCAATTCCTGGATGACCAGTAGTAGTTTCCGAAGCATATCTGAAGACATTCTGTAATCTGTGGACCCTCAGTTTGTTGATCAAATACAGAAATTGTATCGGGTTTCAATATAAAAGGCACCATGCGGACTTTTCTTCATGGGGGTAATCTGTCAAACTGTCTACACTTTGATCGATTCCTGGAAGATCAGTAGTAGTTTCTGAAGCACATCTGGAGGAATTCTGTAGCCTGTGGACCTTCAGAGTGTTCATGAAACCCAGAAAGAGCATCAACGTTGAATACAACAGGCACCATGTGGACATTACTCCATGGGAGTAATGTCACAAACTGTCTACGCTTTGATCGATTCCTCGAAGACCAGTAGTAGTTTCCGAAGCACATCTGAAGGCATTCTGTAATCTGTGGACCTTCAGAGTGTTGATGAAACACAGAAATTGCATCGCGATTGAATACAACAGGCACCATACGGATTTTTCTCCAAGGGAGTAATGTCTCAAACTGTCTACGCTTTTATCGATTCTTGGAAGCCCAGTAGTAGTTTCCAATGCACATCTGGAGGCATTCTGTAATCTGTGGACCTTCAGAGCGTTCATGAAACACAGTAATTGAATCGGGATTGAATACAACAGGCACCATACGGACTTTTCTCTATGGGAGTAATGTCTCAAACTGTCTACAATTTGATCGATTTCTGGAAGACCAGTTGTAGTTTCCGAGCCACATCTGGAGGCATTCTGTAATCTGTGGATCTTCAGAGTACTGATGAAACACAGAAAATGCATCGTGATTGAATACAACAGGCACCAGTGGACTTTTTCCATGGGAGTAATGTCTCAAACTGTCTACGCTTTGATCGATTCCTGGAACACCAGTAGTAGTTTCCGACGAACATCTGGAGGCATCCTGTAATGTGTGTACCTTCAGAGTGTTGATGAAACACAGAAATTGCATCGGGATTGAATACAACAGGCACCATACGGAATTTTCTCCATGGGAGTAATGTCTCAAACTGTCTACACTTTGATCGATTCCTGGAAGACCAGTAGTAGTTTCCCAAGCACATCTGGAGGTATTGTGTAATGTGTGGACCTTCAGAGTATTGATGAAACACAGAAATTGCATCGGGATTGAATACAACAGGCACCATGCGGAATTTTCTCCATGGGGGTAATGTCTAAAACTGTCTACGCTTTGATCGATTCCTGGAAGTCCAGTAGTAGTTTCCGAAGCACATCTGAATTCATTCTGTAATTTGTGGACCTTCAGAGTGTTGATGAAACACAGAAATTGCATCTGCATTGAATACAACAGGCACCATGCGGACATTTCTCCATGTGAGTAATGTCTCAAACTGTCTACGCTTTGATCGATTCCTGGAGGACCGGAAGTCGTTTCCGAAGCACATCTGGAGGCATTCTGTAATCTGTGGACCTTCAGAGTGTTCATTAAACACAGAAATTGCATCGGGGTTGAACACAACAGGCACCATGCGTACTTTTCTCTATGGGAGTAATGTCTCAAACTGTCTACGCTTAGATCGATTCCTGGAAGACCTGTAGTAGTTTTCGAAGCACATCTGAGGGCATTCTGTAATCTGTGGACCTTCAGGGTGTTGATGAAACACAGAAATTGCAACGAGATTGATTACAACAGGCACCATACGGATTTTTCTACATGGAATTAATATCTCAAACTGTCTACGGTTTGAACGAATCCTGGAAGACCAGTAGTAGTTTCCGAAGCACATCTGGAGGCCTTCTGCAATCTGTGGACCTTCAGGGTGTTGATGAAACACAGAAATTGCAACGGGATTGAATACAACAAGCACCATACGGACTTTTCTCTATGGGAGTAATGTCTCAAACAGTCTACAATTTGTAAGATTCCTGGAAGACCAGTAGTAGTTTCCGAAGCATATCTGGAGTCATTCTGTAATCTGTGGACCTTCAGATTGTTGATGAAACACAGAAATTGCATCGGGATTGAATACATCAGGCACCATGCGGACTTTCCTGCATAGGAGTAATGTCTCAAAGTGTCTACGCTTTGATCGATTCCTGGAAGACCAGTAGTAGTTTCCCAAGCACATCTGGAGGTATTGTGTAATGTGTGGACCTTCAGAGTATTGATGAAACACAGAAATTGCAACGGGATTGATTGAAACAGGCATTATACGGATTTTTCTCCATGGGATTAATGTCTCAAACTGTCTACGCTTTTATCGATTCCTGGAAGAACAGTAATAGTTTCCGAAGCGCATCTAGAGGCATTTTGTAATCTGTGGACCTTCAGAGTGTTGATGAAACACAGAAATTGCATCGGGATTGAATACACAAGGCACCTTGCGGATTTTTCTCCATGGGAGCAATGTGTCAAACTGTCTACGCTTTGATCGATTCCTGGAACACCAGTAGTACTTTCCGAAGAACATCTGGAGGCATCCTGTAATGTGTGTACCTTCAGAGTGTTGATGAAACACAGAAATTGTATCGGGATTGAATACAACAGGCACCATACGGAATTTTCTCCATGGGAGTAATGTCTCAAACTGTCTACACTTTGATCGATTCCTGGAAGACCAGTAGTAGTTTCCCAAGAACATCTGGAGTTATTGTGTAATGTGTGGACCTTCAGAGTATTGATGAAACACAGAAATTGCATCGGGATTGAATACAACAGGCACCATGCGGAATTTTCTCCATGGGAATAATGTCTAAAATTGTCTACGCTTTGATCGATTCCTGGAAGTCCAGTAGTAGTTTCCGAAGCACATCTGAATTCATTCTGTAATGTGTGGACCTTCAGGGTGTTGATGAAACACAGAAATTACAACGGGATTGATTACAACAGGCACCATACGGATTTTTCTCCATGGAAGTAATGTCTCAAACTGTCTACGCTTTGAACTATTCCTGGAAGACCAGTAGTAGTTCCCGATGTACATCTGGAGGCATTCTGTAATCTGTGGACCTTCAGAGCGTTCATGAAACACAGTAATTGCATCGGAATTGAATACAACAGGCACCATACGGACTTTTCTCTATGGGATTAATGTCTCAAACTGTCTACGCTTTGATCGATTCCTGGAAGACCAGTAGTAGTTTCCGAAGGACATCTGGAGGAATTGTGTAATGTGTGGACCTTCAGAGTATTGATGAAACACAGAAATTGCATCGGGATTGAATACAACAGGCACCATGCGGAATTTTCTTTGCGGGAGCAATGTCTCAAACTGTCTACGCTTTGATCAATTCCTGGAAGTCCAGTATTAGTTTCCGTAGCACATCTGGAGGCATTCTGTAATCTGTGGACCTTCAGAGCGTTCTTGAAACACAGTAATTGCATCGGGATTGAATACAACAGGCACCATGCGGAATTTTCTCCAAGGGAGTAATGTGTAAAACTGTCTACGCTTTGATCGATTCCTGGAAGTCCAGTAGTAGTTTCCGAAGCACATCTGAATTCATTCTGTAATCTGTGGACCTTCAGAGTGTTGATGAAACACAGAAATTGCATCTGGATTGAATTCAACAGGCACCATGTGGACTTTTCTCCATGGGAGTAATGTCTCAAACTTTCTACGCTTTGATCGATTCCTGGAAGACCAGTAGTAGTTTCCGTAGCACATCTGGAGGCATTCTGTAATCTGTGGACCTTCAGAGTGTAGATGAAACACAGAAATTGCATCGGGATTGAATACAACAGGCACCATGCAGACTTTTCTGCATGGGAGTAATGTCTCAAACTGTCTACGCTTTGATCGATTCCTGGAAGACCAGTAGTAGTTTCCGAAGCACATCTGGAGGCATTCTGTAATCTGTGGACATAGAGGGTGTTGATGAAACACAGAAATTGCATCGGGATTGAATACAACATTCACAATGCTGAGTTTTTTCCATAAGAGTAATGCCTCAAACTGTCTACGATTTGATCGATTCCTGGAAGACCAGGAAAGTTTCCGAAGCACATCTAAAGGCATTCTGTAATGTGTGTACCTTCAGAGTGTTGATGAAACACAGAAATTGCATCGGGATTGAATACACCCGGAACCATGCGGAATTTTCTCCATGGGAGTAATGTCTCAAACTGTCTACGCTTTGATCGATTCCTGGAAGACCAGTAGTAGTCTCCGAATCACATCTGGAGGCATTCTGTAATGTGTGATCCTTCAGAGTGTTTATGAAACACAGAAATTGCATCGGGATTGAATACCACAGGCACTTTCCGGACTTTTCTCCATGGGAGTAAATTTTCAAACTGTCTACGCTTTGATCGATTCCTGGAAGACCAGTAGTAGTTTTCGAAGCAAATCTGGAGGAATTCTGTAATCTGTGGACCTTCAGATTGTTGATAAAACACAGAAATTGCAACGGAATTGAATACAACAGGCACCATACGGTTTTTTCTCCATGGTAGTAATGTCTCAAACTGTCTACGCTTTGATTGATTCTTGGAAGACCAGTAGTAGTTTCCGATGCTCATCTGGAGGCATTCTGTAATCTGTGGACCTTCAAAGCGTTCTTGAAACACAGTAATTGCATCGGGATTGAATACAACAGGCACCATACGGACTTTTCTCTATGGGAGTAATGTCTCAAACAGTCTACAATTTGTACGATTCCTGGAAGACCAGTAGTAGTTTCCGAAGCATATCTGGAGTCATTCTGTAATCTTTGGACCTTCAGATTGTTGATGAAACACAGATATTGCATCGGGATTGAATACATCAGGCACCATGCGGACTTCCCTGCATAGGAGTAATGTCTCAAAGTGTCTACGCTTTGATCGATTCCTGGAAGACCAGTAGTAGTTTCCGAAGCACATCTGCAGGCATACTGTAATCTGTGGACCTTCAGGGTGTTGATGAAACACAGAAATTGCAACGGGGTTGAATGCAACATGCACCATACGGATTTTTCTCCATGGGATTAATGTCTAAAACTGTCTACGCTTTGATCGATTCCTGGAAGTCCAGTAGTAGTTTCCGAAGCACATCTGAATTCATTCTGTATTCTGTGGACATTCAGAGGGTTGATGAAACACAGAAATTGCATCGGGATTGAATACAACAGGCACCATGCGGAATTTTCTTTGCGGGAGCAATGTCTCAAACTGTCTACGCTTTGATCAATTCCTGGAAGTCCAGTATTAGTTTCCGTAGCACATCTGGAGGCATTCTGTAATCTGTGGACCTTCAGAGTGTAGATGAAACACAGAAATTGCATCGGGATTGAATACAACAGGCACCATGCAGACTATTCTGCATGGGAGTAATGTCTCAAACTGTCTACGCTTTGATCGATTCCTGGAAGACCAGTAGTAGTTTCCGAAGCA
The DNA here is from genome assembly GCF_023897955.1 of Schistocerca gregaria. Classification (NCBI taxonomy): domain Eukaryota; kingdom Metazoa; phylum Arthropoda; class Insecta; order Orthoptera; family Acrididae; genus Schistocerca; species Schistocerca gregaria. The sequence continues at coordinate 72,134 of NW_026062031.1, read as the reverse complement.
CATCTGGAGGCATTCTGTAATCTGTGGAACTTCAGAGTGTTTATGAAACACAGAAATTGCATCGGGATTGAATACCACAGGCACTTTCCGGACTTTTCTCCATGGGAGTAATGTCTCAAACTGTCAACGCATTGATCAATACGTGGATGACGAGTAGTAATTTCCGAAGCATATCTGGAGACATTCTGTATTCTGTGGACCTTCAGTATGTTGATCAAATACAGAAATTGTATCGGGTTTCAATATAACAGGCACCATGCGGTCTTTTCTGCATGGGAGTAATGTGTCAAACTGTCTACGCTTTGATCGATTCCTGGAAGATCAGTAGTAGTTTCTGAAGAACATCTGGAGGCATTCTGTAATCTGTGGACCTTCAGAGTGTTGATGAAACCCAGAAAGAGCAACAATTTTGAATACAACAGGCACCATGTGGACATTTCTCCATGGGAGTAATGTTACAAACTGTCTACGCTTTGATCGATTCCAGGAAGACCAGCAGTAGTTTCCGAAGCATATCTGGAGGCATTCTGTAATCTGTGGACCTTCAGATTGTTGGTGAAACACAAAAATTGCATCGGGATTGAATACAACAGGCACCATGCGGACTTTTCTCCATAGGAGTAATGTCTCAATCTGTCTACGCTTTGATCTATTCCTGGAAGACCAGCAGTAGTTTCCGAAGCACATCTGGAGGCATTCTGTACTCTATGGAACTTAATAGTGTTCATGAAACACAGAAATTGCATCGAGATTGAATACAACAGGCTCCATGCGGACTTTTCTCCATGGGAGTAATGTCTCAAACTGTCTACGCTTTGATCGATGCCTGCAAGACTAGTACCTGTTTCCGAAGCACATCTGGAGGCATTCTGTAATCTGTGGACATAGAGGGTGTTGATGAAACACAGAAATTGCATCGGGATTGAATACAACAGGCACCATGCTGAGTTTTTTCCATAAGAGTAATGACTCAAACTGTCTACTATTTGATCGATTCCTGGAAAACCAGGAAAGTTTCCGAAGCACATCTAAAGGCATTCTGTAATGTGTGTACCTTCAGAGTGTTGATGAAACACAGAAATTGCATCGGGATTGAATACAACCGGCACCATGCGGAATTTGCTCCATGGGAGTAATGTCTCAAACTGTCTACGCTTTGATCGATTCCTGGAAGACCAGTAGTAGTCTCCGAATTACATCAGGAGGCATTCTGTAATGTGTGTTCCTTCAGAGTGTTTATCAAACACAGAAATTGCATCGGGATTGAATACCACAGGCACTTTCCGGACTTTTCTCCATGGGAGTAAATTATCAAACTGTCTACGCTTTGATCGATTCCTGGAAGACCAGTAGTAGTTTCAGAAGCATATCTGGAGGAATTCTGTAATCTGTGGACCTTCAGATTGTTGATAAAACACAGAAATTGCATCGGGATTGAATACATCAGGCACCGTGCGGACTTTTCTCCATAGGAATAATGTCTCAAAGTGTCTACGCATTGATCGATTCCTGGAAGACCAGTAGTAGTTTCCGAAGCACATCTGGAGGCCTTCTGTAATCTGTGGACCTTCAGGGTGTTGATGAAACACAGAAATTGCAACGGGATTGAATACAACAGGCACCATACGGTTTTTTCTCCTTGGTAGTAATGTCTCAAACTGTCTACGCTTTGATTGATTCTTGGAAGACCAGTAGTAGTTTCCGAAGCACATCTGGAGGCATTCTGTAATCTGTTTACCTTCAGAGCGTTCTTGAAACACAGTAATTGCATCGGGATTGAATACAACAGGCACCATACGGACTTTATGGGAGTAATGTCTCAAACAGTCTACAATTTGTACGATTCCTGGAAGACCAGTAGTAGTTTCCGAAGCATATCTGGAGTCATTCTGTAATCTGTGGACCTTCAGGGTGTTGAAGAAACACTGTAATTGCTACGGGATTGAATACAACAGGCACTATACGGTTTTATCTCCATGGTAGTAATGTCTCAAACTGTCTACGCTTTGATAGATTCCTGGAACACCAGTAGTAGTTTCCAAAGAACATCTGGAGGCATCCTGTAATGTGTGTACCTTCAGAGTGTTGATGAAACACAGGAATTGCATCGGGATTGAATACAACAGGCACCATACGGAATTTTCTCCATGGGAGTAATGTCTCAAACTGTCTACGCTTTGAACGATTCCTGGAAGACCAGTAGTAGTTCCCGATGCACATCTGGAGGCATTCTGTAAACTGTGGACCTTCAGAGCGTTCATGAAACACAGGAATTTGCATCGGAATTGAATACAACAGGCACCATACGGACTTTTCTCTATGGGATTAATGTCTCAAACTGTCTACGCTTTGATCGATTCCTGGAAGACCAGTAGTAGTTTCCGAAGCACATCTGGAGGAATTGTGTAATGTGTGGACCTTCAGAGTATTGATGAAACACAGAAATTGCATCGGGATTGAATACAACAGGCACCATGCGGAATTTTCTTTGCAGGAGCAATGTCTCAAACTGTCGACGCTTTGATCAATTCCTGGAAGTCCAGTATTAGTTTCCGTAGCACATCTTGATTCATTCTGTAATCTGTGGACCTTTAGTGTGTTGATGAAACACAGAAATTGCATCGGGATTGAATATAACAGGCACCATTCGGACTTTTTCTATGGGAGTAATGTCTCAAATTGTCTACGCTTTTGATCGATTGCTGGAAGACCAGTAGTCGTTTCCGAAGCACACCTGGAGGCATTCTGTAATGAGTGTACCTTCAGAGTGTTGATGAAACACAGAAATTTCATCGAGATTGAATACAACAGCCACCATGCGTACTTTTCTCCATGGGAGTGAGGTGAAAAACTGTCTACACTTTGATCGATTCCTGGAAGACCAGTAATAGTTTCCGAAGCACATCTGGAGGCATTCTGTAATGTGTGTACTTTCGGAGTGTTGATGAAACACAGAAAATGCATCGGGATTGAATACAACAGGCACCATGCGGAATTTTCTCCATGGGTGTAGTGTTTCAAACTGTCTAGGCTTTGATCGATACCTGTAAGACCAGTAGTAGTTTCCGAAGCACATCTGGAGGCATTCTGTACTCTGTGGACCTTCAGAGTGTTGATGAAACACAGAAATTGCATCGGGATTGAATACAACAGGCACCATGCGGACTTTTCTCCATGGGAGTAATGTCTCAAACTGTCTATGCTTTGATCGATGCCTGGAAGACCAGTACCAGTTTCCGAAGCACATCTGGAGGCATTCTGTATTTTTTGGACCTATAGAGTGTTGATGAAACACAGAAAATGCATCGGGATTGAATACAACAGGCAACATTCTGAGTTTTCTCTGTAGGAGTAATGTCCCAAACTGTCTACGATTTGATCGATTCCAGGATACCAGTAGTAGTTTCCAAAGAACATCTGAAGGCATTCTGTAATCTGTGGACCTTCAGAGTATTTATTAAACACAGAAATTACATCGGGATTGAATACCACAGGCACTTTCCGGACTTTTCTCCATGGGAGTAATGTGTCAAACTGTCTACGATTTGATCGATTCCTGGAAGACCAGTAGTAGTTTCCGAAGCACATCTGGAGGCATTCTGTACTGTGTGTACTTTCGGAGTGTTGATGAAACACAGAAAATGCATCGGGATTGAATACAACAGGCACCATGAGGACTTTTCTCCATGGGAGTATTGTCACAAACTGTCTACGCTTTGATCGATGCCTGGAAGACCAGTACCAGTTTCCGAAGCACATCTGGAGGCATTCTGTAATCTGTGGACCTATAGAGTGTTGATGAAACACAAAAATTGCATCGGAATTGAATACAACAGACACCATGCGGACTTTTCTCCTTGGGAGTAATGTCTCAAACTGTCTACACTTTGATCGATTAATGGAAGACCAGTAGTAGTTTCCGAAGCACATCTGGAGGCATTCTGTACTCTGTGGACTTTCAGAGTGTTGATGAAACACAGAAATTACATCGGGATTGAATACCACAGACACTTTCCGGACTTTTCTCCATGGGAGTAATGTTTCAAACTGTCTACGCTTTGATCGATGCCTGGAAGACCAGTACCAGTTTCCGAAGCACATCTGGAGGCATTCTGTAATCTGTGGAAATTCAGATTGTTGATGAAGCACAGAAATTGCATCGGGATTGAATACATCAGCCACCATGCGGACTTTTCTCCATAGGAGTAATGCCTCAAACTGTCTACGCTTTGATCAAATCCTGGAAGACCAGTAGTAGTTTCCGAAGCACATCTGGAGGCATTCTGTAATCTGTGGACCTTCAGAGTGTTCATGAAACACAGAAATTGCATCGGGATTGAATACAACAGGCACCATGCGGACTTTTCTCCATGGGAGTATTGTCACAAACTGTCTACGCTTTGATCGATGCCTGGAAGACCAGTACAAGTTTCCGAAGCACATCTGGAGGCATTCTGTAATCTGTGGACCTATAGAGTGTTATGAAACACAAAAATTGCATCGGAATTGAATACAACAGACACCATGCGGACTTTTCTTCTTGGGAGTAATGTCTCAAACTGTCTACACTTTGATCGATTAATGGAAGACCAGTAGTAGTTTCAGAAGCACATCTGGAGGCATTCTGTAATCTGTGGACCTTTAGTGTGTTGATGAAATACAGAAATTGCTTCGGGATTGATTACAACAGGCACCATTTTTAATTCTCTAAATGGGAGTAATTTCTCAAACTGTCTACGCTTTTGATCGATTCCTGGAAGACCTGTAGTAGGTTCCGAAGCACATCTGGAGGCATTCTGTAATGTGTGTACCTTCAGAGTGTTGATGAAACACAGAAATTGCATCGGGATTGAATACAACAGGCACTTTCCGGACTTTTCTCCATGGCAGTAATGTCTCAAACTGTCTACGCTTCGATAGATTCCTGGAAGACCAGTAGTAGTTTCCGAAGCACATCTGGAGGCATTCGGTAATGTGTGTACCTTCAGAGTGTTGATGAAACACAGAAATTTTAATCGGGATTGAATACACCAGACACCATGCGGAACTTTCTCCATGGGAGGAATGTCTCAAACTGTCTACGCTTTGATCGATTTCTGGAAGACCAGTACTAGTTTCCGAAGCACAGCTGGAGGCATTCTGTAATCTGTGGACCTTCAGAGTGTTCATGAAGCACAGAAATTGCATCGGGATTGAATACCACAGGCATTTTCCGGACTTTTCTCCATGTTAGTAATGTTTCAAGCTGTCTACGCTTTGATCAACACCTGGAAGAAAAGTAGTAGTTTCCGAAGCACATCTGGAGGTATTCTTTAAACTGTGTACCTTCAGGGTGTTGATGAAATACAGAAATTGTAACGGTATTGAATACAACAGGCACCATACGGATTTATCGTTATGGGAGTAATGTCTTAAGCTGTCTACGCTTTGATCGATTCCTGGAAGACCAGTAGTAGTTTCCCAAGCACATCTGCAGGCATTCTGTAATATGTGGACCTTCAGAGCGTTCATGAAGCACAGAAATTGCATCGGGATTGAATACCACAGTCACTTTCCGGACTTTTCTCCATGGGAGTAATGTGTCAAACTGTCTACGCTTTGATCGATTCCTGGAAGACCAGTAGTAGTTTCCGAAGCACATCTGGATGCATTCTGTAATGTATGTACTTTCGGAGTGTTGATGAAACACAGAAATTGCATCGTGATTGAACACAACGGCACCATGCGGACTTTTCTCCAAGGCAGTAATGTCTCAAACTGTGTACGCTTTGATCGATTCCCGGAAGACCAGTAGTAGTTTCTGAAGAACATCTGGAGGCATTCTGTAATGTATGTACTTTCGGAGTGTTGATGAAACACAGAAAATTCATCGGTATTGAATTCAACAGACACCATGCGGATTTTTCTCCAAGGGAGTAATGTCTGAAACTGTCTACGCTTTGATCGATTCCTGGAAGACCAGTAGCAGTTTCCGAAGCACATCTGGAGGCATTCTGTAATGTGTGTACTTTCGGAGTATTGATGAAACACAGAAAATGCATCGGGATTGAAAACAACAGGCCCCATGCGGAATTTTCTCCATGGGAGTAATGTTTCAAACTGTCAACAATTTGATCGATACCTGGAAGACCAGTAATAGTTTCCGAATCATATCTGGAGGCATTCTGTAATCTGTGGACCTTCAGATTGTTGGTGAAGCACAGAAATTGCATCGGGATTGAATACATCAGCCACCATACGGACTTTTCTCCATTGGAGTAATGCCTCAAACTGTCTACGCTTCGATCAATTCCTGGAAAACCTGTAGTAGTTTCCGAAACACATCTGGTCGCATTCTGTAATCTGTGGACCTTCAGAGTGTTCATGAAACACAGAAATTGGATCGGGATTGAATACAACATTCACCATGCGGACTTTTCTCCATGGGAGTATAGTCTCAAACTGTCTACGCTTTGATCGATGCCTGGAAGACCAGTAATAGGTTCCGAAGCACATCTGAAGGCATTCTGTAATCTGTGGAAATTCATATTGTTGATGAAGCACAGAAATTGCATCGGGATTGAATACCACAGGCACTTTCCGGACTTTTCTCCATGGGAGTAATGTGTCAAACTGTCTACGATTTGATCGATTCCTGGAAGACCAGTAGTAGTTTCCGAAGCACATCTGGAGGCATTCTGTACTGTGTGTACTTTCGGAGTGTTGATGAAACACAGAAAATGCATCGGGATTGAATACAACAGGCACCATGCGGACTTTTCTCCATGGGAGTAGTATTTCAAACTGTCTAGGCTTTGATCGATACCTGTAAGACCAGTAGTAGTTTCCGAAGCACATCTGGAGGCATTCTGTACTCTGTGGACCTTCAGAGTGTTGATGAAACACAGAAATTGCATCGGGATTGAATACAACAGGCACCATGCGGACGTTTCTCCATGGGAGTAATGTCTCAAACTGTCTATGCTTTGATCGATGCCTGGAAGACCAGTACCAGTTTCCGAAGCACATCTGGAGGCATTCTGTATTTTTTGGACCTATAGAGTGTTGATGAAACACAGAAATTGCATCGGGATTGAATACAACAGGCAACATTCTGAGTTTTCTCTGTAGGAGTAATGTCCCAAACTGTCTACGATTTGATCGATTCCAGGATACCAGTAGTAGTTTCCAAAGCACATCTGAAGGCATTCTGTAATCTGTGGCAATTCAGATTGTTGATGAAGCACAGAAATTGCATCGGGATTGAATACCACAGGCACTTTCCGGACTTTTCTCCATGGGAGTAATGTGTCAAACTGTCTACGATTTGATCGATTCCTGGAAGACCAGTAGTAGTTTCCGAAGCACATCTGGAGGCATTCTGTACTGTGTGTACTTTCGGAGTGTTGATGAAACACAGAAAATGCATCGGGATTGAATACAACAGGCACCATGCGGACTTTTCTCCATGGGAGTATTGTCACAAACTGTCTACGCTTTGATCGATGCCTGGAAGACCAGTACCAGTTTCCGAAGCACATCTGGAGGCATTCTGTAATCTGTGGACCTATAGAGTGTTGATGAAACACAAAAATTGCATCGGAATTGAATACAACAGACACCATGCGGACTTTTCTCCTTGGGAGTAATGTCTCAAACTGTCTACACTTTGATCGATTAATGGAAGACCAGTAGTAGTTTCCGAAGCACATCTGGAGGCATTCTGTACTCTGTGGACCTTCAGAGTGTTGATGAAACACAGAAATTACATCGGGATTGAATACCACATTCACTTTCCGGACTTTTCTCCATGGGAGTAATGTTTCAAGCTGTCTACGCTTTGATCGATGCCTGGAAGACCAGTACCAGTTTCCGAAGCACATCTGGAGGCATTCTGTAATCTGTGGAAATTCAGATTGTTGATGAAGCACAGAAATTGCATCGGGATTGAATACATCAGCCACCATGCGGACTTTTCTCCATAGGAGTAATGCCTCAATCTGTCTACGCTTTGATCAAATCCTGGAAGACCAGTAGTAGTTTCCGAAGCACATCTGGAGGCATTCTGTAATCTGTGGACCTTCAGAGTGTTCATGAAACACAGAAATTGCATCGGGATTGAATACAACAGGCACCATGCGGACTTTTCTCCATGGGAGTATTGTCACAAACTGTCTACGCTTTGATCGATGCCTGGAAGACCAGTACCAGTTTCCGAAGCACATCTGGAGGCATTCTGTAATCTGTGGACCTTTAGTGTGTTGATGAAATACAGAAATTGCTTCGGGATTGATTACAACAGGCACCATTCGGAATTCTCTAAATGGGAGTAATTTCTCAAACTGTCTACGCTTTTGATCGATTCCTGGAAGACCAGTAGTAGTTTCCGAAGCACATCTGGAGGCATTCTGTAATGTGTGTACCTTCAGAGTGTTGATGAAACACAGGAATTTCATCGCGATTGAATAAAACAGGCGCCATGCGGAATTTTCTCCTTGTGAGTAATGTGCAAAACTTTCTACATTTTGATCGATTCCTGAAAGACCAGTAGTAGTTTCCTAAGCTCATCTGGAGGCATTCTGTAATCTGTCGACCTTCAGAGCGTTCATGAAGCACAGAAATTGCATCGGGATTGAATACCACAGTCACTTTCCGGACTTTTCTCCATGGGAGTAATGTGTCAAACTGTCTACGCTTTGATCGATTCCTGGAAGACCAGTAGTAGTTTCCGAAGCACATCTGGATGCATTCTGTAATGTATGTACTTTCGGAGTGTTGATGAAACACAGAAATTGCATCGTGACTGAACACAACGGCACCATGCGGACTTTTCTCCATGGCAGTAATGTCTCAAACTGTGTACGCTTTGATCGATTCCCGGAAGACCAGTAGTAGTTTCCGAAGCACATCTGGAGGCATTCTGTAATCTGTGGACCTTCAGAGTGTTTATGAAACACAGAAATTGCATCGGGATTGAATACCACAGTCACTTTCCGGACTTTTCTCCATGGGAGTAATGTTTCAGAGCTGTCTACGCTTTGATCGATACCTGGAAACCAGTAGTAGTTTCCGAAGCATATCTGGAGGCATTCTGTAATCTGTGGAATTTCAGATTGTTGATGAAACACAGAAATTGCATCGAGATTGAATACATCTGCCACCATGCGGAGTTTTCTCCATAGGAGTAATGTATCAAACTGTCTACGCTTTGATCAATTCCTGGAAGACCAGTAGTAGTTTCCGCAGCACATCTGGAGGCATTCTGTAATCTTTGGACCGTCAGAGTGTTCATGAAACACCGAAATTGCATCGTGATGGAATACCACATGCAATTTCCGGACTTTTCTCCATGGGAGTAATGTGTCAAACTGTCTACGCTTTGATCGATTCCTGGAAGACCAGTAGTAGTTTCCGAAGCACATCTGGAGGCATTCTGTAATGTATGTACTTTCGGAGTGTTGATGAAACACAGAAAATTCATCGGTATTGAATTCAACAGACACCATGCGGATTTTTCTCCATGGGAGTAATGTCTGAAACTGTCTACGCTTTGATCGATTCCTGGACGACCAGTAGCAGTTTCCGAAGCACATCTGGAGGCATTCTGTAATGTGTGTACTTTCGGAGTATTGATGAAACACAGAAAATGCATCGGGATTGAATACAACAGGCCCCATGCGGAATTTTCTCCATGGGAGTAATGTTTCAAACTGTCAACACTTTGATCGATACCTGGTAGACCAGTAATAGTTTCCGAATCATATCTGGAGGCATTCTGTAATCTGTGGACCTTCAGATTGTTGGTGAAGCACAGAAATTGCATCGGGATTGAATACATCAGCCACCATGCGGACTTTTCTCCATTGGAGTAACGCCTCGAACTGTCTACGCTTTGATCAATTCCTGGAAAACCTGTAGTAGTTTCCGAAACACATCTGGACGCATTCTGTAATCTGTGGACCTTCAGAGTGTTCATGAAACACAGATATTGGATTGGGATTGAATACAACAGGCACCATGCGGACTTCTCTCCATGGGAGTATAGTCTCAAACTGTCAACGCTTTGATCGATGCCTGGAAGACCAGTACCAGTTTCCGAAGCACATCTGGAGGCATTCTGTAGTCTGTGGACCTATAGAGTGTTGATGAAACACAGAAATTGCATCGGGATTGAATACAACAGACACTATGCGGACTTTTCTCCTTGGGAGTAATGTCTCAAACTGTCTACACTTTGATCGATTAATGGAAGACTGGTAGTAGTTTCAGAAGCACATCTGGAGGCATTCTGGAAACTGCTGACCTTTAGTGTGTTGATGAAACACAGAAATTGCATCGGTATTGAATACAACAGGCACCATTCAGACTTTTCTCCATGGGAGTAATGTCTCAAAGTGTCTACGCTTTTGATCGATTCCTGGAAGACCAGTAGTAGTTTCGGAAGCACATCCGGAGGCATTCTGTAATGTGTGTACCTTCAGAGTGTTGATGAAAGACAGAAATTTCATCGGGATTGAATTCAACAGGCACCATGCGGAATTTTCTCCATGGGAGTAATGTGCAAAACTGTCTACATTGTGATCAAATCCTGAAAGACTAGTAGCAGTTTCTGAAGCTTATCTGGAGGCATTCTGTAATCTGTCGACCTTCAGTGTGTTGATGAAACACAGAAATTGCATCGGGATTGAATACATCAGGCACCATGCGTACTTGTCTCCATGGCAGTAATGTCTCAAACTGTCTACGCTTTCATAGATTCCTGGAAGACCAGTAGTAGTTTCCGAAGCACATCTGGAGGCATTCTGTAATGTGTGTACCCTCAGAGTGTTGATGAAACACAGAAATTTCATCGGGATTGAATACAACTGGCACCATGCGGTCTTTTCTCCATGGGAGGAATGTCTCAAACTGTCTACGCTTTGATCGATTCCTGGAAGACCAGTAGTAGTTTCCGAAGCACATCTGGAGGCATTATGTAATCAATGGACTTTCAGAGTGTTCATGAAACACAGAGATTGCATCAAGATTGTATACCACAGGCACTTTCCGGACTTTCCTCCATGGGTGTAATATCTCAAACTGTGTACTGTTTGATCGATTCCTGGGAGACCTGTAGTAGATTCCGAAGAACAACTATGGGCATTCTGTAATCTGTGGACCTTTGGAGTGTTGATGAAACACAGAAATTGCATCGGGATTGAATACACCTTGCACCATGCGCACTTTTCTCCATGGGGCTAATGTCTCAAACTCTCTACGTTTTGATCGATTCCTGGGAGACCAGTAGTACTTTCCGAAGTACATCTGGAGGCATTCTGTAATCTGTGGACCTTGAGAGTGTTGATGAAACACAGAAATTGCATCGGGATTGGATACAACAGGCAACATGCGGACCTTTCTCCATGACAGTATTGTCTAAAACTGTCTACGCGTGTTTGATTCCTGCAAGAGCAGTAGTAGTTTAGAAAGCACATCTGGAAGCATTCTGTAATCTGTGGACCTACAGATGTTCATGAAACACAGAAATAGCAACGAGAATGAATACAAAAGGCACCATGCAGACTTTTCACCATGGGAGTAATGTCTCAAAGTGTCTACGCTTTGATCGATTCCTGGAAAACCAGTAGTAGTTTCCGAATTACATCTGGTGGCATTCTATAATCTGTCGACATTCAGAGTCTTGATGAGACACAGAAATTGCATCGGGTTAGAATACAACAGGCAACATGCGGACTTTTCTCCATGGGTGTAATATCTCAAACTGTGTACTGTTTGATCGATTCCTGGGAGACCTGTAGTAGATTCCGAAGAACAACTATGGGCATTCTGTAATCTGTGGACCTTTGGAGTGTTGATGAAACACAGAAATTGCATCGGGATTGAATACAACTTGCACCATGCGCACTTTTCTCCATGGGGCTAATGTCTCAAACTCTCTACGATTTGATCGATTCCTGGGAGACCAGTAGTACTTTCCGAAGTACATCTGGAGGCATTCTGTAATCTGTGGACCTTGAGAGTGTTGATGAAACACAGAAATTTCATCGGGATTGATTACAACAGGCACCATGCGGACTTCTCTCCATGGGAGTAATGTCTCAAACTGTCTACGCTTTGATCGATTATTGGAAGACCAGCAGTAGTTTCCGAAACACATCTGGAGGTATTCTGTAATCTGTGGACATTCAGAGTGTTGATGAAACCTAGAAAGAGCATCAAGGTTGAATACAACAGGCACCATGCGCACTTTTCTCCATGGCAGTAATGTCTCAAACTGTCTACGAATTTATCGAATCGTGGAAGACCAGTAGTAGTTTCCGAAGCACATCTGGAGGCATTCTGTAATCTGTGGACCTTCAGAGTGTTGATAAAAAACAGAAATTGCATCGGGATTGAATACAACAGGCACCATGCGGACTTTTCTCGATGGGAGTAAAGTCTCAAACTGTCTACGCTTTGATCGATGCCTGGACGACCAGTACCAGTTTCCGAAGCACATCTGGAGGCATTCTATAATTTGTGGACTTATAGAGTGTTGATGAAACACAGAAATTGCATCGGGATTTATTACAACAGGCACCATGCTGAGTTTTCTCCATAGGAGGAATGTCCCAAACTGTCTACGATTTGATCGATTCCAGGATACCAGTAGTAGTTTCCAAAGCACATCTGAAGGCATTCTGTAATCTGTGGACCTTCAGAGTGTTTATGAAACACAGAAATTGCATCGGGATTGAATACAACAGTCACCATGCAGACTTTTCACCATAGGAGTAAAGTCTCAAACTATCTACGCTGTGATCAAGTCCTGGAAGAATAGCAGTTGTTTCCGAAGCACATCTGGAGGCATTCTGTAATCTGTGGACCCTCGGAGTGTTGATGAAACACAGAAATTGCATCGGGATTGAATACGACAGGCACCATGCGGACTTTTCTTCATGGGAGTAAAGTCTCAAACTGTCTACGCTTTGATCGATGCTTGGACGACCAGTACCAGATTCTGAAGCACATCTGGAGGCATTCTGTAATTTGTGGACCTATAGAGTGTTGATGAAAGACAGAAATTGCATCGGGATTGATTACAACAGGCACCATGCTGAGATTTCTCCATAGGAGGAATGTATCAAACTGTCTACTATTTGATCGATTTCAGGATACCAGTAGTAGTTTCCAAAGCATATCTGAAGGAATTCTGTAATCTGTGGACATTCAGAGTGTTTATGAAACACAGAAATTGCATAGGGATTGATTACCACAGGCACTTTCCGGACTTTTCACCATGGGAGTAATGTGTCAAACTGTCTACGCTATGATCGATTCCTGGAAGTCCAGTATTAGTTTCCGAAGCATATCTGGAGGCATTCTGTAATCTGTGGACCTTCAGAGTGTTGATGAAACACAGAAATTGCATCGGGATTGAATACGACAGGCACCATGCGGACTTTTCTTCATGGGAGTAAAGTCTCAAACTGTCTACGCTTTGATCGATGCTTGGACGACCAGTACCAGATTCTGAAGCACATCTGGAGGCATTCTGTAATTTGTGGACCTATAGAGTGTTGATGAAAGACAGAAATTGCATCGGGATTGATTACAACAGGCACCATGCTGAGATTTCTCCATAGGAGGAATGTATCAAACTGTCTACTATTTGATCGATTTCAGGATACCAGTAGTAGTTTCCAAAGCATATCTGAAGGAATTCTGTAATCTGTGGACATTCAGAGTGTTTATGAAACACAGAAATTGCATAGGGATTGATTACCACAGGCACTTTCCGGACTTTTCACCATGGGAGTAATGTGTCAAACTGTCTACGCTATGATCGATTCCTGGAAGTCCAGTATTAGTTTCCGAAGCACATCTGGAGGCATTCTGTAATCTGTGGACCTTCAGAGTGTTGATGAAACACAGAAATTGCATCGTGATTAAACATAACAGCACCATGCGGACTTTTCTCCATTTGAGTAATGTCTCAAACTGTGTACGCCTTGATCGATTCCCGGAAGACCAGTAGTAGTTTCCGAAGCACATCTGGAGGCATTCTGTAATCTGTGGACCTTCAGAGTGTTTATGAAACACAGAAATTGCATCGGGATTAAATACACCAGCCACCATGCGGACTTTTCTCCATAGGAGTTTTGTTCAAACTGTCTACGCTTTGATCAATTCCTGGAAGAGCAGTAGTAGTTTCCGAAGCACATCTGGAGGCATTCTGTAATCTTTGGACCTACAGAGTGTTCATGAAACACCGAAATTTCATCGGGATTGAATACAACAGGCGCCATGCAAACTTTTCTCCCTGGGAGTATAGTCTCAAACTGTCTACGCTTTGATCGATGCCTGGAAGTCCAGTACCAGTTTCCGAAGCACATCTGGAAGCATTCTGTGATTTGTGGACCTTTAGTGTGTTGATGAAACACAGATATTGCATCGGGATTGAATACAACAGGCACCATGCGGAATTTTCTACATGGGAGTAATGTCTCAAACTGTCTACGCTTTGATCGATTCCTGGAAGACCAGTAGTAGTTTCCGAACCACATCTGGAGGAATTGTGTAATGTGTGGACCTTCAGAGTATTGATGAAACACAGAAATTGCATCGAGATTGAATACAACAGGCACCATGCGGAATTTTCTCCATGGCAGTAATGTCTCAAACTGTCTACGCTTTGATATATTCCGGGAAGACCAGTAGTAGTTTTCGAAGCACATCTCGAGGCATTCAGTAATGTGTGTACCCTAAGAGTGTTGATGAAACACAGAAATTTCATCGGGATTGAATACAATAGGCACCATGCGTAATTTTCTCCATGGGAGGAATGTCTCAAACTGTCTACGCTTTGATCGATTCCTGGTAGACCAGTAGTAGTTTCCGAAGCATATCTGCAGGCATTATGTAATCTGTGGTCCTTCAGATTTTTGATGAAACACAGAAATTGCATCGGGATTGAATACATCAGGCACCATGCGGACTTTTCTATATAGGAGTAATGTTTCAAACTGTCTATGCTTTGATCAATTCCTGGAAGAGCAGTAGTAGTTTCCGAAGCACATCTGGAGGCATTCTGTAATCTTTGGACCTACAGAGTGTTCATGAAACACCGAAATTTCATCGGGATTGAATACAACAGGCGCCATGCAAACTTTTCTCCCTGGGAGTATAGTCTCAAACTGTCTACGCTTTGATCGATGCCTGGAAGTCCAGTACCAGTTTCCGAAGCACATCTGGAAGCATTCTGTGATTTGTGGACCTTTAGTGTGTTGATGAAACACAGATATTGCATCGGGATTGAATACAACAGGCACCATGCGGAATTTTCTACATGGGAGTAATGTCTCAAACTGTCTACGCTTTGATCGATTCCTGGAAGACCAGTAGTAGTTTCCGAACCACATCTGGAGGAATTGTGTAATGTGTGGACCTTCAGAGTATTGATGAAACACAGAAATTGCATCGAGATTGAATACAACAGGCACCATGCGGACTTTTCTCCATGGCAGTAATGTCTCAAACTGTCTACGCTTTGATATATTCCGGGAAGACAAGTAGTAGTTTTCGAAGCACATCTCGAGGCATTCAGTAATGTGTGTACCCTAAGAGTGTTGATGAAACACAGAAATTTCATCGGGATTGAATACAATAGGCACCATGCGTAATTTTCTCCATGGGAGGAATGTCTCAAACTGTCTACGCTTTGATCGATTCCTGGTAGACCAGTAGTAGTTTCCGAAGCATATCTGCAGGCATTATGTAATCTGTGGACCTTCAGATTGTTGATGAAACACAGAAATTGCATCGGGATTGAATACATCAGGCACCATGCGGACTTTTCTATATAGGAGTAATGTTTCAAACTGTCTACGCTTTGATCAATTCCTGGAAGACCAGCAGTAGTTTCCGAAGCACATCTGTAGGCATTCTGTACTCTGTGGACCTTCAGAGTGTTGAGAAAACAGAGAAATTGCATCGGGATTGAATACAACAGGCACCATGCGGACTTTTTTCGATGGGAGTAATGTCTCAAACTGTCTACGCTTTGATTGATGAATGGACGACCAGTACCAGTTTCCGAAGCACATCTGGAGGCATTCTGTTATTTTTGGACCTATAGAGTGTTGATGAAACACAGAAATTCCATCGGGATTGAATACAACAGGCACCATGCTGAGTTTTCTCCATAGGAGTAATGTCCCAAACCGTCTACGATTTGATCGATTCCAGGATACGAGTAATAGATTCCAAAGCACATCTGAAGGCATTCTGTAATATGTGGACATTCAGAATGTTTATGAAACACAGAAATTGGATCGGGATTGAATACAACAGGCACCATGCGGACTTTTCTCCATGGCAGTAATGTCTCAAACTGTCTACGCTTTGATATATTCCAGGAAGACCAGTAGTAGTTTCCGAAGCACATCTCGAGGCATTCAGTAATGTGTGTACCTTCAGAGTGTTGATGAAACACAGGAATTTCATCGGGATTGAATACATCAGGCACCATGCGGAGTTTTCTCCATGCAAGGAATGTCTCAAACTGTCTACGCTTTGATCGATTCCTGGAAGATCAGTAGTAGTTTCCGAAGCATATCTGCAGGCATTCTGTAATCTGTGGACCTTCAGATTGTTGATGAAACACAGAAATTGCATCGAGATTGAATACAACAGGCACCATGCGGAATTTTCTCCATGGGAGTAATATCTCATACAGTCTACGCTATGATCGATTCCTGGAAGTCCAGTATTAGATTCCGAAGCACATCTGGAGGCATTCTGTAATCTGTGGACCTTCAGAGTGTTTATGAAACACAGAAATTGCATCGGGATTGAATACCAGTGGCACTTTCCGGAATTTTCTCCATGGGAGTAATGTTTCAAGCTGTCTACGCTTTGATCGATAGCTGGAAGACCAGTAGTAGTTTCCGAAGCATATCCGGAGGCATTCTGTAATCTGTGGACCTTCAGATTGTTGATGAAACACAGATATTGCATCGGGATTGAATACAGCAGCCACCAGGCGGACTTTTCTCCATAGGAGTTATGTTCAAACTGTCTACGCTTTGATCAATTCCTCGAAGAGCAGTAGTAGTTTCCGAAGCACATCTGCAGGCATTCTGTAATCTTTTTACCTACAGAGTGTTCATGAAACACCGAAATTTCATCGTGATTGAATACAACAGGCACCATGCAAACTTTTCTCCATGGGAGTTTAGTCTCAAACTGTCTACGCTTTGATCGATGCCTGAAAGACCAGTACCAGCTTCCGAAGCACATCTGGAAGCATTCTGTAATCTGTGGACCTTTAGTGTGTTGATGAAACACAGAAATTGCATCGGGATTGAATACAACAGGCACCATTCGGAATTTTCTCCATGGGAGTAATGTCTCAAACTGTCTACGCTATTGATCGATTCCTGGAAGAGCAGTAGTAGTTTCCGAAGCACATCTGGAGGCATTCTGTAATGTGTGTACCTTCAGAGTGTTGAAGAAACACAGAAATTGCATCGGGATTGAATACACCAGCCACCATGCGGACTTTTCTCCATAGGAGTTATGTTCAAACTGTCTACGCTTTGATCAATTCCTGGAAGAGCAGTAGTAGTTTCCGAAGCACATCTGGAGGCATTCTGTAATCTTTGGACCTACAGAGTGTTCATGAAACACCGAAATTTAATCGGGATTGAATACAACAGGCACCATGCAAACTCTTCTCCATGGGAGTATAGTCTCAAACTGTCTAAGCTTTGATCGATGCCTGGAAAACCAGTACCAGTTTCCGAAGCACATCTGGAAGCATTCTGTAATCTGTGGACCTTTAGTGTGTTGATAAAACACAGAAATTGCATCGGGATTGAATACAACAGACACCATTCGGACTTTTCACCATGGGAGTAATGTCTCAAACTGTCTACGCTATTGATCGATTCCTGGAAGAGCAGTAGTAGTTTCCAAAGCACATCTGGAGGCATTCTGTAATGTGTGTACCTTCAGAGTGTTGAAGAAACACAGAAATTGCATCGGGATTGAATACAACAGGCACCATGCGGAATTTTCTCCATGGGAGTAATGTGCAAAACTGTCTACACTTTGATCGATTCCTGATAGACCAGTAGTAGTTTCCGAAGCTCATCTGGAGGCATTCTGTAATCTGACGACCTTCAGTGTGTTGATAAAACACAGAAATTGCAACGGGATTGAATACAACAGGCACATGCGGACTTTTCTCCATGGCAGTAATGTCTCAAACTGTCTACGCTTTGATATATTCCTGGAAGACCTGTAGTAGTTTCCAGAGCACATCTGGAGGCATTCTGTAATCTTTGGACATACAGAGTATTCATGAAACACAGATATTGCATCGGGATTGAATACAAGAGGCACCATTCGGACTTTTGTCCATGGGAGTAATGTCTCAAACTGTCTACGCTTGATCGATTCCTCGAAGACCAGTAGTAGTTTCCGAAGCACATGTGGAAGCATTCTGTAATCTGTGGACCTTTAGATTATTAGTGAAACACAGAAATTGCAACGGGACTGAATGCAAAAGGCACCATGAGGACTTTTTACCATGGGAGTAACGTCTGAAACTGTCTACGCCTTGATCGATTCCTGAAAGGCCAGTAGTAGTTTCCGAAGCACTTCTGGAGGCATTCTGTAATCTGTGGACTTTCACAGTGTTCATTAAACATAGAAATGGCATAGGGATTGAATACAACAGGCACCAATCGGACTTTTCCCCATGGGAGTAATGTCTCAATCTGTGTACGCTTTGATCGTTTCCTGGAAGACCAGTAGTAGCTTCTGAAGCACATCTGGAGGCATTTCTGTAGGAAGACAAGTAGTAGTTTCAAAGCACATCTGGAGGCATTATGTAATCTTTGTAGATACAAAGTGTTCATGAAACGCAGATATTGAATCGGCATTGAATACAAGAGGAACCATTCGGACTTTTTTCCGTGAGAGTAATGTCTCAAACTGTCTACGCTTTGATCGATTCCTGGAAGACCAGTAGTCGTTTCCGAAGCACATCTGGAGGCATTCTGTAATCTGTGGGACCTTCGAGTGTTGATGGAACAAAGCAATTGCGTCGGGATTGAATAGAACAGGCACCATGGGGACTTTTCTCCATGGGAGTAATGTCTCAAACTGTCTACACTTTGATCGATACCTGGAAGACCAGTAGCAGTTTCCGAAGAACATCTGGAGGCATTCTTTAATCTGTGGACCTTCAGAGTGTTGATGAAACAAAGAAATTGCATCGGGATTTGATACAATACGCAACATGCGGACTTTTCTCCATTAGAGTAATGTCCCAAACTATCTACGCTTGTTTGATTCCTGGAAGACCAGTAGTAGTTTCCGAAGCATATCTGGAGGCATTCTGTAATCTGGGTACCTTCAGAGTGTTGATGAAACACAGAAATTGTATCGGGACTGAATACAACAGATACCATGCGTTCTTTTCTTCATGGGAGTAATAACTCAAAGTGTCTACGCTTTGATCGATTCCTGGAAGACCAGTAGCAGTTTCCGAAACACACCTGGTGTTATTCTGTAATCTGTGGACCTTCAGTGTGTTGATGAAACATTAAATTGCATCGGGATGAAATTCAACATTCACCATGCGGACTTTTCTCCATGGGTGTAAAGTCTCAAACTGTCAACGTTTTGATAGATTCGTGGAAGACCAGTAGTAGTTTACAAAGCACATCTGGAGGCATTCTGTAATCTTTGGACATACAGAGTGTTCATGAAACACAGATATTGCATCGGCATTGAATACAAGAGGCACCATTCGGATTTTTTTCCATGGGAGTAATGTCTCAAACTGTCTCCGCTTTGATCGATTCCTGGAAGACAAATACTAATTTCCGAAACACATCTGGAGGCATTATCTAGGAAGACCAGTAGTAGTTTCCGAAGAACATCTGGAGGCATTCTGTAATCTGTGGACAAACAGAGAGTTCATGAAACACAGATATTGCATCGGGATTGAATACAACAAGCAACATGCTGACTTTTCTCCATCGGAGTATGGTCTCAAACTGTCTACGCATTGATCGATTCCTCGAAGACAAGTAGTAGTTTCCGAAGTACATCTGGAGGCACTCTGTAAGAAGACCAGTAGTAGTTTCCGAAGGACATCTGGAGGCATTCTGCAATCTGTGGACCTTCAGGGTGTTGATGAAACACAGAGGTTGCATCGGGATGAATACAACAGGCACCATGCCGACTTTTCTCCACGGGAGTAATGTCTCAAACTGTATACGCTTTGATCGATTGCTGGAAGACCAGTAGTAGTTTCCGAATCACCTCTGGAGGCATTCTATAATCTGTGGACCTTCAGGGTGTTGATGAAACACAGAAATTGCATCGGGATGAAATTCAACATTCACCATGCGGACTTTTCTCCAAGGGTGTAAAGTCTCAAACTGTCAACGCTTTGATAGATTCGTGGAAGACCAGTAGTAGTTTCCAAAGCACATCGGGAGGCATTCTTTAATCTTTGGATATACAGAGTGTTCATGAAACACAGATATTGCATCGGCATTGAATACAAGATTCACCATTCGGACTTTTTTCCATGGGAGTAATGTCTCAAACTGTCTACGCTTTGATCGAGTCCAGGATACCAGTAGTAGTTTCCATAGCACATCTGAAGGCATTCTGTAATCTGTGGACCTTCAGAGTATTGATTAAACACAGAAATTGCAACGGGATTGAATACAAAAGGCACCATGCAGACTTTTCACCATCGGAGTAATGTCTCAAACTGTCTGCTGTTTGATCGATTCCTGGGAGACCTGTAGTACATTCCGAAGCACATCTGGAGGCATTCTGTAATCTGTGCACCTTCAGAAAGTTAATGAAACACAGATATTGCATCGGGACTGAATACAGCAGGCACCATGCGGTCTTTTCTCCATGGGAGAAATGTCTTTAACTGTCTACCCTTTGATCGATCCCTGGAAGACCAGTAGCAGTAATCAAAGCACCACTGGAGGCATTCTGTAATCTGTTGACCTACAGATGTTCATGAAACACAGAAATAGCATTGGGATTGAATACAACAGGCTCCAAACGGACTTTTCTCCATGGGAGTAATGTCTAGACCGTCTACACTTTGATCGAATCCAGGAAGCCCAGTAGTACCTTCCGAAGCACATCTGGAGGCATTCTGTAATCTGTGGACCTTCAGAGTGTTGATAAAACAAAGAAATTGCATCGGGGTTGTATACAACAGACACAATGCGGACTTTTCTCCATGGGAGTAATGTTTAAAACTATCTACGCTTTTATTGACTCCTGGAAGAGCAGTAGTAGATTTCGAACCATATATGGAGGCATTCTGTAATCTGTGGACCTTCAGAGTGTTGATGAAACACAGAAATTGCATCAGGTTTGAATACAACAGGTAACATGCGTACTTTTCTCCATGTGAGTAATGTCTCAAACTGTCTACGATTTGATTGATTCCTGGAAGAGCAGTAGCAGTTTTCGAAGCATATCTGGAGGCATTCTGTAATCTGTGGACCTTCAGAGTGTTGATGAAACACAGGAATTGCATCAGGGTTGAATACAACAGGCACCATGCGGACTATTATCCATCGGAGTAAGGTCTCAAACTGTCTACGCTTTGATCGATGCCTGGAAAACCAGTACAAGTTTCCGAAGCACATTTATAGGCATTCTGTAATCTGTGGACCTATAGAGTGTTGATGAAACACAGTAATTGCATCGGGATTGAATACAACTGACACAATGCGGACTTTTCTCCATGGGAATAATGTCTCAAACTGTCTACACTTTGATCGATTTTTGGAAGACCAGTAGTGGTTTCCGAAGCACATCTGGAGGAATTAT
The DNA here is from genome assembly GCF_023897955.1 of Schistocerca gregaria. Classification (NCBI taxonomy): domain Eukaryota; kingdom Metazoa; phylum Arthropoda; class Insecta; order Orthoptera; family Acrididae; genus Schistocerca; species Schistocerca gregaria. The sequence continues at coordinate 50,285 of NW_026062031.1, read as the reverse complement.
TCGGGAAGACCAGTAGTAGTTTCCGAAGAACATCTGGAGGCATTCTGTAATCTGTGGACCTTCAGGGTATTGATGAAGAATAGAAATTGCTTCGGGGTTGAATACAACAGGCACCATGCGGACTTTTCTCCATGGGAGTAATGTCTCAAACACTCTACGCTTTTAACGATTCCTGGAAGACCAGTAGTAGTTTCCGAAGCACATCTGGAGTCATTCTGTAATCTGTGGACCTTCAGGGTGTTGATGAAACACAGAAATTGCACCGGGATTGAATACAACAGGCACCATGCGGACTTTTCTCCATGGTAGAAATGTCTCAAACTGTCTATGCTTTTGATCGATTATTGGAAGACCAGCAGTAGTTTACGAAGCACATCTGGAGGCATTCTGGAATCTGTGGACATTCATTGTGTTGATGAAACACAGAAATTGCATCAGGGTTGAATACAACAGACTCCATGCGGACTTTTCTCCATGGGATTAATGTCTCAATGTGTCTACGCTTTGATCGATTCCTGGAAGACCAGTAGTAGTTTCCGAAGCACATCTGGAGGCATTCTGTACTCTGTGGACATTCTGAGTGTTGATGAAACACAGAAATTGCATCGGGATTGAATACAACTAGCACCATGCGGACTATTCTCCATCGGAGTAAGGTCTCAAACTGTCTACGCTTTGATCGATGCTTGGAAGACCAGTACCAGTTTCCGAAGCACATCTGGAGGCATTATGTAGGAAGACCAGTAGTAGTTTCCGTAGCACATCTGGAAGCATTCTGTAATCTGTGAACCTTCAAGTGTTGATGAAACACAGAAATTGCATCGGGGTTGAATACAACAGGCACCATGCAGACTTATCTCCACGGGAGTAATGTCTCAAACTGTCTACGCTTTGATCGATGCCTGGAAGACCAGTACTACTTTCCGAAGCACATCTGGAGGAATTCTGTAATCCGTGGACCTATAGAGTGTTGATGAAACACAGAAATTGCATCGGGATTGTATACAACAAGCACCATGCCGACTATTCTCCATGGGAGTAATGTCTCAAACTATCTACGCTTTGATCGATGCCTGGAAGACCAGTACCAGTTTCCGTAGCACATCTGGAGGCATTATGTAGGAAGACCAGTAGTAGTTTCCGAAGCACATCTGGAGGCATTCTGTAATCTGTGGACATTCAGAGTGTTGATGAAACACAGAAATTGCATCGGAATTGAATACAACAGGCAACATGCGGTATTTTCTCCATAGGAGTAATGTCTCAAACTGTCTACGCTTTGATCGATTCCTGGAAGACCAGTAGTAGTTTCCGAAGCACATCTGGAGGCATTCTGTAATCTGTGGACCTTCAGATTATTGATTAAACACAGATATTGCATCGGATTGAATACAACAGGCACCAAGCGGACTTTTCACCATGGGAGTTATGTCTCAAACTGTCTATGATTTGATCTATTCCTGGAAGACCAGTACTAGTTTCCGAAGCACATCTGGAGTCATTCTGTAATCTGTGGACCTATAGAGTGTTGATGAAACACAGGAAGTGCGTAGGGGTTGAAACAACAGACACCATACGGACCTTTCTCCATGGGAGTAATGTCTCAAACTGTCTACACTTTGATCGATTCCTGGAAGACCAGTGGTAGTGTCCGAAGCACATCTGGAGGCATTATGTAGGAAGACCAGTAGTAGTTTCCGAAGCACATCTGGAGGCATTCTGTAATCTGTGGACATACATTGTGTTGATGAAACACAGAAATTGCATCAGTGTTGAATACAACAGGCACCATGCGTACTTTTCTCCATGGTAGTAATGTCTCAAACTGTTTACGCTTTGACCGATTACTGGAAGACCAGTAGTAGTTTCCAAAGCACATCTGGAGGCATTCTGTAATCTGTGGACTTTCAGAGTCTTGATGACACAAAGAAATTGCATCAAGGTTCAATACAACAGGCACCATGTGGGCTTTTCTCCATGGGAGTAATGTCTCAAACTGTCTATGCTTTGATCTATTCCTGGAATAGACGCTTTGATCGATTCCTGGAAGACCAGTAGTAGTTTCCAAAGCATATCTGGAGGCATTCTGTAATCCGTGGACATACAGAGTGTTCATGAAACACAGAAATAGCATCGGGAATGAATACAACAGGCACCATATGGACTTTTCTCCATGGGACAAATGAATAAAACTGTCTACACTTTGATCGATTCTAATCAGGCCAGTAGGAGTTTCCGAAGCTCATCTCGAAACATTCTGTAATCTGTGTACCTTCAGAGGGTTGATGAAACACAGATATTGCATCGGGTTTGAATACAACAGGCACCATGCGGACTTTTCTCCATGGGAGTATTGTCTCAAACTGTCTACGCTTTGATCGATTCCTGGAAGACCAGTAGTAATTTCCGAAGCACATCAGAAGGCATTCTGTAATCTGCGGACCTTCAGAGTGTTGATGAAACACAGAAATTGAATCGGGATTGAATATAACAGGCACCACGCGGACTTTTCTCCATGGGAGTAATGTCTCAAACTGTCAACGCATTGATCGATTCCTCGAAAACTAGTAGTAGTTTCCGAAGCACATCTGGAGCCATTCTGTAATGTGTGGACCTTCAGAGTATTGATGAAACACAGAAATTCCATCGGGATTGAATACAATAGGCACAATGCGGACTTTTCACCATGGGAGTAAAGTCTCAAACTGTCTACGCTTTGATCAATTCCTGGAAGACCAGTAGTAGTTTCCACAGCACATTTGGAGGCATTCTGTCATCTGTGGACATACAGAGTGTTCATGAAACACAGAAATAGCATCGGGATTGAATACAAAAGGCACCACACGGACTTTCCTCCATGGAAGTAATGTCTCAAACTGTCTACGCTTTGATCGATGCCTGGAAGACCAGTACTACTTTCCGAAGCACATCTGGAGGAATTCTGTAATCCGTGGACCTATAGAGTGTTGATGAAACACAGAAATTGCATCGGGATTGTATACAACAAGCACCATGCCGACTATTCTCCATGGGAGTAATGTCTCAAACTATCTACGCTTTGATCGATGCCTGGAAGACCAGTACCAGTTTCCGTAGCACATCTGGAGGCATTATGTAGGAAGACCAGTAGTAGTTTCCGAAGCACATATGGAGGCATTCTGTAATCTGTGGACATTCAGAGTGTTGATGAAACACAGAAATTGCATCGGAATTGAATACAACAGGCAACATGCGGTATTTTCTCCATAGGAGTAATGTCTCAAACTGTCTACGCTTTGATCGATTCCTGGAAGACCAGTAGTAGTTTCCGAGGCACATCTGGAGGCATTCTGTAATCTGTGGACCTTGAGAGTGTTGCTGAAACACAGAAATTGCATAGGGAGTGTATACAACAGGCACCATGCGGACTTTTCTCCATGGGAGTAATGTCTCAAACTGTCTACGCTTTGATCGATTCCTGGATGACCAGTAGTAGTTTCCGAACCACATCTGCAGGCATTCTGTAATCTGTGGACCTTGAGAGTGTTGATGAAACACAGAAATTTCATAGGGATTGAATACAACAGGCAACATGAGGAATTTTGTCCATAGGAGTAATGTGTCAAACTGTCTACGGTTTGATCGATTCCTGGAAGACCAGTAGTAGTTTCCGAAGCACATCTGGAGGCATTCTGTAATCTGTGGACCTTCAGATTATTGATTAAACACAGATATTGCATCGGATTGAATACAACAGGCACCAAGCGGACTTTTCACCATGGGAGTTATGTATCAAACTGTCTATGATTTGATCTATTCCTGGAAGACCAGTACTAGTTTCCGAAGCACATCTGGAGTCATTCTGTAATCTGTGGACCTATAGAGTGTTGATGAAACACAGGAAGTGCATAGGGGTTGAAACAACAGACACCATACGGACCTTTCTCCATGGGAGTAATGTCTCAAACTGTCTACACTTTGATCGATTCCTGGAAGACCAGTGGTAGTGTCCGAAGCACATCTGGAGGCATTATGTAGGAAGACCAGTAGTAGTTTCCGAAGCACATCTGGAGGCATTCTGTAATCTGTGGACATACATTGTGTTGATGAAACACAGAAATGGCATCAGTGTTGAATACAACAGGCACCATGCGGACTTTTCTCCATGGTAGTAATGTCTCAAACTGTTTACGCTTTGACCGATTACTGGAAGACCAGTAGTAGTTTCCAAAGCACATCTGGAGGCATTCTGTAATCTGTGGACTTTCAGAGTCTTGATGACACAAAGAAATTGCATCAAGGTTCAATACAACAGGCACCATGTGGGCTTTTCTCCATGGGAGTAATGTCTCAAACTGTCTATGCTTTGATCTATTCCTGGAATAGACGCTTTGATCGATTCCTGGAAGGCCAGTAGTAGTTTCCAAAGCACATCTGGAGGCATTCTGTAATCCGTGGACATACAGAGTGTTCATGAAACACAGAAATAGCATCGGGAATGAATACAACAGGCACCATATGGACTTTTCTCCATGGGACAAATGAATAAAACTGTCTACACTTTGATCGATTCTAATCAGGCCAGTAGGAGTTTCCGAAGCTCATCTCGAAACATTCTGTAATCTGTGTACCTTCAGAGGGTTGATGATACACAGATATTGCATCGGGTTTGAATACAACAGGCACCATGCGGACTTTTCTCCATGGGAGTATTGTCTCAAACTGTCTACGCTTTGATCGATTCCTGGAAGACCAGTAGTAATTTCCGAAGCACATCAGAAGGCATTCTGCAATCTGCGGACCTTCAGAGTGTTGATGAAACACAGAAATTGAATCGGGATTGAATATAACAGGCACCACGCGGACTTTTCTCCATGGGAGTAATGTCTCAAACTGTCAACGCATTGATCGATTCCTCGAAGACTAGTAGTAGTTTCCGAAGCACATCTGGAGCCATTCTGTAATGTGTGGACCTTCAGAGTATTGATGAAACACAGAAATTCCATCGGGATTGAATACAATAGGCACAATGCGGACTTTTCAGAATGGGAGTAAAGTCTCAAACTGTCTACGCTTTGATCAATTCCTGGAAGACCAGTAGTAGTTTCCACAGCACATTTGGAGGCATTCTGTCATCTGTGGACATACAGAGTGTTCATGAAACACAGAAATAGCATCGGGATTGAATACAACAGGCACCATATTGGCTTTTCTCCATGGGACAAATGAATAAAACTGTCTACACTGTGATCGATTCCAGGAAGGCCAGTAGTAGTTTCCGAAGCTCATCTCGAAACATTCTGTAATCTGTGTACCTTCAGAGGGTTGATGAAACACAGATATTGCATCGGGTTTGAATACAACAGGCACCATGCGGACTTTTCTCCATGGGAGTATTGTCTCAAACTGTCTACGCTTTGATCGATTCCTGGAAGACCAGTAGTAATTTCCGAAGCACATCAGAAGGCATTCTGCAATCTGTGGACCTTCAGAGTGTTGATGAAACACAAAAATTGCATCGGGATTGGATACAATAGGCAACATGCGGACTGTTCGCCATGAGAGTAATGTCTCAAACTGTCAACACTTTGATCGATTCCAGGAAGCCCAGTAGTACTTTCCGAAGCACATCTGGAGGCATTCTGTAATCTGTGGACCTTAGAGTGTTGATGAAACACAGAAATTGAATCGGAATTGAATACAACAAGCACCATGCGTGCTTTCCTCTATGGGAGTAATGTCTCAAAGTGTCTACGCTTTGATAAATTCCTGGAAGACCGGTTGTAGTTTCCGAAGGACACCTTTTGGTATTCTGTAATCTGTGGACCTTCAGAGTGTTGATGAAACACAGAAATTTCATCGGGGTTGAATACAACAGGCACCATGCGGACTTTTCTCCGTGTGAGTAATGTCTCAAACTGTCTACGCTTTGATCGATTCCTGGAAGACCAGTAGTAGTTTCCAAAGCACATCTGGAGGCATTCTGTAATCTGTGGACATACAGAGCGTTCATGAAACACAGAAATAGCATCAGGATTGAATACAAAAGGCACCATACGGACTTTCCTCCATGGAAGTAATGTCTCAAACTGTCTTCACTTTGATTGATTCCAGGATACCAGTACTAGTTTCCAAAGCACATCTGAAGGCATTCTAAAATCTTTGGACCTTCAGAGTGTTGATGAAACACAGATATTGCATCGGTATTGAATACAACAGGCACCATGCGGACTTTTCTCCATGGTAGTAATGTCTCAAACTGTCTACGCTTTGATCGATTCCTGGAAGACCAGTACTAGTTTCCGAAGTACATCTGGAGGCATTCTGTAATCTGTGGACCTTCAGAGTGTTGATGAAACACAGACATTGCATCGGGATTGTATACAACAGGCACCACGCGGACTTTTCTCCATGGGAGTAATGTCTCAAACTGTCTACGCTTTGATCGATTCCTGGATGACCAGTAGTAGTTTCCGAAGCACATCTGCAGGCATTCTGTAATCTGTGGACCTTGAGAGTGTTGATGAAACACAGAAATTGCATAGGGATTGAATACAACAGGCAACATGAGGAATTTTCTCCATTGGAGTAATGTGTCAAACTGTCTACGGTTTGATCGATTCCTGGAAGACCAGTAGTAGTTTCCGAAGCACATCTGGAGGCATTCTATAATCTGTGGACCTTCAGAATATTGATTAAACACAGATATTGCATCGGATTGAATACAACAGGCACCAAGCGGACTTTTCACCATGGGAGTTATGTCTCAAACTGTCTATGATTTGATCTATTCCTGGAAGACCAGTACTAGTTTCCGAAGCACATCTGGAGTCATTCTGTAATCTGTGGACCTATAGAGTGTTGATGAAACACAGGAAGTGCATAGGGGTTGAAACAACAGACACCATACGGACCTTTCTCCATGGGAGTAATGTCTCAAACTGTCTACACTTTGATCGATTCCTGGAAGACCAGTGGTAGTGTCCGAAGCACATCTGGAGGCATTATGTAGGAAGACCAGTAGTAGTTTCCGAAGCACATCTGGAGGCATTCTGTAATCTGTGGACATACATTGTGTTGATGAAACACAGAAATTGCATCAGTGTTGAATACAACAGGCACCATGCGTACTTTTCTCCATGGTAGTAATGTCTCAAACTGTTTACGCTTTGACCGATTACTGGAAGACCAGTAGTAGTTTCCAAAGCACATCTGGAGGCATTCTGTAATCTGTGGACTTTCAGAGTCTTGATGACACAAAGAAATTGCATCAAGGTTCAATACAACAGGCACCATGTGGGCTTTTCTCCATGGGAGTAATGTCTCAAACTGTCTATGCTTTGATCTATTCCTGGAATAGACGCTTTGATCGATTCCTGGAAGACCAGTAGTAGTTTCCAAAGCACATCTGGAGGCATTCTGTAATCCGTGGACATACAGAGTGTTCATGAAACACAGAAATAGCATCGGGAATGAATACAACAGGCACCATATGGACTTTTCTCCATGGTACAAATGAATAAAACTGTCTACACTTTGATCGATTCTAATCAGGCCAGTAGGAGTTTCCGAAGCTCATCTCGAAACATTCTGTAATCTGTGTACCTTCAGAGGGTTGATGAAACACAGATATTGCATCGGGTTTGAATACAACAGGCACCATGCGGACTTTTCTGCATGGGAGTATTGTCTCAAACTGTCTACGCTTTGATCGATTCCTGGAAGACCAGTAGTAATTTCCGAAGCACATCAGAAGGCATTCTGTAATCTGCGGACCTTCAGAGTGTTGATGAAACACAGAAATTGAATCGGGATTGAATATAACAGGCACCACGCGGACTTTTCTCCATGGGAGTAATGTCTCAAACTGTCAACGCATTGATCGATTCCTCGAAAACTAGTAGTAGTTTCCGAAGCACATCTGGAGCCATTCTGTAATGTGTGGACCTTCAGAGTATTGATGAAACACAGAAATTCCATCGGGATTGAATACAATAGGCACAATGCGGACTTTTCACCATGGGAGTAAAGTCTCAAACTGTCTACGCTTTGATCAATTCCTGGAAGACCAGTAGTAGTTTCCACAGCACATTTGGAGGCATTCTGTCATCTGTGGACACACAGAGTGTTCATGAAACACAGAAATAGCATCGGGATTGAATACAACAGGCACCATATTGGCTTTTCTCCATGGGACAAATGAATAAAACTGTCTACACTGTGATCGATTCCAGGAAGGCCAGTAGTAGTTTCCGAAGCTCATCTCGAAACATTCTGTAATCTGTGTACCTTCAGAGGGTTGATGAAACACAGATATTGCATCGGGATTGAATACAACAGGCACCATGCGGACTTTTCTCCATGGTAGTAATGTCTCAAACTGTCTACGCTTTGATCGATTCCTGGAAGACCAGTACTAGTTTCCAAAGTACATATGGAGTCACTCTGTAATCTGTGGCCCTTCAGAGTGTTGATCAAACACAGAAATTGCATCGGGATTGAATACAACAGGCACCATGCGGCCTTTTCTCCATGGGAGTAATGTCTCTAACTCTACGCTTTGATCGATTCCTATAAGACCAGTAGTAGTTTTGGAAACACATCTGGAAACATTCTGTAATCTGTGAACTATCAGAGTGTTGATCAAACATAGAAATTGCATCGGGGTTGAATATAACAGGCACCATGCAGACTTATCTCCATGGGTGTAATGTCTCGAACTGTCTACGCTTTGATCGATTCCTGGAAGACCAGTAGTTGTTTCCAAAGCGCATCTGGAGGCATTCTGCAATCTTTGGACATACAGAGTGTTCATGAAACACAGATATTGCATCGGCATTGAATACAAGAGGCACCATTCAGACTTTTTTCCATGAGAGTAATGTCTCAAACTGTCTACGCTTTGATCGATTCCTGGAAGACCAGTACTAATTTCCGAAACACATCTGGAGGCATTATCTAGGAAGACCAGTAGTAGTTTCCGAAGAACATCTGGAGTCATTCTGTAATCTGTGGACCTTCAGAGTGTTGATGAAACACAGAAATTGCATCGGGACTGAATACAACAGACTCCATGCTGTCTTTCCTCCGTGGGAGTAATGTCTTTAACTGTCTACTCTTTGATCGATCCCTGGAAGACCAGTAGTAGTTTCCAAACCACCTCTAGAGGCATTCTGTAATCTGTGGACCTACAGATGTTCATGAAACACAGGAATAGCATCGGGATTGAATACAACAGGCTCCAAACGGACTTTACTCCATGGGAGTAATGTCTCAAACTGTGTACACTTTGATCGATCCCAGGAAGCCCAGTAGTACTTTCCGAAGCACATATGGAGGCATTCTGTAATCTGTGGGCCTTCAGAGTGTCGATGAAACACAGGAATTGCATCAGGTTTGAATTCAACAGGCAACATGCGTACTTTTCTCCATGTGAGTGATGTCTCAAACTGTCTACGCTTTGATTGATTCCTGGAAGAGCAGTAGTAGTTTTCGAAGCATATCTGGAGGCATTCTGTAATCTGTGGACCTTCAGAGTGTTGATGAAACACAGGAATTGCATCAGGGTTGAATACAACTGGCACCATGCGGACTATTCTCCATCGGAGTAAGGTCTCAAACTGTCTACGCTTTGATCGATGCCTGGAAAACCAGTACAAGTTTCCGAAGCACATTTATAGGCATTCTGTAATCTGTGGACCTATAGAGTGTTGATGAAACACAGTAATTGCATCGGGATTGAATACAACTGACACAATGCGGACTTTTCTCCATGGGAGTAATGTCTCAAACTGTCTACACTTTGATCGATTTCTGGAAGACCAGTAGTGGTTTCCGAAGCACATCTGGAGGAATTATTGGGGAAGACCAGTAGTAGTTTCCGAAGAACATCTGGAGGCATTCTGTAATCTGTGGACCTTCAGGGTATTGATGAAGAATAGAAATTGCTTCGGGGTTGAATACAACAGGCACCATGCGGACTTTTCTCCATGGGAGTAATGTCTCAAACACTCTACGCTTTTAACGATTCCTGGAAGACCAGTAGTAGTTTCCGAAGCACATCTGGAGTCATTCTGTAATCTGTGGACCTTCAGGGTGTTGATGAAACACAGAAATTGCACCGGGATTGAATACAACAGGCACCATGTGGACTTTTCTCCATGGGAGTAATGTCTCAAACTGTCTACGCTTTTGATCGATTATTGGAAGACCAGCAGTAGTTTACGAAGCACATCTGGAGGCATTCTGTAATCTGTGGACATTCATTGTGTTGATGAAACACAGAAATTGCATCAGGGTTGAATACAACAGGCTCCATGCGGACTTTTCTCCATGGGATTAATGTCTCAATGTGTCTACGCTTTGATCGATTCCTGGAAGACCAGTAGTAGTTTCCGAAGCACATCTGGAGGCATTCTGTAATCTGTGGACCTTGAGAGTGTTGATGAAACACAGAAATTGAATCGGGATTGTATACAACAGGCACCATGCGGACTTCTCTCCATGGGAGTAATGTCTCAAACTGTCTACGCTTTGATCGATTCCTGGAAGACCAGTAGTAGTTTCCGAAGCAAATCTTTAAGCATTCTGTAATCTGTGGACCTTCAGAGTGTTGATGAAACACAGACATTGCATCGGGATTGTATACAACAGGCACCACGCGGACTTTTCTCCATGGGAGTAATGTCTCAAACTGTCTACGCTTTGATCGATTCCTGGAAGACCAGTAGTAGTTTCCGAAGCACATCTGCAGGCATTCTGTAATCTGTGGACATACAGAGTGTTCATGAAACACAGAAATAGCATCAGGATTGAATACAAAAGGCACCATACGGACTTTTCTCCATGGAAGTAATGTCTCAAACTGTCTTCACTTTGATTGATTCCAGGATACCAGTACTAGTTTCCAAAGCACATCTGAAGGCATTCTGAAATCTTTGGACCTTCAGAGTGTTGATGAAACACAGAAATTGCATCGGTATTGAATACAACATGCACCATGCGGACTTTTCTCCATGGTAGTAATGTCTCAAACTGTCTACGCTTTGATCGATTCCTGGAAGACCAGTACTAGTTTCCAAAGTACATATAGAGTCATTCTGTAATCTGTGGACCTTCAGAGTGTTGATCAAACTCAGAAATTGCATCGGGATTGAATACAACAGGCACCATGCGGCCTTTTCTCCATGGGAGTAATGTCTGTAACTCCACGCTTTGATCGATTCCTATAAGACCAGTAGTAGTTTTCGAAACACATCTGGAAACATTCTGTAATCTGTGAACTATCAGAGTGTTGATCAAACATAGAAATTGCATCGGGGTTGAATATAACAGGCACCATGCAGACTTATCTCCATGGGTGTAATGTCTCGAACTGTCTACGCTTTGATCGATACCTGGAAGACCAGTAGTTGTTTCCAAAGCGCATCTGGAGGCATTCTGTAATCTGTGGACATACAGAGTGTTCATGAAACACAGAAATTGCATCGGGAGTGAAAACAACAAGCAGCATGCTTACATTTCTCCATGGGAGTAATGTCTCAAACTGTTTACGCTTCGATAGATTCCTGGAAGACCAGTAGTAGTTTCCGAAGCACATGTGGAGTCATTCTGGAACGTATGGATCTTCAGTGTGTTGATGAAACACAGAAATTGCATCGGGATTGAATACAACAGGCACCATGCGGACTTTTCTCCATGGTTGTAATGTCTCAAACTGTCTACGCTTTGACCGATTACTGGAAGACCAGTAGTAGTTTCCGAAGCACATCAGGAGGCATTCTGTAATCTGTGGACCTTCTGAGTGTTGATGAAACACAGAAATTGCATCGGGATTGAATACAACAGGCATCATGCTCACTTTTCTCCATGAGAGTAATGTCTCAAACTGTTTACGCCTCGATCGATTCCTGGAAGAACAGTAGTAATTTCCGAAACACATCTGGAGTAATTCTGTAATCTGTGGACCTTCAGTGTGTTGATGAAACACTGAAATTGCATCGGGATTGAATACAACAGGCACCATGCGGACTTTTCTCCATGGTAGTAATGTCTCAAACTGTTTACGCTTTGACCGATTACTGGAAGACCAGTAGTAGTTTCCAAAGCACATCTGGAGGCATTCTGTAATCTGAGGACTTTCAGAGTCTTGATGACACAAAGAAATTGCATCAAGGTTCAATACAACAGGCACCATGTGGGCTTTTCTCCATGGGAGTAATGTCTCCAACTGTCTACGCTTTGATCTATTCCTGGAATAGATGCTTTGATCGATTCCTGGAAGACCAGTAGTAGTTTCCAAAGCACATCTGGAGGCATTCTGTAATCCGTGGACATACAGAGTGTTCATGAAACACAGAAATAGCATCGGGAATGAATACAACAGGCACCATATTCACTTTTCTCCATGGGACAAATGATTAAAACTGTCTACACTTTGATCGATTCCAGGAAGGCCAGTAGTAGTTTCCGAAGCTATCTCGAAACATTCTGTAATCTGTGTACCTTCAGAGGATTGATGAAACACAGATATTGCATCGGGATTGAATACAACAGGCACCATGCGGACTTTTCTCTATGGGAGTATTGTCTCAAACTGTCTACCCTTTGATCGATTCCCGGAAGACTAGTAGTAGTTTCCGAAGCACATCTGGAGCCATTCTGTAATGTGTGGACCTTCAGAGTATTGATGAAACACAGAAATTACATCGGGATGAATACAACAGGCACAATGCGGACTTTTCACCATGGGAGTATAGTCTCAAACTGTCTACACTTTGATCGATTCCTGGAAGACCAGTAGTAGTTTCCACAGCACATTTGGAGGCATTCTGTAATCTGTGGACATACAGAGTGTTCATGAAACACAGAAATAGCATCGGGATTGAATACAACAGGCACCATATTGGCTTTTCTCCATGGGACAAATGAATAAAACTGTCTACACTTTGATCGATTCCAGGAAGACCAGTAGTAGTTTCCGAAGCCCATCTCGAAACATTCTGTAATCTGTGTACCTTCAGAGGGTTGATGAAACACAGATATTGCATCGGGATTGAATACTTGAATACAACAGGCACCATGCGGACTTTTCTCCATGGGACTAATGTCTCAAACTGTCTACGCTTTGATCGATTCCTGGGAGACCAGTAGTAGTTTCCGAAGAACATCTGGAGGCATTCTGTAATCTGTGGACCTTCAGAGTGTTGATGAAACACAGAAATTGCATCGGGATTGGATACAATAGGCAACATGCGGACTGTTCGCCATGAGAGTAATGTCTCAAACTGTCTACACTTTGATCGATTGCAGGAAGCCCAGTAGTACTTACCGAAGCACATCTGGAAGCATTCTGTAATCTGTGGACCTTCAGAGTGTTGATGAAACACAGTAATTGAATCGGAATTGAATACAACAAGCACCATTCGTGATTTCCTCTATGGGAGTAATGTCTCAAAGTGTCTACGCTTTGATCGATTCCTGGAAGACCGGTTGTAGTTTCAGAAGGACACCTTTTGGTATTCTGTAATCTGTGGACCTTCAGAGTGTTGATGAAACACAGAAATTTCATCAGGGTTGAATACAACAGGCACCATACGGACTTTCTCCATGGAAGAAATGTCTCAAACTGTCTTCACTTTGATCGATTCCAGGATACCAGTACTAGTTTCCAAAGCACATCTGAAGGCATTCTGTAATCTGTGGACCTTCAGAGTGTTGATGAAACACAGATATTGTATCGGGATTGTATACAACAGGCACCATGCGGACTTTTCTCCATGGGAGTAATGTCTCAAACTGTCTACGCTTTGATCGATTATTGGAAGACCAGCAGTAGTATCCGAAGCACATCTGGAGTAATTCTGTAATCTGTGGCCCTTCAGAGTGTTGAAGAAACACAGAAATTTCATCGGGGTTGAATACAACAGGCACCATGCGGACTTTTCTCCGTGGGAGTCATTTCTCAAACTGTCTACGCTTTTATCGATTCCTGGAAGACCAGTACTAGTTTCCACAGCACATTTTGAGGCATTCTGTATTCTATGGACATACAGAGTGTTCATGAAGCACAGAAATAGCATCGGGATTGAATACATCAGGCACCATACGGACTTTTCTCCATGGAAGTAATGTCTCAAACTGTCTTCACTTTGATCGATTCCAGGATACCAGTACTAGTTTCCAAAGCACATCTGAAGGCATTCTGTAATCCGTGGACATACAGAGTGTTCATGAAACACAGAAATAGCATCGGGATTGAATAAAACAGGCACCATATTGGCTTTTCTCCATGGGACAAATGAATAAAACTGTCTACACTTTGATCGATTCCAGGAAGGCCAGTAGTAGTTTCCGAAGCTCATCTCAAAACATTCTGTAATCTGTGTACCTTCAGACTGTTGATGAAACACAGATATTTCATCGGGATTGAATACAACAGGCACCATGCGGACTTTTCTCCATGGGAGTATTGTCTCAAACTGTCTTCGCTTTGATCGTTTCCTGGAAGACCAGTACTAGTTACCGAAGCACTTATGGAGGCATTCTAAAATCTGTGGACATTCAGAGTGTTGATGAATCACAGAAATTGCATCGGGATTGAATACAACAGGCATCATGCTAACTTTTCTCCATGCGAGTAATGTCTCAAATTGTTTACGCCTCGATCGATTCCTGGAAGAACGGTAGTAGTTTTCGAAACACATCTGGAGTAATTCTGTAATCTGTGGACCTTCAGTGTGTTGATGAAACACAGAAATTGCATCGGGATTGAATACAACAGGCACCATGCGGACTTTTCTCCATGTTAGTAATGCTTCAAACTGTCTACGCTTTGACCGATTACTGGAAGACCAGTAGTAGTTTCCAAAGCATATCTGGAGGCATTCTGTAATCTTTGGACTTTCTGAGTCTTGATGACACAAAGAAATTGCATCAAGGTTCAATGCAACAGGCACCATGTGGGCTTTTCTCCATGGGAGTAATGTCTCAAACTGTCTATGCATTGATCTATACCTGGAATAGACGCTTTGGTCGATTCCTGGAAGACCAGTAGTAGTTTCCAAAGCACATCTGGAGGCATTCTGTAATCCGTGGACATACAGAGTGTTCATGAAACACAGAAACAGCATCGGGATTGAATACAACAGGCACCATATGGACTCTTCTCCATGGGACAAATGAATAAAACTGTCTACACTTTGATCGATTCTAATCAGGCCAGTAGGAGTTTCCGAAGCTCATCTCGAAACATTCTGTAATCTGTGTACCTTCAGAGGGTTGATGAAACACAGATATTGTATCGGGTTTGAATACAACAGGCACCATGCGGACTTTTCTCCATGGGAGTATTGTCTCAAACTGTCTACGCTTTGATCGATTCCTGGAAGACCAGTAGTAATTTCCGAAGCACATCAGAAGGCATTCTGCAATCTGCGGACCTTCAGAGTGTTGATGAAACACAGAAATTGAATCGGGATTGAATATAACAGGCACCACGCGGACTTTTCTCCATGGGAGTAATGTCTCAAACTGTCAACGCATTGATCGATTCCTCGAAGACTAGTAGTAGTTTCCGAAGCACATCTGGAGCCATTCTGTAATGTGTGGACCTTCAGAGTATTGATGAAACACAGAAATTCCATCGGGATTGAATACAATAGGCACAATGCGGACTTTTCACCATGGGAGTAAAGTCTCAAACTGTCTACGCTTTGATCAATTCCTGGAAGACCAGTAGTAGTTTCCACAGCACATTTGGAGGCATTCTGTCATCTGTGGACATACAGAGTGTTCATGAAACACAGAAATAGCATCGGGATTGAATACAACAGGCACCATATTGGCTTTTCTCCATGGGACAAATGAATAAAACTGTCTACACTGTGATCGATTCCAGGAAGGCCAGTAGTAGTTTCCGAAGCTCATCTCGAAACATTCTGTAATCTGTGTACCTTCAGAGGGTTGATGAAACACAGATATTGCATCGGGATTGAATACAACAGGCACCATGCGGACTTTTCTCCATGGGACTAATGTCTCAAACTGTCTACGCTTTGATCGATTCCTGGGAGACCAGTAGTAGTTTCCGAAGTACATCTGGAGGCATTCTGTAATCTGTGGACCTTCAGAGTGTTGATGAAACACAGAAATTGAATCGGAATTGAATACAACAAGCACCATGCGTGCTTTCCTCTATGGGAATAATGTCTCAAAGTGTCTACGCTTTGATAAATTCCTGGAAGACCGGTTGTAGTTTCCGAAGGACACCTTTTGGTATTCTGTAATCTGTGGACCTTCAGAGTGTTGATGAAACACAGAAATTTCATCGGGGTTGAATACAACAGGCACCATGCGGACTTTTCTCCGTGTGAGTAATGTCTCAAACTGTCTACGCTTTGATCGATTCCTGGAAGACCAGTAGTAGTTTCCAAAGCACATCTGGAGGCATTCTGTAATCTGTGGACATACAGAGTGTTCATGAAACACAGAAATAGCATCAGGATTGAATACAAAAGGCACCATACGGACTTTCCTCCATGGAAGTAATGTCTCAAACTGTCTTCACTTTGATTGATTCCAGGATACCAGTACTAGTTTCCAAAGCACATCTGAAGGCATTCTAAAATCTTTGGAACTTCAGAGTGTTGATCAAACACAGAAATTGCATCGGGATTGAATACAACAGGCACCATGCGGCCTTTTCTCCATGGGAGTAATGTCTCTAACTCTACGCTTTGATCGATTCCTATAAGACCAGTAGTAGTTTTCGAAACACATCTGGAAACATTCTGTAATCTGTGAACTATCAGAGTGTTGATCAAACATAGAAATTGCATCGGGGTTGAATATAACAGGCACCATGCAGACTTATCTCCATGGGTGTAATGTCTCGAACTGTCTACGCTTTGATCGATTCCTGGAAGACCAGTAGTTGTTTCCAAAGCGCATCTGGAGGCATTCTGTAATCTTTGGACATACAGAGTGTTCATGAAACACAGATATTGCATCGGCATTGAATACAAGAGGCACCATTCGGACTTTTTTCCATGAGAGTAGTGTCTCAAACTGTCTACGCTGTGATCGATTCCTGGAAGACCAGTACTAATTTCCGAAACACATCTGGAGGCATTATCTAGGAAGACCAGTAGTAGTTTCCGAAGAACATCTGGAGTCATTCTGTAATCTGTGGACCTTCAGAGTGTTGATGAAACACAGAAATTGCATCGGGACTGAATACAAGAGACTCCATGCTGTCTTTCCTCCGTGGGAGTAATGTCTTTAACTGTCTACTCTTTGATCGATCCCAGGAAGCCCAGTAGTACTTTCCGAAGCACATATGGAGGCATTCTGTAATCTGTGGGCCTTCAGAGTGTCGATGAAACACAGGAATTGCATCAGGTTTGAATTCAACAGGCAACATGCGTACTTTTCTCCATGTGAGTGATGTCTCAAACTGTCTACGCTTTGATTGATTCCTGGAAGAGCAGTAGTAGTTTTCGAAGCATATCTGGAGGCATTCTGTAATCTGTGGACCTTCAGAGTGTTGATGAAACACAGGAATTGCATCAGGGTTGAATACAACAGGCACCATGCGGACTATTCTCCATCGGAGTAAGGTCTCAAACTGTCTACGCTTTGATCGATGCCTGGAAAACCAGTACAAGTTTCCGAAGCACATTTATAGGCATTCTGTAATCTGTGGACCTATAGAGTGTTGATGAAACACAGTAATTGCATCGGGATTGAATACAACTGACACAATGCGGACTTTTCTCCATGGGAGTAATGTCTCAAACTGTCTACACTTTGATCGATTTCTGGAAGACCAGTAGTGGTTTCCGAAGCACATCTGGAGGAATTATTGGGGAAGACCAGTAGTAGTTTCCGAAGAACATCTGGAGGCATTCTGTAATCTGTGGACCTTCAGGGTATTGATGAAGAATAGAAATTGCTTCGGGGTTGAATACAACAGGCACCATGCGGACTTTTCTCCATGGGAGTAATGTCTCAAACACTCTACGCTTTTAACGATTCCTGGAAGACCAGTAGTAGTTTCCGAAGCACATCTGGAGTCATTCTGTAATCTGTGGACCTTCAGGGTGTTGATGAAACACAGAAATTGCACCGGGATTGAATACAACAGGCACCATGTGGACTTTTCTCCATGGGAGTAATGTCTCAAACTGTCTACGCTTTTGATCGATTATTGGAAGACCAGCAGTAGTTTACGAAGCACATCTGGAGGCATTCTGTAATCTGTGGACATTCATTGTGTTGATGAAACACAGAAATAGCATCAGGGTTGAATACAACAGGCTCCATGAGGACTTTTCTCCATGGGATTAATGTCTCAATGTGTCTACGCTTTGATCGATTCCTGGAAGACCAGTAGTAGTTTCCGAAGCACATCTGGAGGCATTCTGTACTCTGTGGACATTCAGAGTGTTGATGAAACACAGAAGTTGCATCGGGATTGAATACAACAAGCACCATGCGGACTATTCTCCATCGGAGTAAGGTCTCAAACTGTCTACGCTTTGATCGATGCTTGGAAGACCAGTACCAGTTTCCGAAGCACATCTGGAGGCATTATGTAGGAAGTCCAGTAGTAGTTTCCGTAGCACATCTGGAAGCATTCTGTAATCTGTGAACCTTCAAGTGTTGATGAAACACAGAAATTGCATCGGGGTTGAATACAACAGGCACCATGCAGACTTTTCTCCACGGGAGTAATGTCTCACACTGTCTACGCTTTGATCGATGCCTGGAAGACCAGTACTACTTTCCGAAGCACATCTGGAGGAATTCTGTAATCCGTGGACCTATAGAGTGTTGATGAAACACAGAAATTGCCACGGGATTGTATACAACAGGCACCATGCGGACTTCTCTCCACGGGAGTAATGTCTCAAACTGTCTACGCTTTGATCGATTCCTGGAAGACCAGTAGTAGTTTCCGAAGCAAATCTTTAAGCATTCTGTAATCTGTGGAACTTCAGAGTGTTGATGAAACACAGACATTGCATCGGGATTGTATACAACAGGCACCACGCGGACTTTTCTCCATGGGAGTAATGTCTCAAACTGTCAACGCTTTGATCGATTCCTGGAAGACCAGTAGTAGTTTCCGAAGCACATCTGCAGGCATTCAGTAATCTGTGGACCTTGAGAGTGTTGATGAAACACAGAAATTGCATAGGGATTGAATACAACAGGCAACATGAGGAATTTTCTCCAAGGGAGTAATGTGTCAAACTGTCTAGGGTTTGATCGATTCCTGGAAGACCAGTAGTAGTTTCCGAAGCACATCTGGAGGCATTCTGTAATCTGTGGACCTTCAGATTATTGATTAAACACAGATATTGCATCGGATTGAATACAACAGGCACCAAGCGGACTTTTCACCACGAAAGTTATGTCTCAAACTGTCTATGATTTGATCTATTCCTGGAAGAACAGTACTAGTTTCCGAAGCACATCTGGAGTCATTCTGTAATCTGTGGACCTATAGAGTGTTGATGAAACACAGGAAGTCCATAGGGGTTGAAACAACAGACACCATACGGACCTTTCTCCATGGGAGTTATGTCTCAAACTGTCTACACTTAGATCGATTCCTGGAAGACCAAAGGTAGTGTCCGAAGTGCATCTGGAGGCATTATGTAGGAAGACCAGTAGTAGTTTCCGAAGCACATCTGGAGGCATTCTGTAATCTGTGGACATACATTGTGTTGATGAAACACAGAAATTGCATCAGGGTTGAATACAACAGGCACCATGCGGACTTTTCTCCATGGGAGTATTGTCTCAAACTGTCTACGCTTTGATCGATTCCTGGAAGACCAGTAGCAATTTCCGAAGCACATCAGAAGGCATTCTGCAATCTGCGGACCTTCATAGTGTTGATGAAACACAGAAATTGAATCGGGATTGAATATAAAAGGCACCACGCGGTCTTTTCTCCATGGGAGTAATGTCTGAAACTGTCAACGCATTGATCGATTCCTCGAAGACTAGTAGTAGTTTCCGAAGCACATCTGGAGCCATTCAGTAATGTGTGGACCTTCAGAGTATTGATGAAACACAGAAATTCCATCGGGATTGAATACTATAGCACAATGCGGACTTTTCACCATGGGAGTAAAGTCTCAAACTGTCTACGCTTTGATCGATTCCTGGAAGACCAGTAGTAGTTTCCACAGCACATTTGGAGGAATTCTGTAATCTGTGGACATACAGAGTGTTCATGAAACACAGAAATAGCATCGGGATTGAATACAACAGGCACCATATTGGCTTTTCTCCATGGGACAATGAATAAAAGTGTCTACACTTTGATCGATTCCAGGAAGGCCAGTAGTAGTTTCCGAAGCTCATCTCGAAACATTCTGTAATCTGTGTACCTTCAGAGGGTTGATGAAACACAAATATTGCATCGGGAATGAATACAACAGGCACCATGCGGACTTTTCTCCATGGGACTAATGTCTCAAACTGTCTACGCTTTGATCGATTCCTGGGAGACCAGTAGTAGTTTCCGAAGTACATCTGGAGGCATTCTGTAATCTGTGGACCTTCAGAGTGTTGATGAAACACAGAAATTGCATCGGGATTGGATACAATAGGCAACATGCAGACTGTTCGCCATGAGAGTGATGTCTCAAACTGTCTACACTTTGATCGATTCCAGGAAGCCCAGTAGTACTTTCCGAAGCACATCTGGAGGCATTCTGTAATCTGTGGACCTTCAGAGTGTTGATGAAACACAGAAATTGAATCGGAATTGAATACAACAAGCACCATGCGTGCTTTCCTCTATGGGAGTAATGTCTCAAAGTGTCTACGCTTTGATAAATTCCTGGAAGACCGGTTGTAGTTTCCGAAGGACACCTTTTCGTATTCTGTAATCTGTGGACCTTCAGAGTGTTGATGAAACACAGAAATTTCATCGGGGTTGAATACAACAGGCACCATGCGGACTTTTCTCCGTGTGAGTAATGTCTCAAACTGTCTACGCTTTGATCGATTCCTGGAAGACCAGTAGTAGTTTCCAAAGCACATCTGCAGGCATTCTGTAATCTGTGGACATACAGAGTGTTCATGAAACACAGAAATAGCATCAGGATTGAATACAAAAGGCACCATACGGACTTTTCTCCATGGAAGTAATGTCTCAAACTGTCTTCACTTTGATTGATTCCAGGATACCAGTACTAGTTTCCAAAGCACATCTGAAGGCATTCTGAAATCTTTGGACCTTCAGAGTGTTGATGAAACACAGAAATTGCATCGGTATTGAATACAACAGGCACCATGCGGACTTTTCTCCATGGTAGTAATGTCTCAAACTGTCTACGCTTTGATCGATTCCTGGAAGACCAGTACTAGTTTCCAAAGTACATATGGAGTCATTCTGTAATCTGTGGACCTTCAGAGTGTTGATCAAACTCAGAAATTGCATCGGGATTGAATACAACAGGCACCATGCGGCCTTTTCTCCATGGGAGTAATGTCTCTAACTCTACGCTTTGATCGATTCCTATAAGACCAGTAGTAGTTTTCGAAACACATCTGGAAACATTCTGTAATCTGTGAACTATCAGAGTGTTGATCAAACATAGAAATTGCATCGGGGTTGAATATAACAGGCACCATGCAGACTTATCTCCATGGGTGTAATGTCTCGAACTGTCTACGCTTTGATCGATACCTGGAAGACCAGTAGTTGTTTCCAAAGCGCATCTGGAGGCATTCTGTAATCTGTGGACATACAGAGTGTTCATGAAACACAGAAATTGCATCGGGAGTGAAAACAACAAGCAGCATGCTTACATTTCTCCATGGGAGTAATGTCTCAAACTGTTTACGCTTCGATAGATTCCTGGAAGACCAGTAGTAGTTTCCGAAGCACATGTGGAGTCATTCTGGAATCCATGGATCTTCAGTGTGTTGATGAAACACAGAAATTGCATCGGGATTGAATACAACAGGCACCATGCGGACATTTCTCCATGGTAGTAATGTCTCAAACTGTTTACGCTTTGACCGATTACTGGAAGACCAGTAGTAGTTTTCAAAGCACATCTGGAGGCATTCTGTAATCTGAGGACTTTCAGAGTCTTGATGACACAAAGAAATTGCATCAAGGTTCAATACAACAGGCACCATATGGGCTTTTCTCCATGGGAGTAATGTCTCCAACCGTCTACGCTTTGATCTATTCCTGGAATAGATGCTTTGATCGATTCCTGGAAGACCAGTAGTAGTTTCCAAAGCACATCTGGAGGCAGTCTGTAATCCGTGGACATACAGAGTGTTCATGAAACACAGAAATAGCATCGGGAATGAATGCAACAGGCACCATATTCACTTTTCTCCATGGGACAAATGAATAAAACTGTCTACACTTTGATCGATTCCAGGAAGGCCAGTAGTAGTTTCCGAAGCTATCTCGAAACATTCTGTAATCTGTGTACCTTCAGAGGATTGATGAAACACAGATATTGCATCGGGATTGAATACAACAGGCACCATGCGGACTTTTCTCCATGGGAGTATTGTCTCAAACTGTCTACCCTTTGATCGATTCCCGGAAGACCAGTAGTAGTTTCCGAAGCACATCATAAGGCATTCTGTAATCTGCGGACCTTCAGAGTGTTGGTGAAACACAGAAATTGAATCGGGTTTGAATATAACAGGCACAATGCGGACTTTTCTCCATGGGAGTAATGTCTCAAACTGTCAACGCATTGATCGATTCCTCGAAGACTAGTAGTAGTTTCCGAAGCACATCTGGAGCCATTCTGTAATGTGTGGACCTTCAGAGTATTGATGAAACACAGAAATTCCATCGGGATGAATACAACAGGCACAATGCGGACTTTTCACCATGGGAGTATAGTCTCAAACTGTCTACGCTTTGATCGATTCCTGGAAGACCAGTAGTACCTTCCACAGCACATTTGGAGGCATTCTGTAATCTGTGGACATACAGAGTGTTCATGAAACACAGAAATAGCATCGGGATTGAATACAACAGGCACCATATTGGCTTTTCTCCATGGGACAAATGAATAAATCTGTCTACACTTAGATCGATTCCAGGAAGACCAGTAGTAGTTTCCGAAGCTCATCTCGAAACATTCTGTAATCTGTGTACCTTCAGAGGGTTGATGAAACACAGATATTGCATCGGGATTGAATACTTGAATACAACAGGCACCATGCGGACTTTTCTCCATGGGACTAATGTCTCAAACTGTCTACGCTTTGATCGATTCCTGGGAGACCAGTAGTAGTTTCCGAAGAACATCTGGAGGCATTCTGTAATCTGTGGACCTTCAGAGTGTTGATGAAACACAGAAATTGCATCGCGATTGGATACAATAGGCCACATGCGGACTGTTCGCCATGAGAGTAATGTCTCAAACTGTCTACACTTTGATCGATTGCAGGAAGCCCAGTAGTACTTACCGAAGCACATCTGGAAGCATTCTGTAATCTGTGGACCTTCAGAGTGTTGATGAAACACAGAAATTGAATCGGAATTGAATACAACAAGCACCATTCGTGCTTTCCTCTATGGGAGTAATGTCTCAAAGTGTCTACGCTTTGATCGATTCCTGGAAGACCGGTTGTAGTTTCCGAAGGACACCTTTTGGTATTCTGTAATCTGTGGACCTTCAGAGTGTTGATGATACACAGAAATTTCATCAGGGTTGAATACAACAGGCACCATACGGACTTTCTCCATGGAAGAAATGTCTCAAACTGTCTTCACTTTGATCGATTCCAGGATACCAGTACTAGTTTCCAAAGCACATCTGAAGGCATTCTGTAATCTGTGGACCTTCAGAGTGTTGATGAAACACAGATATTGTATCGGGATTGTATACAACAGGCACCATGCGGACTTTTCTCCATGGGAGTAATATCTCAAACTGTCTACGCTTTGATCGATTATTGGAAGACCAGCAGTAGTATCCGAAGCACATCTGGAGGCATTCTGTAATCTGTGGGCATTCATTGTGTTGACGAAACACAGAAATTGCATCAGGGTTGAATACAACCGGCAACATGCGGAATTTTCTCCATGGGAGTAATGTCTCAAAGTGTCAACGCTTTGATCGATTCCTGGAAGACCAGTAGTAGTTTCCGAAGCACATCTGGAGGCATTCTGTAATCTGTGGATCTTCAGGGTGTTGATGAAACTTAGAAATTGCATCGGGATTAACCTCAATATTCACTATGCGGACTTTTCTCCGTAGGAGTAATGTCCCAAACTTTCGTCGCTTTGATCGATTCCTGAACGACCAGTAGTAGTTTCCAAAGCACATCTGGAGGCATTCTGTAATCCGTGGACATACAGAGTGTTCATGAAACACAGAAATAGCATCGGGATTGAATACAACAGGCACCATATTGGCTTTTCTCCATGGGAGTAATGTCTTAAGCTGTTTACGCCTCGGTCGATTCCTGGAAGAACCGTAGTAGTTTCCGAAACACATCTGGAGTAATTCTGTAATCTGTGGCCCTTCAGAGTGTTGATGAAACACAGAAATTTCATCGGGGTTGAATACAACAGGCACCATGCGGACTTTTCTCCGTGGGAGTAATTTCTCAAACTGTCTACGCTTTTATCGATTCCTGGAAGACCAGTACTAGTTTCCACAGCACATTTTGAGGCATTCTGTATTCTATGGACATACAGAGTGTTCATGAAGCACAGAAATAGCATCGGGATTGAATACATCAGGCACCATACGGACTTTTCTCCATGGAAGTAATGTCTCAAACTGTCTTCACTTTGATCGATTCCAGGATACCAGTACTAGTTTCCAAAGCACATCTGAAGGCATTCTGTAATCCGTGGACATACAGAGTGTTCATGAAACACAGAAATAGCATTGGGGATTGAATAAAACAGGCACCATATTGGCTTTTCTCCATGGGACAAATGAATAAAACTGTCTACACTTTGATCGATTCCAGGAAGGCCAGTAGTAGTTTCCGAAGCTCATCTCAAAACATTCTGTAATCTGTGTACCTTCAGAGTGTTGATGAAACACAGATATTGCATCGGGATTGAATACAACAGGCACAATGCGGACTTTTCACCATGGGAGTAATGTCTCAAACTGTCTACGCTTTGATCGATTCCTGGAAGACCAGTAGTAGCTTTTGAAGCACATCTGGAGGCATTTTGTAATCTGTGGACCTTAAGGGTGTTGACGAAACATTAGAAATAGCATAGGCATTAAACTCAACAGGCACTATGCGGACTTTTCTCCATGGGAGTAATGTCTCAAACTGTCGATGCTTTGATCGATTCCTTTAAGACCAGTAGTAGTTTCCAAAGCACATCTTTAGGCATTCTTTAGCAAGACCAGTAGTAGTTTCCGAAGCACATCTGGAGGCATTCTGTAATCTGTGGACCTTCAGAGTGTTGATGAAACACAGAAATTGAATCGGAATTGAATACAACAAGCACCAAGCGTGCTTTCCTTTATGGGAGTAATGTCTCAAAGTTTCTACGCTTTGATCGAATCCTGGAAGACCGGTTGTAGTTTCCGAAGGACACCTTTTGGTATTCTGTAATCTGTGGTCCTTCAGAGTGTTGATGAAACACAGAAATTTCATCTGGGTTGAATACAACAGGCACCATGCGGACTTTTCTCCGTGGGAGTAATGTCTCAAACTGTCTACGCTTTGATCGATTCCTGGAAGACCAGTAGTAGTTTCCACAGCACATTTGGTGGCATTCTGTAATCTGTGGACATACAGAGTGTTCATGAAACACAGAAATAGCATCGGAATTGTATGCAACAGGCACCATGCGGACTTTTCTCCATGGGAGTAACGTCTCAAACTGTCTACGCTTTGATCGATTCCTGGAAGACCGGTAGTAGTTTCCGAAGCACATCTGGAGGCATTCTATATTCTTTGGTCCTTCAGTGTGTTGGTGAAACACAGAAATTGCATCGGGATTGAATACAACAGGCACCATGCGGACTTCTCTCCATGGGAGTAATGTCTCAAACTGTCTACACTTTGATCGATTATTGGAAGACCAGCAGTAGTTTCCGAGGCACATCTGGAGGCATTCTGTAATCTGTGGGCATTCATTGTGTTGATGAAACACAGAAATTGCATCAGGGTTGAATACAACCGGCACCATGCGGACTTTTCTCCATGGGAGTAATGTCTCAAAGTGTCAACGCTTTGATCAATTCCTGGAAGACCAGTAGTAGTTTCCGAAGCACATCTGGAGGCATTCTGTAATCTGTGGACCTTCAGGGTGTTGATGAAACTTAGAAATTGCATCGGGGTTAACCTCAATATTCACTATGCGGACTTTTCTCCGTAAGAGTAATGTCCCAAACTTTCGACTCTTTCATCGATTTCTGGAAGACCAGTAGTAGTTTCCAAAGCATATCTGGAGGCATTCTGTAATCCGTGGACATACAGAGTGTTCATGAAACACAGAAATAGCATCGGGATTGAATACAACAGGCACCATATGGACTTTTCTCCATGTGACAAATGAATAAAACTGTCTACACTTTGATCGATTCCAGGAAGGCCAGTAGTAGTTTCCGAAGCTCATCTCGAAACATTCTGTAATCTGTGTACCTTAAGAGGGTTGATGAACCACAGATATTGCATCGGGATTGAATACAACATTCACCATGCGGACTTTTTTCCATGGAAGTATTGTCTCAAACTGTCTACGCTTTGATCGATTCCTGGAAGACCAGTAGTAGTTTCCGAAGCACATCAGAAGGCATTCTGTAACCTGCGGACCTTCAGAGTGTTGATGAAACACAGAAATTGAATCGGGATTGAATATAACAGGCACCACGCGGACTTTTTTTCTCCATGGGAGTAATGTCTCAAACTTTCAACGCATTGATCGATTCCTCGAAGAATAGTAGTAGTTTCCGAAGCTCATCTGGAGCCATTCTGTAATGTGTGGACTTTCAGAGTATTGATGAAACACAGAAATTCCATCGGGATTGAATACAACAGGCACAATGCGGTCTTTTCACCATGGGAGTAATGTCTCAAACTGTCTACGGTTTGATCGATTCCTGGAAGACCAGTACTAGTTTCCAAAGCACATCTGGAGGCATTCTGTAATCCGTGGACATACAGAGTGTTCATGAAACACAGAAATAGCATCGGGATTGAATACAACAGGCACCATATGGACTTTTCTCCATGTCACAAATGAATAAAACTGTCTACACTTTGATCGCGTCCAGGAAGGCCAGTAGTAGTTTCCGAAGCTCATCTCGAAACATTCTGTAATCTGTGTACCTTCAGAGGGTTGATGAACCACAGATATTGCATCGGGATTGAATACAACAGGCACCATGAGGACTTTTCTCCATGGGAGTATTGTCTCAAACTGTCTACGCTTTGATCGATTCCTGGAAGACCAGTAGTAGTTTCCGAAGCACATCAGAAGGCATTCTGTAATCTGCGGACCTTCAGAGTGTTGATGAAACACAGAAATTGAATCGGGATTGAATATAACTGGCACCACGCGGAGTTATCTCCATGGGAGTAATGTCTCATACTGTCAACGCATTGATCGATTCCTCGAAGACTAGTAGTAGTTTCCGAAGCACATCTGGAGCCATTCTGTAGTGTGTGGAACTTCAGAGTATTGATGAAACACAGAAATTCCATCAGGATTGAATACAACAGGCACCATGCGGACTTTTCTCCATGGGAGTAATGTCTCAAACTGTCGACGCTTTGATCGATTCCTGGAAGACCAGTAGTAGTTTCCAAAGCACATCTTTAAGACTTCTGTAGCTAGACCAGTAGTAGTTTCCGAAGCACATCTGGAGGCATTCTTTAATCTATGGACCTTCAGAGTGTTGATGAAACACAGAAATTTCATCGGGGTTGAATACAACAGGCACCATGCGTACTTTTCTCCGTGGGAGTAATGTCTCAAACTGTCTACGCTTTGATCGATTCCGGGAAGACCAGTAGTAGTTTCCACAGCACATTTGGAGGCATTCTGTAATCTGTGGACATACAGAGTGTTCATGAAACACAGAAATAGCATCGGGATTGAATACAACAGGCACCAGAAGGACTTTTCTCCATGGAACTAATGTCTTAAACTGTCTTCACTTTGATCGATTCCAGGATACCAGTACTAGTTTCCAAAGCACATCTGAAGGCATTCTGTAATCTGTGGACCTTCAGAGTGTTGATGAAACACAGATATTGCATCGGGATTGTATACAACAGTTACCATGCGGACTTTTCTCCATGGGAGTAATGTCTCAAACTCTCTACGCTTTGATCGATTCCTGGAAGACCAGTAGTAGTTTCCGAAGCACATCTGGAGGCATTCTGTAATCTGTGGACCTTCAGGGTGTTGATGAAACACAGATATTGCATCGGGATTGTATACAACAGGCACCATGCGGATTTTTCTCTATGTGAGTAATGTCTCAAAGTGTCAACGCTTTGATCTATTCCTGGAAGACCAGTAGTAGTTTCCGAAGCACAACTGAAGGCATTCTGTAATCTGTGGTCATTCATTGTGTGGATGAAGCACAGAAATAGCATCGGGATTGAATACAACAGGCACCATACGGATTTTTCTCTATGGGAGTATTGTCTCAAACTGTCTACGCTTTGATCGATTCCTGGAAGACCAGTAGTAGTTTCCGATGCTAATCTCGAAACATTCTGTAATCTATGTATCTTCTAATTGCATTCTGTAATCTGTGGACCAACAGGGTGTTGATGAAACACAGATATTGCATCGGGATTAAATCCAACAGGCACCATGCGGACTTTACTCCATGGGAGTAATGTCTCAAACTGTCTATGATTTGATCGATTCCTGGAAGACCAGTAGCAGTTTCCAAAGCACATCTGGAGGCATTCTGTAATCTGTGGACGTACAGAGTGTTAATGAAACACAGAAATTGCATCGGGATTGAATACAACAGGCACCATGCGGATTTTTCTCTATGGGAGTATTGTCTCAAACTGTCTACGCTTTGATCGATTCCTGGAAGACCAGTAGTAGTTTCCGAAGCATATCAGGAGGCATTCTGTAATCTGCGGACCTTCAGAGTGTTGATGAAAACAGAAATTTAATCGGGATTGAATTTAATAGGCACACGCTGACTTTTCTCCATGGGAGTAATGTCTCAAACTGTCTACACTTTGATCGATTCCTGGAAGACCAGTAACAGTTTCCGAAGCTCATCTGGAAGCATTCTGAAATCTGTGGCCCTTCAGAGTGTTGATAAAACACAGATAATGGATCGGGATTGAATACAACAGGCACCATGCGGACTTTTTTCCATGGGAGTTATGTTTCAAACTGTCTACGCATTGATCGATTCCTCGAAGACCAGTAGTAGTTTCCGAAGCACATCTGGAGGCATTCTGTAATGTGTGGACCTTCAGGATGTTGATGAAACACAGAAATTGCATCGGTATGAAATTCAACAGGCACCATGCGGACTTTTCTTCATGGGTGTAATGTCTCAAACTGTCTACGCTTTGATCGATTCCTGGAAGAGCAGTAGTAGTTTTCGAAGCACATCTGGAGGCATTCTGTAGGAAGACCAGTAGTAGTTTCCAAAGCACATCTGGAGGCATTATGTAATCTTTGGACATACAGAGTGTTCATGAAACACAGATATTGCATCAGGATTGAATACAAGAGGCACCATTCGGTCTTTTTTCCATGGGAGTAATGTCTCAAACTGTCTACGCTTTGATCGATTCCTGGAAGACAAGTAGTCGTCTCCGAAGCACAACTGTAGGCATTCTGTAATCTGTGGACCTTCTAGTGTTGATGGAACACAGAAATTAAATCGGGATTGAATACAGCTGGCACCATGCGGACTTTTCTCAATGGTAGTAATGTGTCAAACATTCTAAACTTTGATCGATTCCTCGAAGACCAGTTGTAGATTCCGAAGCACATCTGGAAGCATTCTTTAAATTGTAGACCTTCACAGCATTGATGAAACACAGATATTGCAACGGGATTGAATACAAAAGGAACCATGCAGACTTTTCACCATTGGAGTAATGTCTCAAACTGTCTAAGCCCTGATCGATTCCTGGAAGACCAGTAGTAGTTTCTGAAGCACATCAGGAGGCATTCTTTAATCTGTGGACCTTCAGAGTGTTGATGAAACAAAGAAATTTCATCGGGATTGAATACAACTTGCACCATGCGGACTTTTATCCATGGGACTAATGTCTCAAACTGTCTACGCTTTGATCGTTTCCTAGGACACCAGTACTAGTTTCCGAAGTACATCTCTAGGCATTCTTTAATCTGTGGACTTTCAGAGTGTTGATGAAACACAGAAATTGTATCGGGATGGGATACAATAGGCAACATGCGGACTTTTCTCCATGAGAGTAATGTCTCAAACTCTCTACGCTTGTTTGATTCCTGGAAGACCAGTAGTAGTTTCTGAACAAATCTGGAGGCATTCTGTAATCTGTGGACCTTCAGAGTGTTGATGAAACACAGAAATTGCATCGGGACTGAATACAACAGACACCATGCGGTCTTTTCTCCGTGGGAGTAATGTCTTTAACTGTCTACTCTTTGATCGATCCCTGGAAGACCAGTAGTAGTTTCCAAAGCACCTCTAGATGCATTCTGTAATCTGCTGACCTACAGATGTTCATGAAACACAGGAATAGCATCGGGATTGAATACAACTGACACCATGCGGTCCTTTCTCCGTGGGTGTAATGTCTTTAACTGTCTACACTTTGATCGATTCCTGGAAGACCAGTAGTAGTTTCCGAAGCACATCTGGAGGCATTCTGTAATCTGCGGACCTTCAGAGTGTTGATTAAAACAGAAATTTAATCGGGATTGAAAATAACAGGCACCACGCGGACTTTTCTCCATGGGAGTAATGTCTCAAACTGCCTATACTTTGATCGATTCCTGGAAGACCAGTAGTAGTTTCCGAAGCTCATCTGGAAGCATTCTGTAATCTGTGGACCTTCAGAGTGTTGATGAAACACAGATAATGCATCGGGATTGAATACAACAGGCACCATGCGGACTTTTTTCCATGGGAGTAATGTTTCAAACTGTTTACGCATTGATCGATTCCTCGAAGACCAGTAGTAGTTTCCGAAGCACATCTGGAGGCATTCTGTAGGAAGACCAGTAGTAGTTTCCAAAGCACATCTGGAGGCATTCTGTAATCTTCGGACATACAGAGTGTTCATGAAACACAGATATTGCATCGGGATTGAATACAAGAGGCACCATTCGGACTTTTTTCCATGGGAGTAATGTCTCAATCCGTCTACGCTTTGATCGATTACTGGAAGACCAGTAGTCATTTCCGAAGCACATCTGGTGGCATTCTGTAATCTGTGGACCTTCGAGTGTTGATGGAACAGAGAAATTAAATCGGGATTGAATACAACAGGCACCATGCGGACTTTTCTCCATGGGAGAAATGTGTCAAACTGTCTAAATTTTGATCGATTCCTCGAAGACCAGTAGTAGATTCCGAAGCACATAGGGAAGCATTCTTTAATCTGTGGACCTTCAGAGTATTGATGAAACACAGATACTGCAAAGGGATTGTATACAAAAGGCACCATGCAGACTTTTCACCATTGGAGTAATGTCTCAAACTGTCTACGCCTTTATCGATTCCTGGAAGACCAGAGGTAGTTTCTGAAGTACATCTGGAGGCATTCTTTAATCTATGGACCTTCTGAGTGTTGATGGACAGAGAAATTGCATCGCGGTTCAATACAACAGGCACCATGCGGACTAATCTTCATGGGTGTAATGTCTCAAACTGTCTACTGTTTGATCGATTCCTGGGAGACCTGTAGTAGATTCTGAAGCACATCTGGGGGCATTCAGTAATCTGTGGAGCTTCAGAGTGTTGATGAATCACAGAAATTGCATCGGGACTAAATACTACAGACACCATGCGGTCTTTTCTCCATGGGAGTAATGTCTTTAACTGATTACTCTTTGATTGATCCCTGGAAGACCAGTAGTAGTTTCCAAAGCACATCCAGAGGCATTCTGTAGGAAGGCCAGTAGTAGTTTCCGAAGCACATCTGGAGGCATTCTTTAATCTGTGGACCTTCAGAGTGTTGATGAAACAAAGAAATTGCATCGGGATTGAATACAACTTGCACCATGCGGACTTTTATCCATGGGACTAATGTCTCAAACTGTCTACACTTTGATATATTCCTAGAAGACCAGTAGTAGTTTCCGAAGCACATCAGGAGGCATTCTGTAATCTGCGGACCTTCAGAGTGTTGATTAAAACCGAAATTTAATCGGGATTGAAAATAACAGGCACCACGCGGACTTTTCTCCATGGGAGTAATGTCTCAAACTGTCTACACTTTGATCGATTCCTCGAAGACCACTAGTAGTTTCCGAAGCTCATCTGGAAGCATTCTGTAATCTGTAAACCTTCAGAGTGTTGATGAAACACAGAAATTGCATCGGGACTGAATACAACAGACACCATGCCGTCTTTTCTCCGTGGGAGTAATGTCTTTAACTGTCTACTCTTTGATCGATCCCTGTGAGACCAGTAGTAGTTTCCAAAGCACCTCTGGAGGAATTCTGTAATCTGTGGACCTACAGATGTTCATGAAATACAGAAATAGCATCGGGATTGAATACTACAGGCTCCAAACGGACTTTTCTATATGGGAGTAATGTCTCAAACTGTCTACACTTTGATCGATTCATCAAAGACCAGTAGTAGTTTCCGAATCACATCTGGAGGCATACTGTAACCTGTGGACTTTCAGAGTGTGATGAAACACAGAAATTGCATCGGGACTAAATACAACAGACACCATGCTGTCTCTTCTCCATGGGAGTAATGTCTCTAACTGACTACTCTTTGATTGATGCCTGGAAGACCAGTAGTAGTTTCCAAAGCACATCCGGAGGTATTCTGTAGGAAGGCCTGTAGTAGTTTACAAAGCACATCAGGAGGCATTCTGTAATCTGTGGACCCACAGAGTGTTGATGAAGCAGAGAAATTGCATCGCGGTTGAATACAACAGGCACCATGCGGACTATTCTTCATGGGTGTAATGTCTCAAATTGTTTACTGTTTGATCGATTCCTGGGAGACCTGTAGTAGATTCCGAAGCACATCTGGGGGCATTCTGTATTCTGTGGACCTTCGGAGTGTTGATTAAACAAAGAAATTGCATCGGGATTGAATATAACTTGCACCATGCCGACTTTTCTCCATGGGACTAATGTCTCGAACTGTCTACGCTTTGATCGTTTCCTAGGAGACCAGTAGTAGTTTCCGAAGTACATCTGGAGGCATTCTGTAATCTGTGGACTTTCAGAGTGTTGATGAAACACATAAAATGTATCGGGATTGGATACAATAGGCAACATGCGGACTTTTCTCCATGAGAGTAACGTCTCAAACTGTCTACGCTTGTTTGATTCCTGGAAGACTCGTAGTAGTTTCCGAAGCAAATCTGGAGGCATTCTGTAATCTGTGGACCTACAGATGTTCATGAAACACAGGAATAGCATCGGGATTGAATACAACAGGCTCCAAACGGACTTATCTCCAAGGGAGTAATGTCTCAAACTGTCTACACTTTGATCGATCCCAGGAAGCCCAGTAGTACTTTCCGAAGCACATCTGGAGGCATTCTGTAATCTGTGGGCATTCAGAGTGTTGATGAAACACAGGAATTGCATCAGGTTTGAATACAACAGGCAACATGCGGACTTTTCTCCATGTGAGTAATGTCTCAAACTGTCTACGCTTTGATTGATTCCTGGAAGAGCAGTAGTAGTTAACGAAGCATATCTGGAGGCATTCTGTAATCTGCGGACCTTCAGAGTGTTGATGAAACACAGAAATTGCATCGGGGTTGAATACAACAGGCACCATGCGGACTTTTCTCCGTGGGATTAATGTCTCAAACTGTCTACAATTTCATCGATTCCTGGAAGACCAGTAGTAGTTTCCAAAGCACCTCTAAAGGCATTCAGTAATCTGTGGGCCTTCAGAGTGTTGATGAAACACAGGAATTGCATCAGGTTTGAATACAACAGGCAACATTCGGACTTTTCTCCATGTGAGTAATGTCTCAAACTGTCTACGCTTTGATTGATTCCTGGAAGAGCAGTAGTAGTTAACGAGGCATATCTAAAGGCATTCTGTAATCTGTGTACCTTCAGAGTGTTGATGAAACACAGAAATTGCATCGGGGTTGAATACAACAGACACCATGCGGACTTTTCTCCGTGGGATTAATGTCTCAAACTGTCTACGATTTCATCGATTCCTGGAAGACCAGTAGTAGTTTCCAAAGCACCTCTAAAGGCATTCAGTAATCTGTGGACCCACAGATGTTCATGAAACATAGAAATAGCATCGGGATTGAATAAACCAGGCACCATACGGACTTTTCTCCACGGAAGTCATGTCTCAAACTGTCTACACTTTGATCGATTCCTGGAAGACCAGTTGTAGATTCCGAAGCACATCTGTCGGCATTCTGCAATCTGTGGACCTTCGGAGTGTTGATGAAACAAAGATATTGCACCGGGATTGAATATATCTTGCACCATGTGGAATTTTCTCCATGGGACTAATGTCTCAAACTGTCTACGCTTTGATCGTTTCCTAGGAGACCAGTAGTAGTTTTCGAAGTTCATCTGGAGGCATTCTGTAATCTGTGGACCTTCAGAGTGTTGATGAAACACAGAAATTGTATCGGGATTGGATACAATAGGCAACATGCGGACTTTTCTCCATGAGAGTAACGTCTCAAACTGTCTACGCTTGTTTGATTCCTGGACGACCCGTAGTAGTTTCCGAAACAAATCTGGAGGCATTCTGTAATCTGTGGACCTTCAGAGTGTTGATGAAACACAGAAATTGCATCGGGACTGAATACAACAGACACCATTCTGTCTTTCCTCCGTGGGAGTAATGTCTTTAACTGTCTACTCTTTGATCGATCCCTGGAAGACCAGTAGTAGTTTCCAAAGCACCTCTAGAGGCATTCTGTAATCTGTGGACCTACAGATGTTCATGAAACACAGGAATAGCATCGGGATTGAATACAACAGGCTCCAAACGGACTTTTCTCCATGGGAGTAATGTCTCAAACTGTCTACACTTTGATCGATCCCAGGAAGCCCAGTAGTACTTTCCGAAGCACATCTGGAGGCATTCTGTAATCTGTGGGCCTTCGGAGTGTTGATGAAACACAGGAATTGCATCAGGTTTGAATACAACAGGCTACATGCGGACTTTTCTCCATGTGAGTAATGTCTCAAACTGTCTACGATTTGATTGATTCCTGGAAGAGCAGTAGTAGTTAACGAAGCATATCTGGAGGCATTCTGTAATCTGTGGACCTTCAGAGTGTTGATGGAACACAGAAATTGCATCGGGGTTGAATACAACAGGCACCATGCGGACTTTTCTCCGTGGGATTAATGTCTCAAACTGTCTACGATTTCATCGATTCCTGGAAGACCAGTAGTAGTTTCCAAAGCACCTCTAATGGCATTCAGTAATCTGTGGACCCACAGATGTTCATGAAACATAGAAATAGCATCGGGATTGAATACAACAGGCACCATACGGACTTTTCTCCACGGAAGTCATGTCTCAATCTGTCTACACTTTGATCGATTCCTGGAAGACCAGTAGTAGATTCCGAAGCACATCTGGCGGCATTCTGCAATCTGTGGACCTTCGGAGTGTTGATGAAACACAGAAATTGCATCGGGGTTGAATACAACAGGCACCATGCGGCCTTTTCTCCACGGAAGTCATGCCTCAAACTGTCTACACTTTGATCGATTCCAGAATACAAGTAGTAGTTTCCAAAGCACATCTGAAGGCATTCTGTAATCTGTGGGCCTTCAGAGTGTTGATGAAACACAGTAATTGCATCAGGTTTGAATACAACAGGCAACATGCAGACTTTTCTCTATGTGAGTAATGTGTCAAACTGTCTACGCTTTGATCGATTCCTGGGAGACCAGAAGTAGTTTCCGAAGTACATCTGGAGGCATTCTTTAATCTGTGGACCTTCGAGTGTTGATGGAACACAGAAATTGCATCGGGATTGAATACAACAGACACCATGCGAACTTTTCTCCATGGGAGTAATGTCTCAAACTGTCTACCGTTTGATCGATTCCTCAAAGACCAGTAGTAGTTTCCGAATCACATCTGGAGGCATACTGTAACCTGTGGACTTTCAGAGTGTTGATGAAACACAGAAATTGCATCGCGGTTGAATACAATAGGCACCATGCGGACTATTCTTCATGGGTGTAATGTCTCAAACTGTCTACTGTTTGATCGATCCCTGGAAGACCAGTAGTAGTTTCCAAAGCACTTCTAGAGGCATTCTGTAATCTGTGGACCTACAGATGTTCATGAAACACAGGAATGGCATCGGGATTGAATACAACAGGCTCCAAACGAACTTTTCTCCATGGGAGTCATGTCTCAAACTGTCTACACTTTGATCGATTCCAGAATACAAGTAGTAGCTTCCAAAGCACATCTGAAGGCATTCTGTAATCTGTGGGCCTTCAGAGTGTTGATGAAACACAGGTATTGCATCAGGTTTGAATACGACAAGCAACATGCGGACTTATCTCCATGTGAATAATGTCTCAAACTGTCTACGCTTTGATTGATTCCTGGAAGAGCAGTAGTATTTCCCGAAGCATATCTGGAGGAATTCTGTAATCTGTGGACCTTCAGATTGTCGATGAAACACAGAAATTGCATCGGGGTTGAATACAACAGGCACCATGCGGACTTTTCTCCATCGGAGTAAGGTCTCAAACTAATTACGCTTTGATTGATGCCTGGAAAACCAGTACAAGTTTCCGAAGCACATCTATAGGCATTATGCAGGAAGACCAGTAGTTGTTTCCGAAGAACATCAGGAGGCATTCTGTAATCTGTGGACCTTTAGAGTGTTGATGAAGCACAGAAATTGCTTCGGGGTTAAACTCAACATTCACTATGCGGACTTTTCTCCGTGGGAGTAATGTCCCAAACTGTCGACGCTTTGATCGTTTCCTGGAAGACCAGTAGTAGTTTCCAAAGCACATCTGGAGGCATTCTGTAATCTGTGGACATACAAAGTGTTCATGAAACACAGAAATAGCATCGGGATTGAATACAACAGGCACCATACAGACTTTTCTCCATGGGAGTAATGTATAAAACTGTCTGCACTTCGAACGGTTCCAGGAAGACCAGTAGTAGTTTCCGAAGCTCATCTGGAAACATTCTGTAATCTGTGTACCTTCAGAGGGTTGACGAAACACAGATATTGCATAGGGATTGAATACAACAGGCACCATGCGGACTTTTCTCCATGGGAGTATTGTCACAAACTGTCTACGCTTTGATCGATGCCTGGAAGACCAGTACCAGTTTCCGAAGCACATCTGGAGGCATTCTGTAATCTGTGGACCTTTAGTGTGTTGATGAAACACAGAAATGGAATCGGGATTGAATATAACAGGCACCATGCGGACTTTTCTCCATGGGAGTAATGTCTCAAACTGTCTACGCATTGATCGATTCCTCGAAGACTAGTAGTAGTTTCCGAAGCACATGTGGAGGCATTCTGTAATGTGTGGACCTTCAGAGTATTGATGAAACACAGAAATTGCATCGGGATTGAATATAACAGGCACCTTGCGGACTTTTCACCATGGGAGTAATATCTCAAACTGTCTACGTTTTGTTCGATTCCGGGAAGACCAGTAGTAGTTTCCGAAGCACATCTGGAGGCATTTTGTAATCTGTGGACCTTCAGGGTGTTGATGAAGATTAGAAATTGCATCGGGATTAAAGTCACAGGCACTATGCGGACTTTTCTCCGAGGGGGTAATGTCTCAAACTGTCGACGCTTTGATCGATCCAGGAAGACCAGTAGTAGTTCCGAATCTCATCTGGAAGCATTCTGTAATCTGTGGACCTTCAGAGTGTTGATGAAACACAGAAATTGCATCGGGATTGAATACAACAGGCACCATGCGGTCTTTTCACTATGGGAGTAATGTCTCAAACTGTCTACGCTTTGATCGATTCCTGGAAGACCAGTATAGGTTTCCGAAGCACATCTGGTGGCATTTTGTAGTCTGTGTCCTTCAGGCTGTTGATGAAATACAGAAATAGCATCGGGATTAATAAAACAGGCACCATGCGGACTTTTCTATACGGGAGTAATGTCTCAAACTGTCTACGCTTTAATCGATTCCTGGAAGAGCAGTAGTAGTTCCCGAAGCATATCTGGAGGAATTCTGTAATCTGTGGACCCTCAGATTGTCGATGAAACACAGAAATTGCATCGGGGTTACACTCAACATTCACTATGCGGACTTTTCTCCGTGGGAGTAATGTCCCAAACTGTCGACGCTTTGATCGTTTCCTGGAAGACCAGTAGTAGTTTCCAAAGCACATCTGGAGGCATTCTGTAATCTGTGGACATACAAAGTGTTCATGAAACACAGATATAGCATCGGGATTGAATACAACAGGCACCATACAGACTTTTCTCCATGGGAGTAATGTATAAAACTGTCTACACTTTGAACGGTTCCAGGAAGACCAGTAGTAGTTTCCGAAGCTCATCTGGAAACATTCTGTAATCTGTGTACCTTCAGAGGGTTGATGAAACACAGATATTGCATCGGGATTGAATACAACAGGCACCATGCGGACTTTTCTCCATGGGAGTATTGTCTCAAACTGTCTACGCTTTAATCGATTCCTGGAAGAGCAGTAGTAGTTTCCGAAGCACATCTGGAGGCATTCTGTAATCTGCAGACCTTCAGAGTGTTGATGAAACACAGAAATGGAATCGGGATTGAATATAACAGGCACCATGCGGACTTTTCTCCATGGGAGTAATGTCTCAAACTGTCTACGCATTGATCGATTCCTCGAAGACTAGTAGTAGTTTCCGAAGCACATGTGGAGGCATTCTATAATGTGTGGACCTTCAGAGTATTGATGAAACACAGAATTTGCATCGGGATTGAATATAACAGGCACCTTGCGGACTTTTCACCATGGGAGTAATATCTCAAACTGTCTACGTTTTGTTCGATTCCTGGAAGACCAGTAGTAGTTTCCGAAGCACATCTGGAGGCATTTTGTAATCTGTGGACCTTCAGGGTGTTGATGAAACTTAGAAATTGCATCGGGATTAAAGTCACAGGCACTATGCGGACTTTTCTCCGAGGGGGTAATGTCTCAAACTGTCGACGCTTTGATCGATCCAGGAAGACCAGTAGTAGTTCCGAATCTCATCTGGAAGCATTCTGTAATCTGTGGACCTTCAGAGTGTTGATGAAACACAGAAATTGCATCGGGATTGAATACAACAGGCACCATGCGGTCTTTTCACTATGGGAGTAATGTCTCAAACTGTCTACGCTTTGATCGATTCCTGGAAGACCAGTATAGGTTTCCGAAGCACATCTGGTGGCATTTTGTAGTCTGTGTCCTTCAGGGTGTTGATGAAATACAGAAATAGCATCGGGATTAATACAACAGGCACCATGCGGACTTTTCTATACGGGAGTAATGTCTCAAACTGTCTACGCTTTGATCGATTCCTGAAAGACCATTAGTAGTTTCCGAAG
This sequence comes from Schistocerca gregaria, assembly GCF_023897955.1. Lineage (NCBI taxonomy): Eukaryota > Metazoa > Arthropoda > Insecta > Orthoptera > Acrididae > Schistocerca > Schistocerca gregaria. The sequence continues at coordinate 10,603 of NW_026062031.1, read as the reverse complement.
CATATCTGGGGGCATTCTGTAATCTGTGGACCTTCGAGTGTTGATGGAACACAGAAATTGCATCGTGATTGAATACAACAGGCACCATGCGAACTTTTCTCCCTGGGAATAATGTCTCAAACTGTCTACCCTTTGATCGATTCCTCAAAGACCAGTAGTAGTTTCCGAATCACATCTGGAGGCATACTGTAACCTGTGGACTTTCAGAGTGTTGTTGAAACACAGAAATTACATCGCGGTTGAATACAATAGGCACCATGCGGACTATTCTTCATGGGTGTAATGTCTCAAACTGTCTACTGTTTGATCCATTCCTGGGAGACCTGTAGTATATTCCGAAGCACATCTGGGGGCATTCTGTAATCTGTGGACCTTCGGAGTGTTGATTAAACTAAGAAATTGCATCGGGATTGAATACAACTTGCACCATGCGGACTTTTCTCCATGGGACTAATGTCTCAAACTGTCTACGCTTTGATCGTTTCCTAGAAGACCAGTAGTAGTTTCCGAAGTACATCTGGAGGCATTCTGTAATCTGTGGACCTTCAGAGTGTTGATGAAACACAGAAATTGCATCGGGACTGAATACAACAGACACCATGCTGTCTTTTCTCCGTGGGAGAAATGTCTTTAACTGTCACTCTTTGATCGATCCCTGAAAGACCAGTAGTAGTTTCCAAAGCACCTCTAGAGGCATTCTGTAATCTGTGGACCTACAGATGTTCATGAAACACAGGAATGGCATCGGGAATGAATATAACAGGCTCCAAACGAACTTTTCTCCATGGGAGTAATGTCTCAAACTGTCTACACTTTGATCGATCCCAGGAAGCCCAGTAGTACTTTCCGAAGCACATCTGGAGGCATTCTGTAATCTGTGGGCCTTCAGAGTGTTGATGAAATACAGGAATTGCATCAGGTTTGAATACAACAGGCAACATGCGGACTTTTCTCCATGTGAGTAATGTCTCAAACTGTCTACGTTTTGATTGATTCCTGGAAGAGCAGTAGTAGTTAACGAAGCATATCTGGAGGCATTCTGTATTCTGTGGACCTTCAGAGTGTTGATGAAACACAGAAATTGCATCGGGGTTGAATACAACAGGCACCATGCGGACTTTTCTCCGTGGGATTTATGTCTCAAACTGTCTACGCTTTCATCGATTCCTGGAAGACCAGTAGTAGTTTCCAAAGCACCTCTAAAGGCATTCAGTAATCTGTGGACCCACAGATGTTCATGAAACACAGAAATAGCATCGGGATTGAATACAACAGGGACCATACGGACTTTTCTCCACGGAAGTCATGTCTCAAACTGTCTACACTTTGATCGATTCCAGAATACAAGTAGTAGCTTCCAAAGCACATCTGAAGGCATTCTGTAATCTGTGGGCCTTCAGAGTGTTGATGAAACACAGGTATTGCATCAGGTTTGAATACAACAGGCAACATGCGGACTTATCTCCATGTGAGTAATGTCTCAAACTGTCTACGCTTTGATTGATTCCTGGAAGAGCAGTAGTAGTTCCCGAAGCATATCTGGAGGAATTCTGTAATATGTGGAACCTCAGATTGTCGATGAAACACAGAAATTGCATCGGGGTTGAATACAACAGGCACCATGCGGACTTTTCTCCATCGGAGTAAGGTCTCAAACTAATAACGCTTTGATTGATGCCTGGAAAACCAGTACACGTTTCCGAAGCACATCTATAGGCATTATGCAGGAAGACCAGTAGTTGTTTCCGAAGAAAATCAGGAGGCATTCTGTAATCTGTGCACCTTCAGAGTGTTGTTGAAGCACAGAAATTGCTTCGGGGTTAAACTCAACATTCACTATGCGGACTTTTCTCCGTGGGAGTAATGTCCCAAACTGTCGACGCTTTGATCGTTTCCTGGAAGACCTGTAGTAGTTTCCAAAGCACATCTGGAGGCATTCTGTAATCTGTGGACATACAAAGTGTTCATGAAACACAGAAATAGCATCGGGATTGAATACAACAGGCACCATACAGACTTTTCTCCATGGGAGTAATGTATAAAACTGTCTACACTTTGAACGGTTCCAGGAAGACCAGTAGTAGTTTCCGAAGCTCATCTGGAAACATTCTGTAATCTGTGTACCTTCAGAGGGTTGATGAAACACAGTTATTGCATCGGGATTGAGTACAACAGGCACCATGCGGACTTTTCTCCATGGGAGTATTGTCTCAAACTGTCTACGCTTTAATCGATTCCTGGAAGAGCAGTAGTAGTTTCTGAAGCACATCTGGAGGCATTCTGTAATCTGCAGACCTTCAGAGTGTTGATGAAACACAGAAATGGAATCGGGATTCAATATAACAGGCACCATGCGGACTTTTCTCCATGGGAGTAATGTCTCAAACTGTCTACGCATTGATCGATTCCTCGAAGACTAGTAGTAGTTTCCGAAGCACATGTGGAGGCATTCTATAATGTGTGGACCTTCAGAGTATTGATGAAACACAGAAATTGCATCGGGATTGAATATAACAGGCACCTTGCGGACTTTTCACCATGGGAGTAATATCTCAAACTGTCTACGTTTTGTTCGATTCCTGGAAGACCAGTAGTAGTTTCCGAAGGACATCTGGAGGCATTTTGTAATCTGTGGACCTTCAGGGTGTTGATGAAACTTAGAAATTGCATCGGGATTAAAGTCACAGGCACTATGCGGACTTTTCACCATGGGAGTTATGTCTCAAACTGTCTATGATTTGATCGATTCCTGGATGACCAGTACTAGATTCCGAAGCACATCTATAGGCTTTCTGTAATCTGTGGACATTCAGAGTGTTGATGAAGCACAGAAATTGCTTCGGGGTTGAATGCAACAGGCTCCATGCGGACTTTTCTCCATGGGAGTAATGTCTCAAACTGTCTACGCTTTGATCGATACCTAGAAGACCAGTAGTAGTTCCCGAAGCACATCTGGAGGCCTTCTGTAATCTGTGGACCATCAGAGTTTTCATGAAACGCATATATTGCATCGGGATTGATTACAACATTCTCCATGCGGACATTTCTCCATGGGAGTAATGGGTCAACCTGTCTATGCTTTGATCGCTTCCTGGAAGACCAGTTGTAGATTCCGAAGCACATCTGGAGGCATTCTGTACTCTGTGAACCTTCAGAGTGTTGATGAAACACAGAAATTGCATCGGGGTTGAATACAACAGATACCATGCGGACTTTTCTCCATGGGACTAATGTCTCAAACTGTCTACGATTTGATCGATTCCAGGGAGACCAGTAGTAGCTTCCGAAGTACATCTGGAGTCAATCTGTACTCTGTGGGATTTCAGAGTGTTGATGAAACACAGATATTGCATCGGGATTGAATACAACAGGCACCATGCGGACTTTTCTCCATGGGAGTAATGCATCAAACTGTCTACGCTTTGATCGATTCCTGGAAGACCAGTAGTAGTTTCCGAAGCACATCTGGAGGCATTCTGTAATCTGTGGACCTTCAGATTGTTAGTGAAACACAGAAATTGCATCGGGATTGAATACAACAGGCACCATGCGAACTTTTCTCTATGGGAGTCATGTTTCAAATTGTCTACGCTTTGATCGATTCCTGGAAGACCAGTAGTAGTTTCCGAAGAACATCTGGAGGCATTCTGTAATCTGTGGACCATCAGAGTGTTGATGAAACACAGAAATTGCATCGGGATTGAATACAAGAGGCACCATGCGGACGTTTCTCCATGGGAGTAATGTCGCAAACTGTCTACGCTTTGATCGATTCCTAGAAGACCAGTAGTAGATTCCGAAGCACATCTGGAGGCATTTTGTAATCTGTGGACCTTCAGAATGATGATGAAGCACAGATATGGCATCAGGGTTGAATACAACAGGCACCATGCGGACTTTTCTCCATGGGAGTAATGTGTCAAACTGTCTACGCTTTGATTGATACCTGGAAGACCAGTAGTGGTTTCCGAAGTACATCTGGAGGCATTCTGTATTCTGTGGAACTTCAGAGTGTTGATGAAATACAGAAATTGCATCGGGATTGAAAAAAACAGGCACCATGTGGACTTTTCTCCATGGGAGTAATGTCTCAAAGTGTCTACGCTTTGATCATTTCCTGGAAGACCAGTAGTAGTTTCCGAAGCACATCTGGAAGGATTCTGCAATCTGTGGACCTTCAGAGTCTTGATGGAACACAGGAATTGCATCGGGATTGAACACAACAGGCAACATTCGCACATTTCTCCATGGGAGTAATGTCTCAAACTGTCTACGCTTTGAACGATACCTAGAAGACCAGTAGTAGTTCCAGAAGACATCTGGAGGCGTTCTGTAATCTGTGGACCATCAGAGTTTTTATGAAACGCAGATATTGCATAGGGATTGTATACAACATTCTCCATGCGGACATTTCTCCATGGGAGTAATGGGTCATACTGTCTATGCTTTGATCGATTCCTGGAAGACCAGTTTTAGATTCCGAAGCACATCTGGAGGCATTCTGCACTCTGTGGTCCTTCAGAGTGCTGATGAAACACAGAAATTGCATCGGGGTTGAATACAACAGGTACCATGCGGACTTTTCTCCATGGGAGTAATGCATCAAAATGTCTACGCTTTGATCGATTCCAGGGAGACCAGTAGTAGCTTCCGAAGTACATCTGGAGTCATTCTGTTCTCTGTGGGATTTCAGAGTGTTGATGAAACACAGATATTGCATCGGGATTGAATACAACAGGCACCATGCGGACTTTTCTCCATGAGAGTAATGCATCAAACTGTCTACGCGTTCATTGATTCCTGGAAGACCAGTAGTAGTTTCCGAAGAAGATCTTGAGTCATTCTGTAATCCGTGGACATTCACAGTCTTGATGAAACACAGAAATTGCATCGGGATTGAATACAACAGGCACCATGCGGACTTTTCTCCATGGGAGTAATGCATCAAACTGTCTACGCTTTTATCGATTCCTGGAAGACCAGTTGTAGTTTCCGAAGCACATCTGAGGCATTCTGTAATCTGTGGACCTTCAGACTGTTAATGAAACACAGAAATTGCATCGGGATTGAATACAAAAGGCACCATGCGGACGTTTCTCCATGGGAGTAATGTCGCAAACTGTCTACGCTTTGATCGATTCCTGGAAGACCAGTAGTAGTTTCCGAAGAATATCTGGAGGCATTCTGAAATCTGTGGACCTTCAGAGTGTTGATGAAACACAGAAATTGCATCGGGATTGAATACAAGAGGCACCATGCGGACGTTTCTCCATCGGAGTAATGTCGCAAACTGTCTACGCTTTGATCGATTCCTAGAAGACCAGTAGTAGTTTCCGAAGCACATCTGGAGGCATTTGTAATCTGTGGACCTTCAGAGTGATGATGAAACACAGATATTGCATCGGGGTTGAATACAACAGGCACCATGCAGACTTTTCTCCATGGGAGTGATGTCTCAAACTGTCTACGTTTTGATCGATTCCTGGAAGACCAGTAGTAGTTTCCAAAGCACATCAGTAGGCATTCTGTAATCTGTGGTCCTTCAGAGTGTTGATGAAACACAGAAATTTCATCGGGATTGTATACAACTGGTACCATGCGGACTTTTCTCCATGAGGTAAGGTCTCAAACTGTCTTCGCTTTGATCGATTCCTGGAAGACCAGTAGTAGTTTCCGAAGCACACCTGGAGGCATTCTATAATCTGTGGACGTTCAGTGTATTGATGAAACACAGAAATTGCATCGGGATTGAATACAGCAGGCACCATGCGGACTTTTCTACATGGGCGTAATGTCTCAAAATGTCTACGGATTGATCGATTCCTGAAAGACCAAGAATAGTTTCCGAAGCACATCTGGAGACATTCTGTAATGAGTGGACTTTCAGATGGTTGATGAAACACAGAAATTGAATCGGGATTCAATACAACAGGAGCCATGTGTACTTTTCTCCATGGGAGTATTGTCGCAAACTACGTACTGTTTGATCGATTCCTGGGAGACCTGCAGTAGTTTCCGAAGCACATCTGGAGGCATTCTGTAATCTGTGGTTCTTCGGAGTGTTGATGAAACACTGAAATTGCATGGGGATTGATTACAACAGGCACCATGCGGACTTTTCTCCATGGGACTAATGTCTCAAACTGTCTACGATTTGATCGATTCCAGGGAGACCAATAGTAGCTTCCGAAGTACATCTGGAGTCATTCTGTAATCTGTGGGATTTCAGAGTGTTGATTTAACACAGAAATTGCATCGGGATTGAATACAACAGACATCATGCGGACTTTTCTCCATGGGAGTAATACATCAAACTGTCAACGATTTCATTGATTCCTGGAAGACCAGTAGTAGTTTCCGAAGAAGATCTGGAGTCATTCTGTAATCCGTGGACCTTCAGAGTGTTGATAAAACACAGAAATTGCATCGGGATTGAATACAACAGGCACCATGCGGACTTTTCTCCATGGGAGTAATGCATAAAACTGTCTACGCTTTGATCGATTAATGGAAGACCAGTAGTAGTTTCCGAAGCAGATCTGGAGGCATTTTGTAATCTGTGGACCTTCAGAGTGATGATGAAACACAGATATTGCATCGGGGTTGAATACAACAGGCACCATGCGGACGTTTCTCCATCGGAGTAATGTCGCAAACTGTCTACGCTTTGATCGATTCCTGGAAGACCGGTAGTAGTTTCCAAAGCACATCTGTAGGCATTCTGTAATCTGTGGACTTTCAGATTGTTAATGATACACAGAAATTGCATCGGAATTGAATACAACAGGCACCATGCGAACCTTTCTCTATGGGAGTCATGTCTCAAATTCTCTACGCTTTGATCGATTCCTGGAAGACTAGTAGTAATTTCCGAAGCACATCTGGAGGCATTCTGTAATCTGTGGACCTATAGAGTGTTGATGAAACACAGAAATTTCATCGGGATTGAATACAACAGGCACCATGCGAACTTTTCTCTATGGGGGTCATGTCTCAAATTCTCTACGCTTTGATCGATTCCTGGGAGGCCAGTAGTAGTTTCCGAAGCACATTCTGGAGGCATTTTGTAATCTGTGGAGTTTCAGAGTCTTGATGGAACACAGATATTGCATCGGGATTGAACACAACAGGCACCATTCGCACCTTTCTCCCTGGGAGTAATGTCTCAAACAGTCTATGCTTTCATCGATACCTCCAAAGTACATCTGGAGTCATTCTGTAATCTGTGGGCCTTCAGAGTGTTGATGAAACACAGAAATTGCATCGGGATTGATTACAACAGGCACCATGCGGACTTTTCTCCATGGGAGTAATGCATCAAACTGTCAACGCCTTCATTGATTCCTGGAAAACCAGTAGTAGTTTCCGAAGAAGATATGGAGGCATTCTGTAATCCGTGGACCTTCAGAGTGTTGATGAAACACAGAAATTGCATCGGGATTGAATACAACGGGCACCATGCGGACTTTTCTACATGGGAGTAATGCATCAAACTGTTTACGCTTTGATCGATTCCTGGAAGACCAGTAGTAGTTTCCGAAGCACATCTGGAGGCATTTTGTAATCTGTGGACCTTCAGATTGTTAATGAAACACAGAAATTGCATCGGGATTGAATACAACAGGCACCATGCGAACTTTTCTCTATGGGAGTCATGTCTCATATTCTCTACGCTTTCATTGATTCCTGGAATACCCGTAGTAGTTTCCGATGAAGATCTGGAGGCATTCTGTAATCCGTGGACCTTCAGAGTGTTGATGAAACACAGAAATTGCATCGGGATTGAATACAACAAGCACTATGCGGACTTTTCTCCGTGGGAGTAATGCATAAAACTGTGTACGCCTTGATCGATTCCTGGAAGACCAGTAGTAGTTTCCTAAGAACATCTGGAGGCATTTTGTAATCTGTGGACCTTCAGTTTGTTGATGAAACATAGAAATTGCATCAGGATATACTTTACAGACACTATGTTGACTTTTTTCCGTGGGAGTAATGTCTCAAACTGTCGACGCTTTGATCGGTTCCTGGAAGACCAGTAGTAGTTTCCGAAGCACATCTGGAGGCATTCTGTAATCTGTGGGATTTCAGAGTGTTGATGAAACACAGAAATTGCATGGGGAATTTAATACAACAGGCACCATGCGGACTTTTCTCCATGGGAGTAATGCATCAAACTGTCAACGCTTTCATTGATTCCTGGAAGACCAGTAGTAGTTTCCGAAGAAGATGTGGAGGCATTCTGTAATCCGTGGACCTTCAGAGTGTTGATGAAACACAGAAATTGCATCGGGATTGAATACAACAGGCACCATGCGGACTTTTCTACATAAGAGTAATGCATCAAACTGTTTACGCTTTGATCGATTCCTGGAAGACCAGTAGAAGTTTCCGAAGCACGTCTGGAGGCATTTTGTAATCTGTGAACCTTCAGGGTGTTGATGAAACTTAGAAATTGCATCGGGATTAAACCCTACAGACGCTATGTTGACTTTTTTCCGTGGGAGTAATGTCTCAAACTGTCGACGCTTTGATCGGGTCCTGGAAGACCAGTAGTAGTTTCCGAAGCACATCTGGAGGCATTCTGTATTCTGTGGTTCTTCGGAGTGTTGATGAAACACTGAAATTGCATCGGGATTGATTACAACAGGCACCATGCGGACTTTTCTCCATGGGAGTAATGTCTCAAACTGTCTACGTTTTGATCGATTCCTGGAAGACCAGTAGTAGTTTCCAAAGCACATCTGTAGGCATTCTGTAATCTGTGGTCCTTCAGAGTGTTGATGAAACACTGAAATTGCATCGGGATTGATTACAAAAGGCACCATGCGGTCTTTTTCTCCATGGGAGTAATGCATCAAACTGTCAACGCTTTCATTGATTCCTGGAAGACCAGTAGTAGTTTCCGAACAAGATCTGGAGGCATTCTGTAATCCTTGGACCTTCAGAGTGTTGATGAAACACAGAAATTGCATCGGGATTGAATACAACAGGCACCATGCGGACTTATCTCCATGGGATTAATGCATAAAACTGTCTACGCTTTGATCGATTCCTGGAAGACCAGTAGTACTTTCCTAAGAACATCTGGAGGCATTTTGTAATCTGTGGACCTTCAGTTTGTTGATGAAACTTAGAAATTGCATCGGGATATACTTTACAGACACTATGTTGACTTTTTTCCGTGGGAGTAATGGCTCAAACTGTCGACGCTTTGATCGGGTCCTGGAAGACCGAGTAGTAGTTTCAGAAGCACATCTGGAGGCATTCTGTAATCTGTGGGATTTCAGAGTGTTGATGAAACACAGAAATTGCATCGGGAATGAATACAACAGGCACCATGCGGACTTTTCTCCATGTTAGTAATGCATCAAACTGTCAACGCTTTCATTGATTCCTGGAAGACCAGTAGTAGTTTCCGAAGAAGATCTGGAGGCATTCTGTAATCCGTGGACCTTCAGAGTGTTGATGAAACACCGAAATTGCTTCGGGATTGAATACAACAGGCACCATGCGGACTTTTCTCCATGGGAGTAATGCATCAAACTGTCTACGCTTTATATTTTAACTCTGTATACACCGTAGTAGTGCTTCTTTTTTCAAGGCACTGATAACTTGGTCCAGAAGTTTCATGAATCCCTGAGCGTAACCAGTGGGGCACAATTCCGAGAAGACGCAGGGGGTGAAAAACAATAAAACAGTGCTGGGTACATGGGCCGCGGGCAGTACTGAGGAAGATAATACCGGCCAGCTTGTCGCCGCCTGTTAATTTCATCCAAATCTGACGTCCACTGAACTTACGACCTGCATTGTGTCATATGTAAAAACGACAAGTGTCTGAATTCCGACCTAGCACACAGAACAACAGTTTCTTAATCGTCATACTAACGTATACTGATGCACAAGTATACTGATGAACAAGCTAGTGTCGGGAACTAGTTCTATTGGACTGTTCTTGTCGAACATGTAGAACTGAATATTTTCTTTCCTTTGAGCGGAAGCAACAAATTGTCTCATTCTCATTCAGGGGGCACTCTGTTGACTGACTTTCATCAGTTAATTGTACTCCAATTAAAAAAATTCGTGACTAGCCTTTTAAACTGTCCAGAATCTGTCAACTAAAGTATATGTTAATGAAAACATACACATAAAATGTCATTTACTCACATAAATTCACAACACCATGTTAGGGGAAATACAAATTCTCTAGTGCCAGATAATAAAACCATGAATTTAGCCATTGAAAATAAATGTACGCCGCAACACAGTAATGTGACTCATATGTTACCCCTTGCTAAAAATTATCTTTTTATCTAACGTTCCTTGTAAGGCTTGTGACCAAAGAGTTGATAAGTTATTGTCCGCGTTAACTGTAGAAATAAAAGAGGGTAGCCTTCAAAGTTTTGTTCTTAGTTAGGAGCATAGACCATATATAACACAGATCATGCATGTCCCGATCTCTTCCGTACTAAGGCTTGAAACCAACGTCTAAGTTACGTGACAGGGGGCAGGAAACCCAGTTCCTGTCATTCCGCGCTGTGTGAAATGGATCTGACAGTTACAGATTTTCTCACTTGTAGTTGAAAAACACGCGATCTAGTGT